>NC_091175.1:10981659-11076659 GCF_040958095.1 Procambarus clarkii | reverse complement strand
ACTTTGCTCCCCTTTTGTTTCTTTTAGTCCCTCGGTAAAAGTCCTTGGTGAATTTGAATCCTCTGACATGACTCACATTAGCATCCTGAATGATATCAGAGAATATTTTAATATTGTGTGACACGGTGCTGTAATGTATATTCTTCTGGGCTTGGTACCTTCATTTGATATTTACTTTTTGTTCTCAGCTAGCTAAGTGGTGCTGGCTTTGCCCTGAAACATTAGTTCTGCTATGAACCATTGCTTTGTCCTAATTTAAGCTTCATGTGTGTTTATGCCACCCACAGTGTGTGTGTGTCTGGCCAAGCATCCTGTTTTGTTCTGGCCATGGTCAGGTTTACTTTTCCTAGGATTGGCTTGCACTGCCTTAGACCCCACCAGACACACCTGCTTTGAAGGGGGTAGATGGCAGCCTCTTCTACAAGGGACTTCTTTTGAGTTACTTCACCAGGCAGTGCTTGAAATTTGTTCTTCTCTGCTAGCCTTCTGATGGGGAGAAGATATTATTTTCCACAAAATACTGTGGGGGTTTGTGCACAGTAAGAACCTGGCCTGCCATGTTGACCATACTCTTGTACGTGTTACAGGCCTTTCACTTTAGCCAAGGCTGCACTTGAAATATGCGCATGTTTTGTCATGATTCAGTATTGCTTATACCCTTATTTGCGGAGTGTGTGCAGTTAGTGTGTGCTTTGCCAAGCAGCTTTCCCTTCACTCAGTCCACCTGCACCTCTGATGATTCAGGTGGTCAGAGTCCCTCATCCCTGTAGGGTTAATGTCTTGTATCTATCTTTGGCTGGATTATTATGGCTTCCCCATCTGGTTTCATAATTGACTGTGGTTTGCATTCTCCAGGTGAGCTCAGGTGTGTTTAGATCCAGATGACTTTTCATATTTCCTCCATCATGCAGCCTTCTGGGTTCTGGGGTCCTTCCACCTATCAACTGTGTACCGTTTGTCTATGCTGGACTTTGAATTTTGCTGAGCTGCTTTCTCACGCAGCCACCTCTCGGGCTGTGGTCACTGTGTAACCGGTCTTTATGATACAGGCTTTCGTACCTCCCTCCCGACTGTGACTGGTGATGCAGATACCAATCTCTTCCTCAACTGTTTGAGTTTAGGTGTATTTCTTCTTCAACTCATATGCTACATGTTAATAGATTTCCTCTGCCATTTCAACCTTGACCAGCTTCAATTTCATGACTGTTTCAGACTACGGGTCTGTTGGTGTCAATTTATCCTAGTCCACACTGGTCATTTGCTTCTTTAACCATCAGCCATCCCACTGTTTCTGTTGATTATCCACTTTCTGTGCATCTTACAGCTGTTTTTGTTTGTCACTCATCTTTCTGTTTCACTACAAACTGCAATTGCCTTTCACTTCAAATAATGTAATGCACAACCAGGTGAATGTGTCTTTGAGGATGGCAGCTTTGCCGAGCTTGACCTGAAATTGAGGTTGCTGTTCTGTCTGCTGCAGGGTTGGCATCAGGGGCTGCCTCCCTCTAGAAATGTTGGGGGGGGGGGGGCTAGGCTACTATACCTGCTTTTTTTTGTCTGTTCTCTAGTAATCCCCTGAGCTCTGCAGGAGTTGTTGGCTTCCTCTTGGGTCCTTGTTTTCTCTGAGGGGAGGGGTAGAAAGGTCACAAAAGTACAGTATTGAGGTTGTCAGAGGAGGATCCCTGGCATTTGTTACTCCATATGGTGGTTTTCTCTATCTCCCATCTTGGTAAGAGCTGCTGAACATCACCTTACCTTATCTTCCCCTGCAGGTGTGATTCAAAGTTCCAGTTTGTGTCAGCTTCCAATCTATTGGTTACCAGTTCTGGTTCATGCTGCATTTGAATAGATTGCATTTTCCTTGGTCTGCAGGTGATGGGATTGTTTCCCCTTTCTCTGGTTCAGCTGCTTCTACCTATGTTGACTAATTAGCAGCCCTTTGTGGGCAACACTTGTATGCTGACTCCCGTTTGGCTAGCTGGATTAGTCTTAGTTCATGGCCCTTCTCACTTGTTTTCTCAACTACTCCTCCTCCTGAGCCTCCACCTTTTCTCAAAGTTCATTGGCTTGCCTGACCTCAATGGTTTACATCTTTTTACCTGTCTTTATGTATGTGGTTTCTGGGCATTGTCTCCTACCTCCTATTTACAGTCAGGTGATGGGTTTTTTTGTTGCCAAGTTAAGCAGATTTCTTTTGCAGCTGCTCTGTGTGGTTGCTGGTCAGGCCTTCCACTTTTTTTTCTTTAACATCAGTTCTTTATGATTTTTGTAGTTGGTATTTTTTCTAGCTTGACACCTTTTACTTTTCTCGTTGCTACCTACACTATCGTCTTCTGTCAATTTAAACCCTCTTTCACTGTTATGGGTGTTTTTCAACTCCAGAGGTGTTATGCACTGTACTATGGCCATGTTGCATCTTTGTTCTATTGGGGCTGGGATTCTATTTGTTGCTCATTTCTCCAAATCCTTGTTCAAAGGCTTGCCTTTCCAGGTCCTCTGTATGATGGTTCAATCCAGCCATATGGCCTTTTATTTCTAATTTGTAATATAGTTACATCCTTCTTTATTGGGGTAGTGCAGTTGCATATTTACAGAAATTAAATATCAAAGTTAAATATAATTAGTGAATTTTCCTTCTTGTCAGTAGAATAAAAATGTGTTTTGCATGTGTCTGTGTTGTGCGTGTGTGTGCATGTGCATTCATGTTTTTTAATATTTTTTTTATCTTGATGCTTATCAGAATTATATATAAATAAAATAACAGTATTAGAGTGAGGAAGATGTGTATCAATATCTTTGTCTTTATAAATGTGATTACGTGTAAAATGTGTGTACATGTCTGTGTTTTAATATAATTGTAAATTATAAAGATGTTTGTTACTAGTTGGATTAATTAATAATGCATTTTAATATTGCACTGTACATTTTATGGTGGTGATGACTGTTTAGATTTCGATCTAGTTAAACATTTTAATACAGAAGTAAATGTAAATATTAACTTAAAATATTTATTTGGTAATCAATCTTAGCAAGTGATAATTAGCTTAAAGATTGTGAGGTACGTTGTTCAGCTTTGTTACTTTGGGTCAGAGCTTGAAACGCAAGTGGTCCAAACTGATTGTGGTCACCGAGCCAAGTGAGAAGATCGTTGCAGAGAGGGATCGTGTCCTGTTTGAGAAAGTGATGCGCAGAACTGTGCCTGTTTTGGATCCTGATACAGGAGATGTGACTGTACAAACCACGGAGACAATTGAGCGCATCATTGAGCGAGAGGTGACCCCCCCCCCCACAGACTGATGATAATCTTACTCGAGGGTTAGGGGAGGAGATTTATCTGTGGGCTAAGCTTTTCGTCACTAAACTGCCTTTTATTCGTTGCAAATTAAATACTAATGGAAATTCTAGATATTTGGAATTTGTTTACTAATAATTCCATAAATGTTGGTATTTATGGAATTGTAGATACAGTATTGTAGTTATATATACCACATACTTAATTGTGATTAATATATAACTGTCAAACTGCATTTGTGTTTGGTTCATTTTGCATTGTGAGCATTAGCAGTAAAGTAATTACAGTATAATAAAAAATAATGTTACTCGATCATATAACCAAGTTATTTTTATTAATAAAGTATTTCAGTATACATTTTTTATATAAGTTATTAGTATACATTTGAGTAAAAAATAATTACTAAAAATTTGCATTTACATTATTGGACAGAATATTAAAAAAAGTGCATCATTGAAAGTTGAAAGAAAAAATGTACATGCATGTATGCACATATACATGAACTAACCACAAGCACATACACTATAAGTTGACCAGACCACACACTAGAAGGTGAAGGGACGAAAGCGTTTCGGTCCATCCTGGACCATTCTCAATCGACTTGAGAATGGTCCAGGATGGACCAAAACGTCGTTGTCCCTTCACCCTCTAGTGTGTGGTCTGGTCAACTTACTTTAGCCACGTTATTGTGACTCATCGCCTGCACATACACTATAAATATATCTACAAACCACAAACACAATATAGACCTACTGTACATGCACAAACCACGAAAGAACACCATACATTAGGATGATGATGATGGAACATCACGAGTGTGGCTCACTTTTTATATACTGCTGTTAGTAATTACACAATTTGTTTTGTCTTATTTAAAAATGACTACTTATTAAAAATGAAACCACAGGAAAAATATCCTCCCCTTACCTTTAGAGGTGAAAACCATTGCTTAGGAATGATTTATACCACTGGTAAAGTGCTGCCAACACATCTTGTATATTCTCTTGAGCCTGTGCCCATCAATGCCCATGTTGGCTTTTCCTTACTGGTAGCAGGAGTAGAAGCAGGTGTTTCTTTCTCACCTGTTGTGTAGACCGTGATGATGGCTGGGCACCCCATCACCCTCAGTAGCTGCTTCTTGGCACACTTCAATTGACACTTAACAGGACCTAGGATCCTAAAATCAGTACTAGTGAGCCTCATTTTCTTCATTGCACTGCTTGAAAATTAAAGTTATGGAAGTACTCTCATGGACCATCTTGGTGCATCAAATCACAGAGATGTGATGTAATCTGTGGTACACTAGTTACGCACTCAACCAAGTTGTAAACCAAAACAGCTGGAGACTCTGCCTCATCAGCTTATAAGGCCTTCGCCAGCACCTTCAGCGACTCTGACATTTCAATGTCACCACTATGCTGAAGTTGTCAATATTGAAGGGCATGCTTAATGGGAATCTGCATTTTAATTACAATATGAATTACAATATAAAATCTGTTTTTGTTACTTCAGAATCAAATTTGGTCATTAAAGTTATTAATTAGTTTATACAGTTACAGTTGGAAGGCTATAAATATACATTAGTGTGTGTGTGTGTGTAGGGGGGGGGAGGTTAGTTACAGGATGAGAACTAAACTCGTGGTGTCTTATCTGTCCTGCACTCTGTCTTGTGACATTGAAACTGCTGATGGTTTTGGTATCCATCGACTTCTCACTTAACTTGTTCCAACTATCTACCATTCTGTTTGCTAAAGAAAACTATCATTTATTTTTGTTCCTGAAGTTGCAGGTTGCAAGAATTCCCATCAAATTTTGTCGATTCACATTACTATTTTGTTTGTAGTGATCATGTCACAACTTTGGAACTTAACATTCCTTTTTCAGTCTCTGAATTTGGTTTACATTTCTAACCTCTGAACTTTATTCTTTACATGAAACTAACTTTTTACAAGTTCATAGAATAGGCTGGGTTTTGTTTTCATTTGTCCATAATACCTTTCTGAAAGTTTCATTCTGCCTCTTCTTGCTGCAGTGTAGTTTTCATGCTTGTTCGTATTACTGTGTTTGATGGGGTTGGACCTTTTCCTGTATCAATTCTATTTTGTCTTTTCTTCTCTGGCCCCTTCACAATTTTTATTGAACCAAACCTGTTTTCTAGTTTACATCTGATATAAATGTTTTGTGCCTTTATTGTGCATCTCGTTTACTTGCCTGACAACAAATTGTTCCAATCAAATCTATTAAGGAACCTTGCTATGAGAGGACACTTATAAGAACTAATCAAGTTTTTTTTGGGCTGTTTCACTTTCCTCATTTTCTTCTAGATTATAACATACTGCATATTTAATTTCTAAAAGGACATAGTCACTGTTACTAAATGGATGAAGGTTCATAATGTCGAAGTCTCCTCTTCTTTGTCTTTCCTGATAAATGCCAAATCCAGCATTGCAGGAGCATCCCCTTCATTATCATGGCCTGTTTAACATGCTGATACATGAAGGTCTCCAGGAGGTTCACAAATCTGCCAGTCCGAATGTCCTCCATTATTGCTTTGTAGGCCTCCCAATATGTTGATTGTCAGTTGTGTGTGTGTGTGCACAGTAATGTATATTTAATTATTAATTTTCATAACCTCAGTAGTAGCCATATTATGCTCCATAACAAATTTTGTTTAGATACTGAAGTGACAAAAGTAAATAAATTAGTATATAATCTAAGTTCCACTTTTGCCATGCTTGCACCTGATCTGACATGGTCACCTGCATCCTTATTCTTGCCCACTGTTCTCCTGTAGTAACCTCTCACTCATCACTCTTACTGTACTTTTCTTCCTCCTTTTAAAATCCTTTTGCCTTGTTCCTGCCCTTTGATATACCCACCAGTTGATTTTCATCAATTGATACCTGTGTTGATAACCCTGACATACCCATGATGTCTTTTTTTTTCACAAACTGTAAAAACAAAAAAACAAAAAAAAAATAAAAAAAAATGTCCAGTTGATGAATTAGATAAGTGTACATTGTGGATGCTGTAATAAATATGCCCAAAGTGCAGAATTCTTTTTTTGTTACTAAATTTATTGTGTCAGTACAATTTGAATGTGAAAGCAATGCATGACACTTTGTTTGCCTCATTTTCTTATACAGGAGATACAAATAGAATATATGCAGATAGAACAGTTGTTATTAAACAGAACAAATTTGTCACATTTACCTTAAGCCTAAAGTTTTGCGCATATATCTAAACTTACTGTATTTAACAAAAATTAACAGATAATGTACAGTATATGTTGTTACTCCACTATTTTATGGGAAGGGAATACTGTATGGTAAACAGTATTTAGTTCCAAATAGAGTACAGTATTTTTGTAATATACCGTAATAAAATAAATTTATATAAATATAAAGCATCCCAGTAATACAGTCGGGTTCATTCTTGACCTAATTGGGAATTTTGGGTTCAAATCCCAAACAGGACACCAATGGTTGAGCACGTTTCCTATCACCTAGTGCCCCTTTCCCACTTACTAGCAGTAAATCGGTACCCAGGAGCTAGCTTCTTGTGGGGTTGCATCCTGAGGAGGGTCAATAATTCAACCTGGGGATGGGGGGGGAGATATATCAAAATAACATGTATATATACTGGCTACATGTCCCCCCTCTCCCATCCTCAATAAAAAAGAATAATTAATAATCATTATAAATGTTGAAATTGACAGGTAAACAATATTATATATATAATATATAAATAATTCAATACACGATCACGAAATGCTGATCATTTGTAAGCGGAAAATCCAGAAAGAAATAGGAAAGGAAGATGAACGTTTCAGCTGTTTAAAGCTGTTGTCAACACCAGAACGTCAGTCTGGTGTTCACAACGGCTTTAAACAGCCGAAACGTTCATCTTCCTTTCCTATTTGTCTGTGGATTTTCCACATACATATGATCAGTGTTTTGTGATCGCTCATTTATGTCTGATGAATAACAGTACAACAAATTTGTGATTTTTTCCATTAACATTTAAAATGCTGTATTTTAATATTTCAGAATTTACTATAAACATTTGCATTTACAGAGGCAAACACATTTTAAAGCACATTTAACACAACATGTATTTTGCAGCAGGGCAGTTGCAAGGTTCTGTATATCTAGTACTGTATTCTGTAATCAGGGTCTTGTGCCAATGTTTTTGGTTACAATTCTGTTACCTTTCTGTATTCAGTTGGTGTTACTTCTGATGTGTTCACCACACCAAAAACGTAATTGTCAATCAAATATGAACTACTTATGACTATGTTGTGCACAATTTTCTTGTGCTATAGTGCACAGCTGATCATATGTATTCAGTAGAAATTAATTTTATCACCAGCTGTCATTGATAAATTAATGATTATATATATACAGTATTATTAAACACTATATATTATCATAATTTATATAGTGCATGTCTATGCTATGTTCTAAGATTTTTTAAATGGTATACATAAATTTCCGAATATATATGAAGTGAAAATACGTATAAAGCCTTTAATGCTTGTAGTTGTGTACTGTAGTCTCTTGCAAGTTTATCAAAGCCTATATTTTATCTAGTTTTAAGTTTAGAAACAAATTTGCATTTTTGGAAGAGGTATAAGATGGCTTTGGTGAAGGCTGTAAATTAGTACAATAGGTCTGATCTTGCACCTTGTTTTTTGTATATAAAATTTATTTCCATATTTATAGAGCTTGCAATGTCTAACATCTTTCCAAAATCTCACATGTATTGATATGAACCCTATTTTGCAATGATGCATCAGAATAAATATATAGATATGAAATTTTCAGTGCAGTTCAGTCTTGGCATTTTATTTTCGGTGGCACATCATAACTAGCCAATACTAAAATTTGTTATCAAAGTAAAATTTTCAAAATACAGTAACCTCTAAATTTAAAAAAAAAAAAAAACTGCACTTAAAATTGTCTCACTTCTAAATAACAGGTTATTATAACCACTTTGTTTTCCTCGCAGGTGGAGACTTGTCGAGAGACTTTAATGACACTCTCTCTGACTGATGCAGAGAATGCTAATTTAAATCCAGACAAAACAATCACCGGTATGACCACTGGAATTAGTATAGAGACTGAGGCAGATGAACAAGAAACTGGCGTTATTATTGATGAACAGTTTACTAGTGGGGATAAAGTGGATGACAGCAGAGGGAGTGTTAAAGAGTATGCACCAGCTGATTATACTGTAGACATTACTACAAACTCAACAGATGACCAAATAATGGGCGAAAGCATTAATCTGTCTACAGCCGACTCTAATCGACCAGTTTGCACCTCTCTACCTCAAACAGCAGCCTCTTCAGATGAAAATGCCAATAGGTGTTAAATTCACAGATGTATTTATCATTTTTGTTTTTGTTTTTTTACTTTATACCCTTGAGTAAATAATGTAAATGATTCTGCCAGTTGTCACAATCTAAGCTTCAGAGATTTATACTATATAGCTTTCAGCTGTTGTATGTGTGGAGTTATCATAGATGTAAATGGAATTTGGAAAGCAAAATCAAAGTTGTGGTAAAATACATATCAAAGCATATTACTTAAAGAGTATCATACCAAGTATCATAGATGCAGATCTCGATTGTCAGTATTTACTGATGGAATTGCATTGTAAATGAAATTTAACAGTCTAATCTGAGAGTCAAGAGTACATTATGAAGTATTTATTATTACTATTGTTATCTTTTAAATTGTTGTGTGGCATAAGTGAAGTTCTAACTTTAGCTTTAACTATAATGACCAAGCATTTATCTTGTTATTGCAAATTTCCTTGTTTAATTTAAACATACAGGCCTTAAATCAGTTACCTATAATCCTGCTTTGAAAATGTCGTTTTACAGCATTTCGGCAGATGGACTGTAGATGCATTTATAATTGGTAATGATTGAGCAGGCATATTGTTAATACCATCTATTTTTAAATAGTGAATAAAAGTTTGCAAAGCTTTAGCCTGTAGCTCTAAAGCATTGTCAAGCACATTTTATTGTTCTGTGAATGTAAATGCAAGCTACAAAGTGTGTTCCCATATTGTGGATATACAATCTATAGTTTATATTTAACTGTCCAAATTCGTACATACATACATATAGAGATGTAAATATTTCATGAGATATAGTTATAATATAGTGTTAGGGACCTCTTAAATATGTTTTGTAAGGATTTTATATTGATCATTATCATGTGAACATCCAAAGTTGTGTAGTTTGTATGTGAAATTATGAATGAGTAAATTTTTATCAGTTTAATGACTGTAGTTATTTTATAATTTTAAGTAAAGAGTTTTTTATGTCACTGTCCTGTGAAGAAAGTGTTTACTGAAATGTAGATTTTTTTTTAATTTTTGGACGTCACAGTATCAGTGCTTTAGGTTAATTAGATAACAGAACCTAGTTTGTCAAGATTTGAACCATTGACTAATTTCAGAGTTGACAGTGTTCTTCTCTGTGATTTATCAAAAGTTCCCACCTGTGCAGCTTACCTGGAACTGTGAATGGGCCATGTTCATACAAATGATCATAACCTTTTTTGTAAATAAAGTGTTATGCATACTTTTACACACTTCATCCTTAATCCATGGTGGTAACATTATAACTGAGGCTGAAGTACAAAATAGTTCAAATCAGGGAAAATATCATATGACATTAAATAGGCCTTTAACTTTTGGAAAGGGCAGAATTACTGATGCAAGTTGCCTATTGTAGTGGCTTATCATCTCAGCTACTCAATACTTGCATTCTTTCCGGGAAGGCTTCCACAGTAGCTTCCCAAGCTAAGCACTGATTCAGTCAAGTTTTAGGAGGAAATGCACCAGGTCTTTAAAAAAAAAAAAAAAAAAAAAAAAAAAACCTTGCTTGACCTCCAGATATCTCGCCGGTTCTTCACCTCCATGGTAATCTTGTAGCAGACCCAGTGCAGGTCGCGACTGAACTGGGTTTCCACTTTTCTTTGGTTAGCTCTGGTTCTCATCTTCCTCAATCCTTCCTTCTTCGTAAGCCCATTCTTGAATCTCATCCCTTAGATTTCCTCACTCATCTCCACCTTCCCTATAATGATCCCTTCTCTCTCTCTGAACTTCAGTTTGCCCTGGCCTTCTGCAGTTCTACGGCAGCGGGCTCGGATGACATTCATTATGAGATGCTTCGCCATCTTCCTCCTTGCACGTTTCGGTATTTACCAAGTCTGTATAACCAGGTCTGGGAGTCGTCGTCAGTCCTTGAGGACTGGCTCGATGCCGTTGTACTTCCCATTCGGAAACCGGGGTCTCTCGGGACATCCCCCAAGGACTTCTGCCCTATTGCCCTAACAAGATGTGTCTGCAAACTTTTTGAGCATATGGTAAATGTTCATCTGATGTGGTTCTTGGAACACCATCACCATCTCTCCCTTTCTCAATTTGGTTTTTGCAAGTGCCGCAGCACAACTGATGTCCTGTTGAACTTGGAGGTCTATATTCGTACTGCTTTTGCTGTGAAGACCTCCGTTGTTGCTGTCCTTTTTGACCTGGAAAAGGCTTATGACAACCCGGAGATACCATATTCTGTCCCAACTTCGTTTTTTTGGCCTTTGTGGTAATCTCTCTCTCTTCCTCCAAAGCTTCCTCTCTCGTTGTTCCTTTCGAGTTAGGCTTGGTACCACTCTCTGTCTGCCTCTTTTCGGCAATACAAAGGTGTACCCCAAGATAGTGTTCTGAGCACTACTCTTTTTCTGGTTGCCCTCAATGGTCTTCTTTCCTCCTTTCCTTCTGGCATCTTCTCCTCTCTTTATGTCGGCGATCTTACTCTTTGCTGTCGAGGTGATGATTCGCCTCTCCTTCAATGGCAGCTTCAACCTGCGATTGATGCTGTGTCGTCTTGGGCCACCAATCATGGCTTCAAGTTCTCTGCAACTAAGACTTGTGTTATGACTTTTACTTTAAAGCACGTCGTCCTTCTTCCTTCTTTGTCACTTTATGGTCATCCCTTGTGTACAAAGATTCCGTGGAGTTTTTGGGGTTAATCATAGACACTCGTTTGTCTTAGTCGCCGCATATCTCTTGCCTCCGAGTTGAATGCTCTAAGGCCCTTAACCTACTTAAGATTTTGTCCCACACTTCTTGGGGAGCGGATAAGCGCACGCTTCTCTATTTGCACTCCTCTCTGGTCCTGTCTAAACTCGATTATGGTTGCCCTGCATACTCTTCTGCTTCTTCTACTTTTCGCTGTCTCGATCCTTTGCACCATAATGGGTTGCGCCTCGGCTCCGGTGCCTTTCGTTCAACTCCTACCCTCGTCTTGTATGCTGACACTGGCTTCCTATCTCTCCAGGACCGTCGTGATCGCTACTGTCGTCCCTATCTTGCATGGTTCTTACAGCATCCTCACTCTCGCCTGTCGCACTTTGACTTTTACCCGGTCAGCCGAGCGGACAGCACGCGGGACTTGTGATCCTGTGGTCCTGGGTTCGATCCCAGGCGCCGGCGAGAAACAATGGGCAGAGTTTCTTTCACCCTATGCCCGTGTTACCTAGCAGTAAGTTAGGTACCTGGGTGTTAGCTGTCACAGGCTGCTTCCTGGGGGTGGAGGCCTGGTTGAGGACCGGGCCGCGGGGACACTAAAAAGCCCCGAAATCATCTCAAGATAACCTCAAGATAACCCCTCCTGTAGTTCCTGTTCCCCTTCACCACCTTCCTCTTTCTGTACGTTTGTCTCACAAGATTCTTTTTCGGTTTGTATTACTAATGTTTCTCCTCGTATTGTTCTGTCCTTGCCCCCCGTGGAGGGTCCCCCTTTCCAAATTTTGTATTTCCCTGACCCGCACCACTAAAGCTTTTACCCCTCCTACAGTTCTGAAACGCCTTTTCCTTGAGCATTTTTCTTCACACTCCCACTCTGTTTCCATCTTCACCGATGGGTCTAAGTCTGCTGATGGTGTGGGCTACTCTATTGTTTTTCCTGACCACACTTGTGTGTGTCGCCTTCTTCCGGAGGTTAGCATCTTCATAGCAGAACTTTATGTTATTCTCTATGCTCTTTATCTCCTGCTTTCTCGTTGTCAATCCTCCTTTGTGGTGGTAGTTGACTCTTAGTGCCCTCATGGCTTTGGGGTCCTTTAATCTGATCCACCCGGTGGTCATCGAGATTCAACATTGGCTGTTTCTTATCTCCAGTAAATTTCAGTCGGCAGAGTTTTGCTGGGTTCCCAGCCATGTTGGTGTCTTTAAATGAGTGTGCGGATGTTGCCGCTAAGGAAGCTATCCACACTTGTCCCATCTCCCGTAAAGGTATTCCTTATTCTGACTTTTACCCATTTATTCATTCCTCCATCCTCGCCCATTGGCAGGGTTGTTGGTCTTCTGTTACTGGTAGCAAACTGCGTACTATTAAGAGTCGTGTGTTCCTGTGGCCTTCCTCCTACTACCATAACCGGCGGTGGGAAACGTCTCTGGCTAGGTTACATGTTGGCCATACACGCTTAACTCACGGTCACTTAATGGAGCACCGCCCTGCTCCTTTTTGTCCAAATTGCATTGTTCCTCTTACGGTCGTGCACATTCTTGTTGAATGTCCCGACTTCCAGGACGAGCGTGTGTCTTGCTTTCCGACCATCCCTTGCGCTCAATTGTTCCTCGATAGAATTCTTGGTGAATCGGATACTTTTGATATATTTCGCCTCATGCGTTTCTGTTCTCGTATTGGCATCCTTGGTGATATTTAGTGCCCAATGATTACTCTGCACATTTGGTGGTGCTACATAGCCTTCCCAGTTTGATGCCTTCCTTTCATAATTACTTACTTTACTGGATAAACCCCCATATTCCAGCCATAAGTACCTGGTGCATAATGGTTTAGGCAGCCATGAACAAGAATCACAGAACCCAAATGCACCCTCGGCAAAAGTGCAAAGTCCCAACATTCTCCAAAGGCAAGACTAGGTATGATAGCATTACGTTAAAATAGCTGATTACTACACTCATGACAGGCCTTGCAATAGAGATCAAGTCCTGCCTGCTACTTAGCAGTGTGAAGACTGCTCATAGTGGAAGAACCCAAATCCTTTGGAGCAGATCATCTTTTGTGGGTCAGGGATAACATAAGCCAACTACTAGACAAGAACCCTGTCCCATTGTTGCAGCAAAATAATTAAGCCAGGACATGCAATACCACTAATGGTCCAAGAATAACCAATACCACTCTACTTAAGCATTAATCTGAAGATGAACTTCGTTAGAGGTACAGTGTCCTGAGGGTGAGACCAGGTGAGTGAGGGAGAAGGCAGACTGATTGGGACCCCTGGGTGATCTCGACAGCATACCTGGAATGGGTTCTGGTGGTAGTTCTACCTCCAGGCCAGGCTTGATTTGCAATAACATGGTCCAACAGACTTTATGCTTGGAGTGGCCTGGAGGCCCTCATATCCATTACAACCCATTTGGTCTAGCGCTTCTTGCAGGAACATTAAAAAAAATACTAAAACGTCCACTTGTTCCAGCAGTATTTCTTAAGCTTGCTGAGTGGGTCTCAGATGCCTGGTGCATCTTAGACTTGGCTAGATAAAACACCGTAAAGAATCGTAAAACACACAAGTCACCGAGCCCGTTTAAAGTACTTATCAAAAGAAGGCACCCAAGCTGGGAAGACTGTGTAGTATTAAGACCGGTCAAAAACACTCAGAATGTGCTGGTACTCTTGAGGGGAGGGGGTGGGAAAACTCGTGAGAGATAAAGCAAATAATATATTCATGGAAGATATTAGAACATTTTGGTCCCAAATATGCACAATAAAATATAGTAGGAAATGCAGATTCAACCCAGTTATCAGTGTAGACCCAGTTATGAGTGCAGACTCATTATGAGTAGACCCATTTATGAGTGAAAACCCAGTTATAAGTATAGACCCAGTTATAAGTATAGACCCAGTTATGAGTGCAGACCCAGTTATGAGTGGAGACCCATCATGAGTGGAGACCCATCATGAGTGAAGACCCATTATGAGTAGACCTAATTATGAGTGAAGACCCATTATGTGAGTAGACCCAGCTGTGTGTGTGTGTAGATCCAGTTATGAATGAAGATGCAGCTACGAGTAGAGATGTCAGAGACAATCGGACAACAATGAATGAACATAAGAGGCTCTTCAACCTCCTTCCATCAAATAAACATTGGCAGTTCGAAAGAATGTAAGTTAGGAGGCAACTGGGCAAGTTTCTGCAGGAAGTGTCGTATACTGGAAATGAGGGCTTGCTGGCCGTTGCAAGCAACATCCGCTCTAATCCAGTCATCAGAGAAGCCTGGCTCTGACAGTTGAAATCTTGAAATCGACTACAGGTATACTACAAGTATACAGAATTAGTATGGGGGTACTGTACTACGGCTCAGAATGAATACTAGGTGCACACTGAACAAGCTGCAGTTATATTGACGGTAGTCAATCAGATCAATATAATGCTGTAGTTAAAATATTTCATTTGAAAATGGTGCAATTTTAAATTTAATACTGGTAAAAAGAGTGCACACTAAACTGCTGCTCAAAAGATGGGTATGAGACGTACAATAAACTTCCACTCATAGAATGGGGAATGGAGTGCACTATAACCTACCACTCACAAGATGGGTATGTGGTACATATTGTTAATTGCAGATAACGGGAAGTAAAACAGCTGCCTTTAGTCTAGAATAATTGCAGAAAATATATTCATTCTTGGAACGCGGGGAATTAATGTGCCGGATGACTTTATAAAAGCTGTAATAGTAGCTTACTCATGCAGTGCTGCAAGAGTTGGTGGGATCACAAGGGGGGAGGAGGGGGAGGAAGAGAGAGAGAGAGATTCTCACTGTAAGAGAGAGAGAGAAAATAAGATATTCTGCAGCAAGAGTACGTGTTGAGCATTAAGAAGTCAGTTCGGGAAGGTCCCGTGGCCTGCGCTCCTTCGCGAGCCTCACAACTTGCTTTGACAGTGGTGATGCAGGATCCAAGCAGGTGACCCCCAGTACCTCTGCTCAAGTGCCACTCTTAAGATCACAATACATGTTTTCCGTGAGAATTCCCATTGCTAACAATATGCCGACAGAAGCAGACCCGCAGCAGACACTGCTATCAAGAACAGATGTGTTGCGGCTTGTGATAGGGGGGTTGATTGGAGCTCTAAGTGTGATGATGGTGATTGGTGCAGTGATTATAGTGGGCATCTACACCACACAAGCCAACCGTATTCTCATACTGACGGTCGTCGCCGTCACTGCTGCAGCCCTTGTCCTCCTCTGCTACTTCAAACCATTAAACGCTTCCTGTTTAAGACAGGTAATTTTTGCATTCATTTATTTCGCGTACCGTCAGCATAAAATGTATAGTCTTTGGTGTGTTGTTGGGCTCTTGGCCTATCAACCTCTGGAGGGTTATTAAGGCCACCACAGTACCTTAACACTGTCCAACCAGCAAGTATATAGTACTCCTAGTTCTGAACACAGTCCAGAACTGATGTAAACTTTCACTGTAAACACCATCAAGCAGCCAGTAGGGTACACCTTTCACCTCCGTGTATGTAATTTAATCATGTAATCTTACTTTTAATTAAGGTATATAACTAAGCAAACGAGGTTAAACTATATATTAATAATTATGGTTTATTTGCAAAAAATGCAATGGACAACGTTACCATTAACGTGTAGGCCTATATAGTATATTTAGCCAATACATTTTTTTTGCAAGATGATAGTATCTTCTGGATTCTGTGAGCGTCACTCTAGAAGTCTGGTTAAGCACTGATGGGTCTCACAAGATACCAGACAGGTGACCGCCTCACCCTCGGTCTGGTGGGAAGGGGTGGCTTCCTCCCCCCCCTCCCGACAATATATGGCATACCATTATGTTTTCTGACGAACACAGTGGACAAACTATGTTCGTCAACTATGTCTTCAGAAGTTTGTCTTCAGTGGACAAACTTAAGTTCTTGTTTCATTACAGCAATACTGCATCACTATGAGGTTATACCAGGCAGTGCCCGGGGTCTCCCCCCCCCTCTCACCTTCCACAATCCCATCTCTACCAAACATTCCCTCTCATCTCTTTCTTTCCCTCCCGTCACCATCTTCCCTACTATTCACCAAGCTCCTACCATTCATCAACTGTTCTATCTTTCACTATCTTTACTCTTCACCACTTTCCCTTCATCCCTTTAACCATATGTTCATCCCCTTTACGATGTCTAAATAAAAAAATTCCATCCTAATTTACCTTTAATATCCTATAATATATATATATGCACAATTACATACATATATATTCACAATTATATACATATATATACAATTATATACATATATATACACAATTAAATACATATAATATATATGCATAATGACGCGCTATAATAATAATTTATAATAATATTACTGTAATCATTATTACACACCTATAGAAGGGAGTACCACCACTCGTACAGTTATGGGAGCCAAAGCCGCGGGTCCCACAAATACCTGCGAGTAGTTATCAACAGTAACATTGTAAGCCACCTACATAATAGGCTCAAACAATTATTGTAACCCCCCAAAACACTCATTGATAGAAATATTTTTATCAACGTTATATTTATCACACTTTGCACTTAATTAACCTCCAGCCCAACCACTTGGGCTGGACGGTAGAGCGACGGTCTCCCTTCATGCAGGTCGGCGTTCAATCCCCGACCGTCCAAGTGGTTGGGCACCATTCCTAACCCCCCCGTCCCATCCCAAATCCTTATCCTGACCCCTTCCCAGTGCTATAATAGTCGTAATGGCTTGTCGCTTTCTCTTGATAGTTCCCTTCCCTCCCCCCACCCCTCTCAAGCACTGAAGAAAACTGAAAGTAGTGTAAAATGAAAGCAAGAGGTGGTGGTGGGGGTGGGGGGGGGTGATTCTGGGTGCCTGACCCAGTGGCCTGTATCAAAGACTAACGTAAATTCAATGTTGAATCTATATTATTGTAGAATGTACAACGTTCAATCAAGGTTGAATTAACGTTACTCTTGGCTTTCTGCCCACTGGGACGATGCACACGAATCATCAAAATGAGGGAAGAACTTAAGCATCCAACTATAATAGAAACAATCCTGTAAGTCAAAATGACTTTACATTCAAATTCAAGTACGTTTATTGAGACATAAAATACATCTCAAAGGGATAGAGTAGCTTAAGCTATTTCTACCCCCCCCCCCCGACTTTACATTTAAGCTTGAGTACATTCAAGCACTGCAAGATACAAATACAAATATACAAAAAAATACAAGAAAAGGACCTCGGCACTGGACAGAAATACGTAATAATAATACATACATGCTGGGCCTTCAGTCTGGAATAATTAACACGCCAACAATTTCTCGGAATGCTGACTGGCTGAGTAACGACGCTCCGGTGTCTTAACAAAAGTTACCTACACTGCGAGTAGTTTGCTTGGGACTTGTAGGTACTAGTGGTATAGTTGGTTTCGTCTTCGACTTCACACCCGGGTCAGATTCCCGGGTGTGACGGCAATGGTTAGGCATGTTTCTTTTCACCTAATGGATCTGTTCACTTTGTAGTAAATATAGGTACTCGAGTGTTAGGAAACTCTTGAGGGGGGTTGCATCCTTGATCGGACCTCGATACAGGCGTAAAGTGTTTGGGTGTGTGCGTGTGTGCGCGCGCGCGCGTGTGTGTGCGTGTGCGTGCGTGTGTGTGTGTGTGTGTGTGTGTATTCACCTAGTTGTGCTTGTGGGGGTTGAGCTCTGCTCTTTCGGCCCGCCTGTCAACTGTCAATCAACTGTTACTATCTACTTTTTTCCCCCCTTACCACACACCCCAGGAAGCAGCCCGTGACAGCTGACTAACTCCCAGGTACCTATTTTTACTGCTGGGTAACAGGGGCATTAGGGTGAAAGAAACTCTGCCCATTGTTTCTCGCCCGCGCCCGGAATCGAACCCGGGACCACAGGATCACGCGTCCAGCGTGCTGTCCGCTCAGCCACCAGCCCCCACAACAGCGTGTGTGTGTCCTACCTTCCCAAAGATGCAACCACAGAACAGTTGACGAACTCCCGGGTTCCTATTTATTCCTAGATGAACAGAGTTATTAGGTGAAAGGAAACGTGACCAATCATTTCTGTCCTGCCCGGGAACCGAAAACTGAATTCTCGAGTGAAAGCCGAGAACGAAACCAACTACACTAGAGAGACCCACTCGGCAAATAAAACGTTTCTGACATTTTTTTTAATTTGGTAGCAGAAAGGTGACACTATAAGCACTTGCCAACTTCTTCTTCCATATACTTGTTATTAAATGTTACGACAAACCCCTGCAATTTCTTCGAATATTCTGCCTCTTTTTTTTTTTGACAGTCAGTGATCAGAACTACCCACTAAGAACGAAAGTTCCATTGATAATATAATCAATTAAAATAACTGCTTATATTATCGTAGAAGATACAGGAAAAACATTATTATATATTTTAATAACTAAAAAAATCGTAATTGCTGCACGATATCGGGCAATTTTTAACAAGCCAACACGTTCCGCCCATACATGTTTACCGCCCAATCAGATGACGTCCACACACACATCAGCCCCGCTCCTGTGCCAGGTGAGTCCACTACGGGCTCTCCATAGCCCGTGCTACTTAGAACTTTTTGTTCTCAGTAGCTGAATCTTAAACAACAACAACAGATGACGTCATTCGGAGAAAATCATGTGTTGTGCTATATTCTCGGCTCACTCGAGCAGGAACCAGTCTGTGACGTCACTACTTCACCGGGTCGGTGAATACATTACAGGAAATGTTGCTCCAAAAATACTGAGCCCTTCACAATACCTGAAACACCTGAAGGTGTTGCAGGTTGTTTGCTGTTTCCCCCTTCTCTACTATTAACAGTCATCCATATTACAAACAGTTCCCCATATTTCTAACAGTCCCCCCCCCCTCCCCACTGACTATTAACAACGCACTTTTACTGCTTAACAGCAGTACAAACAACCTTAGCATAATTACTGCCACGAACAATCGCTAAGAACTACCAGAACTCATCCTAACTACCACCACCAAGCTACCAGGCTCTTGCTAACATTGCTGCCTAGAACAACCCACCACACTTTCAGCCAAACCGCGTTACTACTAAAGTCAATGGGACAACCTCGCCCTCTCCTGTGCCTGTAACTTAAAACATCGTTTGTTTACGCAAGTAATGGATTAGGAAAACATATCCAAATCCGCCAACAAAGAAATTCCAAATCCGCCAAAAAAAAAACCAATCCGCCAACAAAACATTCCACCCCCCCCCCCTCGCCAAAAAAAATCAAAACCAACAAAAAAATCATAATCTACCCCAAAAAAAATCCAAATCCGAAAACAAAAAAATTAAATCTACCAACAAAAATATATATATATTTGTTGCACTGGATCACAAGTTTTGTTTTTTTAATATAATTACCATTATAATGGAAAACAAGCATATTACAGAATTATTTCGAAAAAAAGACAAGAAAAATGCAACTAAATTACCTTTACATCAGGCTGATCATCTTGAGCTCCTATAGTCACAATCTTCCCCCACTCTGTCTATGACTTGCTGTGCCCGTGCATATTTCTGTAGATCTGAGTTGTTTCAGCAATGCCTTATTAGACTTTAAAAAGGTGAAGAAGTCACTGCATATATATATATATATATATATATATATATATATATATATATATATATATATATATATATATATATATATATATATATATATGTCGTACCTAGTAGCCAGAACGCACTTCTCAGCCTACTATTCAAGGCCCGATTTGCCTAATAAGCCAAGTTTTCATGAATTAATTGTTTTTCGAGTACCTAACCTACCTTACCTAACCTAACCTAACCTAACCTAACCTAGCTTTTTCTGCTACCTAACCTAACCTAACCTATAAAGATAGATTAGGTTAGGTTAGGTAGGGTTGGTTAGGTTCGTTCATATATCTACGTTAATTTTAACTCCAATAAAATAAAATTGACCTCATACATAATGAAATGGGTAGCTTTATCATTTCATAAGAAAAAAATTAGAGAAAATATATTAATTCAGGAAAACTTGGCTTAATAGGCAAATAGGGCCTTGCATAGTAGGCCGAGAAGTGCGTTCTGGCTACTAGGTACGACATATTATATATATATATATATATATATATATATATATATATATATATATATATATATATATATATATATAATAATAAATAGTTTGTGAGGGTACCACCTCTGGTGCCAATGTGGGGACCCATAGCCTCGGAGAAGAAAATAAAAAATATTCAGAGGAGACCTTGTGGTTTCTCACTGAACACTAATATTATCTTCTCCTACCACCCCCCATTCTTTTGTATGTACACATATATATTTACTTTATTTGAACTTTGTTACAAAAAAGGAGTTACATATATATATATATATATATATATATATATATATATATATATATATATATATATATATATATATATATATATATATATATATATATGACAGTGACAGACCACGAAGGAAGAATTGAAACAGGAATTTCCTTAAGTACTATCGTATATTATATATAAAGTGATGGAAGCTGAAATTCCAGTGTTTGGGAGAATTTTTAAAATGCTTCCCGGACGCAAATTTTGACACCTGAATTCAAGACACGACTTGGAAAATGCGGACGTATGGCAACCCTAAGCTAATCGATATAGCCAAACAATGCCAGACTTAATTAACCTAACTTATTTAACCTTGTTACACACAGCCGTACCCATTACGGGCCATTCGTCCCAAAGAAAGACCCAAAACCTTAAATGCGCACGAAGACGCCATGCACAAGTAGGAAGATAACTGACGGCAGTTGTGTAATTGTCACTTTTAATGGGGAATCTATTTCCAGAGGGAGTAGCGAAGCCTCAGGCGTGACCAGCAGCCACTGATATAATGACTTCTAGAAACTGGTCGTGATGGCTGCACCTGTCGCCACCAGAGTGACAGGAGGTGGGAGGATTGGCGGGGGTGGTGATAATGAGAGGTTGGCATTTGTGGTGAGGATGGTGGTAGTGAGGGTGGTAGTAGTGAGGGTGGTGAGTGAGGAAGGGGTGTTGGTGAGATAGTAGGTAGTGAGGTAGAGGTGTTGGTGTAGGTGAGAAGATGGTGGCAGTTTACCGTCGTGAGGAAAAAGGACTTACGAGCAATAACCAGAAATGCCATCCGTGCTCGGTATGAAAAATATAAGATTGATAAATGCCTGGCAACGTGACGCTCCTTAAATCACATTGAATTTCATCGTATTTACAAAAGTACAAATTACGATGTTGTGTATCTCAACCACTGTTGCTCAACAAGGGTGTCTGCGGAACATTCGTTATGGTGAAAAGGTTTTAGGATCACTGGATCTAGAGATTGGACTTTGGTAAGGCTTTTGATGCTGTTGTACTGGGGAGGCTAGGTAGAGCGAGGTGCTGCTAGGTGAAGGAATGTTTATCACACAGGACACAGAGTCTCCTGTGTGTTCAGTAAATAAAGCATGTTCAGAATGGGTGAACATGCTTAAGTGGCGTGGAACCTTTACTGTTCACCATGTTCATAAATAATTTAGATGACAAAACAAAAACAAAATTATGATAACTACACTAAAATATGAGCGGTAATAGAATGAGACAAAGATGCAGAAAAGATTGAATGATGTAATTTTTATTTATGAGAAACGAATCTGAATTTTTTTACCAAACCACACACACTAGAAATTGAAGAGACGACGACGTTTCGGTCGTCAACTGTGAATCTGAATTTTGTGTAAACCACTCAAATTATAAATGCACAACCTTTTCCTTCAATTTGCATAATTATAAATACTTACACATTAATGAATTAGGTTTATATATTTATTTCTACTATTTAATATTGGGACTACTGCTGTAATTACAACTACTGTTGCTTTTAGTACTGCTACTGTTGACTACAACTATTGTCGTTAAACCTAACTTTGTTGTCATTACATCTACGCAGTGTTCTACCAATATGTGTGACCATTCCAAATGTAATGTTTTGAAATTTATGTCTGCAAATGTAAATGTTATTTACACTCTTGCACACCTGTTCAGTGTAGCCAAAATTTTAACGATTTGTAAAACTTATTACGAGTAAAGCCTCTTATTTTATGGTTAGGCTCGTCGAGGCTTCTCTAGTGGAGGGTGAGGCTACCCGGAGACCAGTTATTGTATTTATGCTTGTCTAAGTCTTCGTCTCTTCCACTGGAAGAGGTAGAGGTTTCATGATTATAATCACGTATGTGATAATCATGTAAGAACGCTGTTACCTGCATTAATAAATTATTTTGAATGGAAGGTTGTAGCGTACTCAGTGACTGCTCCACGACCCCATCGACCCTTCGTTCACATCTTTTAATTTTTCAGTTATATTTATTACTTAACATTCTGCCTGCCTGACCTATATATATATCAGCAAGGTGTAGGCCTGAAAGAAACGGCAAGTAATTTCGATATTGATGTTCATGCCGAGGAAGGTTGACTAGGTGGCAATCCTTAATCGGTGTTCACCCAGGTTGTTAAATGATTTGGCAAGTCGTACTCCAGAGGAAATTTATGATTAAGGATCTGCCCGAAACGCTGTGTGTGCTGTTGGCTTTACAAGAATATATAAATAAAATAAAATAAAATTGATGAGACAAAAACAAATTACTGCTAAACAATATAACAAGGAACCTAACGGCCGGGTGCCTTATTTGTTGCCCAAACCAATAAGGCACGACCACTACTGTGGGTGCGTTAGGTTAACATAACTGGTCCAGAAACACAATCCTGCTGTACATTTAACTAAGTTAGTATTACAACAATACTTCTAAACATTCAAGAAAAATTCGCTTTGAATTTGAAAGAATATTTGTTTTTGTATATTTAATATTTATTCTACTCCTCAAGTATTACGAAAATCGCATGACACGATGTTTGCCATTTGTGGAGCGTTGACTCTGTGACGGAGTGTATGATCTCACAGCTAGTCCATGATACCAGGAGACTGTCTCTTAGTATTTCCACCATCGCCCACTGGATCGGGGACACAGCCCATCCGCTGGATAAGGACGCAGCCTTTCCTCTCGAGCGTTCATCAAGTCACTAAACTGATGTACCGTACCCAGCCTAATCGAGAACCTACAAATTGAAAACAGGACATCAAGTCAATTTTGCGAGCAATGAAAGTAGGCCTATTGCGACAACCAACTATTCCTATGAAGTCTGAAAGGTGGATTTGATTGCCCATAATGTATTTTCAACAAATATTTCAGCTGTTCATCATACACATACACACAAATAACTTTTTTCAGTGTCAGAGTAGTTAGTAAATGGAATGCACTAGTAAGTGATGTGGTGGAGGCTGACTCCATACAGAGTTTCAAATGTAGATATGATAGAGCTCGAGAATTTCATGAATATGTACACTAGTAGAGTAACGGTTGAGAGGCGGGACCAAAGAGCCAAAGCTCAACCCTGCAAGCACAACTAGGTGAGTACAACTAAGCGAGTACACACAACATTGCCACTACGTTCATACAACTTTGCATCAATGTAGGAACAGTAAAAATAAGATGTTTACGTTTTGTGTTTGCTGTGTGCGTATAAGGAATGTTGAGAGAGAACGGGAGAGAGGGAGAAAGGAGAGAGAAACAGATTGGGAGGGTGGGAGAATTTTGTTATGTAAGAGTGAGAGGAAGAAAGGAGCAGATTGGGAGGGTAATTGTGGTCGAGACTCGAATGGTGCATTTCGGGGAGACGGGGAGGATGTGTGTATGTGTATTAAGGGAACATGTAAGGGTGTGTGGGGAAGACTTGAGCACAGGGGTCAACCCGGGCACTATCAGGTACCCCATCAAGATTATTACTATACAATGAAGGCAAGTCTTTTGTTAATAAACAAATTATAAATTGTCAGCGAGACAATTTCCTGCTGCAGCTGTCAGTGAACAGCCCGTCACTCTTGCTGAAAGCACTACATTTTTTACGCAATCGACCCCGGCGTAAAAACTGTTGTGGCTTAGGGAAATGAAAATTTTGTTGGTATTGACGCTTTTAGAGGCTATTGAGTACCGGCTACGGTTGGCTTGGTGGATGGCCTAGGTTTTGAGGCGTTTAGTTAGGCTAATTTCTATTTTTTACAAACGGGAATTCGACAGAATGGGCTGATGAGAATTTCTATATGTAGCTATCAGTGAGATAATTTCGTGATGTGGCTATCAGTGGGAGAATTTTGTTATGTAAGAGTGAGAGGAAGAGGAGGAGGAGGAGGAGGAAGCAGAAGAGCGCGGCGTGACCTTGTAGAGTATGTGTACCACCAGCTGTTACCATCTCCCCACTGCTTATGCAACCCTCAGTGACTTGATTATTATGCAGACCCTCCCAGTGCTCAGGTAATTGGCTAATTGGTGCTCAGCCAGACCTGCTTCAAGTTTCAAGTTGGACGCATTGCATTATCGTACTACTACTGCGTGGTAGTATGATAATGCGTGCTTTATGATGAATTTCTTTCCTAAACTGCCTTGTGGTGCGCATCTGGTTGACCGTCACACGTAAAGCTACTAGCCTTCTTTGCTTATCTCTAACCCTTTAACTCAGAACATTTCTTTGAAAATTCAACGCTTACAAGGACCAACAGCTTCAAGCTTAACAAACCACAAAGTTGGAGAGAGAAAAACAGAAACTTTCTCATCCATACGGGTAATAAACTATGGAATCGCCTACCTGGCTTAGTCGTAAATTACAAGACATTATTCCTGTTTAGAATTCCGATGGAAAAAATCTCCAGGAATCATGATAAGGGAAGGTTACAAGCCACCAGCTTCGTGTCCCAGTCAAGGTCAGTAGAGATGGTGGCTCTCTGGTAAACTCGGGTATAACATCGGCCCATATCACCTTGCATAACTTTTGAAGCCAACTTGCTTTGTCTTGGAAGAGTTTAATATGACAGGGTCTGTTCTATTTTTGTATATATTAAAATATAAAATTCTGTATCGAAACAAATGGTGCACGCCATTTGAGCACGTTCTCTGAGCACTTCCTTCAATAAATTACCTGCAGGACTGCTATACTCACGCGGGTGATCATTGTACACATTTGGCCGTGACAGTTGACCCCGTTCAACAACGCTCTCCTCAAATTACCGATATTGCTTTCCGATGCTTGTTCACCCCATACTCATCCTGGGACTGGTAAACCAAAAGGGTTACAGAAGGGACGAAATGTCTGAATCAGACCTCAAGAAATATTTCACATTACCATTACCATTATCTCCTCTCTTTATGGACAATGTGACGGCTAGTAAGAAACAGTGTTCAGTATTTAAATATCACAGGATAACAGAGTTGTTTATTATTTTAGGCTTCCCGGTTCATACTTTCAACATGTATAAACATATTTCCTTTGTCTACAAGAAGCAAAATATAGATGCAGTGGTTAAATTTAGGGTATTTTATAATTTTTTTGCGAAGTGGCAAATTATTTGCCATTTCGTGCAGCGTACGTTTAACGTTCTCAAAATGTGTGAAGCGCGCTGCACCTCCGACACCACCACCACCACCTTTATTGTTTTAGATTCGGCTACGCGGAACATAAAGTTCCAAGTAGCACGGGCTATGGTGAGCCCGTAATGGACTTACCTGGCACAAGAGCGGGTCAGTAACTTGGACCACACAACAATTAACATATCAGCCCGTCCTCCTAAGGTGTCCCAACGTCAAGAAATTGTCTTACTAAAGTGCCTTTATCCTAACCTACCAGAGGACCCAAACAGAAAACGGGCCAGTATGTCAATTTCGCTAGCCGCTACCACAATTTTGAGTCTTTGGTAACATACGTCAAAATGCGACGTTCTATTAGGACGGGTTGAACATATTGCTTGTGACACACCGATGAGAAGGAAACTGGGCTTCCAGGATATCTCCTCAAAAGATTTATTAAGCAACAAAGTAGACACTGACAACTAAGTGTAATTTGTAAAAAATATAACCATTTTACGACAGTTGTAATTACAACACCTACACATTCAATCAACTTTGATGTAGCAATGAATTGATCTTGCCAGTTCCAGCACCGGTTTAGGGGTCTTAGTATTGAAATGGTATAATAAAACAGCTTTCCCTTTCTAGTTTTAGCATATTGCACCTTCCTTATTTTCTCTATAAACGTCCACGTTCTCTTGGTGAATTACATTTTTTCTTGCCTTTAGGAGACAGAGGTGGAAGCGAGCGACGACCCTCCAGCCTACGCGGACGCCATCAAGATGGAGATACCTCCTCCATCCTACTACATGGTTGTCACCGACGACTTGTACAATCCCTCCACCTCCTTCACCCCCATCGGCGCCGGCTTCTACTTACCAGAAACCCCGCTCTCCAAGCGCAAGGCTGCAGGCTTCCCATCTTCCAGTGATACCCCACGAATCAGTAGGTGGCTCGTCGGGGCATCCGCTAGTCCCGCCCTCGTCAGACCTGGCGCCGGTAGCCCCATGATAATTAGGTCCACCGGTAGCCCCATCGTCATTAGATCCTCCGGTAACCCTGTTTTAATCAGGTCGTTTGACAGCCCCGCTGTTGTGAGGTCGATGGGTGGCCGCATCACCGTCAGCCCACTAGTGAATTCGTCAATCAACAGGTCGCCAAGCAGTCCCGCACTGAATGTATGTGCTGGTGGTCCCTCTCTCTCCAAGTCTCCTAGCAGCCCCGCACTCAATAAATTATTTACTGGCTCTTCCCTGACGGTACATGCGAGTGGCCTCTCCACCAGGTCGCCAAGTAACCCAGCACTTAACAAGTTACTCGACAATTCACCGGGGACCAGTGGCCAGTGTGTCTACAAGATGCCTACCACCTTGTACCTCAGGAAATCTCCGAGCACTCCGGCACTTAGTAAGCTGTTGGCCAAATCACCTACAAGCCCAACTGTCAACGTGTCCTTTGGCTACCCACATGTTCAAAAGGCATCTGACAGCTCTTCTGTCAACATGTCACCCAGCAGTCCTTCTGTCAGCAGGTCTCCTGGTAGAACAATGGTCTTTGCTCCACACGGAAGACCCGTCTTCGGTAGGTCGATTAGCAGCTCAGCTGTTAGCATGCCATCTGACAGCCCCTTGATCAGCAGGTCACCGGGCAATCCCTCCAACAGGCCTCCGGGAAGCCCCTCCTCCAACAGTTCTTCTGGTCCTGTCTTCACTATGGCGTCACTTGGCAGCCCATATTTCAGCAGATCGCCTGGCAGACCTGTCATAAAGTCGCACAACAACCTCTCTCCCAGCAGCTCTCCGGTCAGGCCCTGTGTCACTAGGTCGCCTTCAAAATCCTTTGTCAAAAGGACTCATAGTAATCTATCTGTTAGTAGCTCCTCTTACAGTCCCTCATTGAGCAGATCGCCTGGCAGTCCGCACATCAGCAGATCGCCAGGCAGACCCACTGTCAGCAGAGTGCTTAGCAATCCCTGTGCCAGTAAGTCTCCTGTCAGCTCTTGTGTCAGTAGAGCATCACCTAGATCCTTTAACAGGTCGCTAAGTAATCCCCCTGTTAGTAATTTGCCTGATAGCCCCTGTATCAACAGGTCGCCTGGTAGCCCCTGTATCAGCACGTCGTCTGGTAGACCCCCTATGAGCAGATCGTCCAGCAGCTCCTCGGCCGTCAGTAATGACAGCAGAGCGCTTCGCCAGAGAGCCCATCGCGGCGAAGGCTCTGAAAGGGAGGGGCGAACAAGGGAGCAGAACACAGGTGTTGTGCTCAACCCGGCGGGTCTCAGCTTGCCTCAAGGCCGCAGTGACTCCACACCTACAAACATGACCGGCAACTTCATGGAACCACACGTGTTTTGGTACAACATGCAATTCTAACTACTAATCAACATTGGTACAGAAGCAAAATGAAGAAGCCCAAGTGCGGCGGTTGCGCTATACGACGAATTTCATGTTTTCTCAAAACAATGATATAACTTTGTTAACATGATGTGCTTAATTAAAACAGATTGGGCTGAAATTATTGCTAGAGTTTGTGACATTCAGATATCTATACTGTGTAGATACTGCTACTAAATAAGTTTATATTACAGCTAATAAATTTACACCAAACGCTTGATTCGAGAATCGTGTGGAGTGTTCCGCTATAGAGTGAACACTAATCTGACACCAACATGACGAACACCATAGCAATGTCGCACGCTGGCAACACACTGGTCGCTACCGCAGGAACAGAAGTAGAAGTAAACAAATGCTGGCGAACGTTCGCCGGGCGTTGCTACGCGACGTCACAGCCAGACGGCAGGCGGGACAGCTCGCTCAGGCCGGGCACCCGTCTTCCGCACAGCCTTCTAGTGATGGTTTTATGCTTTCAGTCATAAGACGCCGTCATAAGAGTCCATATGCCACGACTATTATAATACTAGTGTGTGAGCCCTTTGACCTTGCGCTCTGGTACTCGTGACGAACAGAGCGGCTCAATTGTCATACTACACACATCTATAGAAATGAATAACTTTATGCCGTAGTTTAACCAGGCATTATGAAGAGGTGGCTATAAAAGGAGAACCAACCGAGAGATCGCAAAGTCACCATTATCTCACACACAATACTTTTATGTCTGTAGCCATTACTGTCATCATTTGCCTGGAGGAAGGTCATAGACTTTAGAGATGGTTAATTTTGTTTCATTTACGAAGCAACAATCGAAGCTTATGTAACAGTATCCCATGACACGATCACTATCGTGTGTGTAATGAAACCATACACGAGGTAATCATGCACACTGTTGGGTATATATAATGTGAAGATGTAACCACGAAATTAGGACTCTGGGGAACCCCTGCCAGTAGTAGTGGAAACGTTACAATGTAGTGTAGATCAAGTCCCCTGTTCTTTAGCCGTGTACATGAACTTTACAATGGCATTTCATAAATGTGACCATGGAGTGATAATCCATAAAATAAGGTTCCCAGTGAATAGAAGGGAAAAAGGGGAGTTGGATAATAAATTACCTGACGAACAGGTCACAGTGAGCTACAGCAAATCAAACAAAATCTAGTCCGAGCACGGTAAAAAACAAAAAAATTAACTTAATACCTCAAGACACTGTTCTCACACTGCTACTTATTCTTACCATCGTATCAAACTTAAACAAAAACACAAACCACAGCTTCGTGTCATGCTAAAACCAATCATAAAAAATGCTTCTGTAAAAGAAAAGAAACACTACAAATATCAAGGACTTCTAATGGCCAACGCAAAACAATCTGTTCAACAGTGATAAATTCCCGCTACATTGGAAAGGAAAATGTTAGAACTCAAACCGAGTTCAGGATACAAGACGCAGCTTGTCAACCAGAACGGAAAGAACACGCAAAAAAATTAGGTATAATGATGTCTGACGATCTAACATCTAGTAAATAAAGATGACAGCGTGGATATTACCACCTTCAAAACAAGGGATGTCACCCTAGTGAGCTTACTTTCAAACAACTGGTGTAAACTCGTATTGAATATCTGTAATCGCCTTCCAGTTTAAAACAGGATAATTCTTATACACAACGTATACAAATATCCTATACTGTGTGCACAGATTCAGTAAAATACCTAAATTCTCTTAAACACTCAGAATGTCCTCTCTGCAATGGAGACAAAGAAATATATCGACAGTATACACATGACTGATACTAAGGTCGTCAGGTTTCTAATCTGTACAATAAAATAATAAAAAAATTGGAGCGAGTGATACGGTAAGAAGAGTACACTGGACTCAGCGAGGTGAACACACATACTTATCAGAGACCCACCACTACTCACCAGTCTGCAAGCAATAAATATTGCCGGAACAAAGAGTAAAGTCTTCCGGTTAGTAGAGTGTGCAGGATCAGCTGGGTTGTGGTGACCACGTAGCCAGGACAGCCTTTACATATATAATAACTTGAAACCGGCCGTAGGTACACCACAGCCAAAAATTAAATCAAATGTATAATTGTAAATATCAGATTCAGCAGTGTAATGAGGTTTATATATTCTTTTTTTGTTTATATACACATTATTAATCAATGTAAATCATTGTTATTACTTTTTAAATATTTTACAGATATTCTATTTTGTGTACATTCGCCTGTGTGTATGAAAGTATGTCTAATAATTTAAATTTAGTATTTTTGTTCCGCCAATGATGTAGGCCTAATTCACTTGTCACATACAGTCTGAAGATATTATATCAGCATTCGTGAGCCCCAGTCAACTTTCTAACCGGCTGTCTCGGCTCTTGAGGATACTCGCTGGTGAGGATACTCAGGATGGAGTATCCTCCAAGGCATTTTAACTACGGTGAGGAGGAGTGATTGTGATGCAGCGTCCGTCAAGGTGAGCAAGGCGAGCGCCAGTCGCCATGACACCCTCCCGGCTCACTCCTCTGGCGTTAACCTATAGAGGGGGGTAGAAATAGCCTAAGCTACTCTATCCCTTTGAGATATATTTCTTTCTTTCTTGTCTCAATAAACATACTTGAACTTAACCTACATGAACGCTTCTTCTTAATGGTGCTATTAATAATATTATCTAATTATTATCAATATTATTTATAATTTGTATTATTCTATACAGTATACAGATACAAAAATCTTATACAGTAGGCTGGCACCAGGAAAATAAATATGAACCACTATAAGGCGTTTCCATCATTCAGAAACTACTAATATTCCGACATTTGCTTATCTCTTAATTCCAGGTTTTTTCGCATTTTGTTTCTATCCAGGATTTTTTTTCCGGGCGACACTGCTGAGCGCAGTATTGCCTGTGGTTTGCGAAGTATAAATGTATTCGCTGGCACGCTGTTTTGTGATTATATAATACTGACTGGCGAATGGTCAGTTTAGCCACAAATACAGATTATAAAGCCGTATCATGTGCTTCCTGACTCGAAGGGTCATGTCAGCCGGGGCTCGAACCTGCGAAGCTCGTCTGTAGTGCTGTGACAAGAAATACAGTTACTAAAACTTTTTTTTTATTAACACATTTAGGTACATCTGCATTTGTGCAGGTACCCTAGATTATATGGCGTACAGTGCGTCAAAAAACTACGTGATGCTAAAAATCCCCTTTACCAGGACGGTTAGTCATAGAGGCATGTGATAAGTAGTCTGCACTGGCAAACTCTAGGTGCATTTTGATGATATCTTCAAGAACACGAGAGTGAATAAAGAAATTGCAAAGCTCCAGGTACCTCATGCCAACGGGTTTGAATGGTCTAATAACTGGGCATTCGGTGATGTAGTGTGCAAGATCATGTCCTAGTTCCTGCTCGCAGAGTTTGCAACTGGAGTGCTCAGGATTGGGAGATCCGTCACCTGTAGCCACCTGCCACACGTAACGGTAACCCAACCTGATCCTGGCAACCACTGTGTCGCAATCTAGTGGACGTTTTGTGCTGCCCATAGATATAGGTTTCAGATCTGAACAAATCATAGCTTTTTATACTGGTGCTTTCAGGTCGTCGGAAGTCAATAATTTCTCTCCTATCAGACCTGAATATTTGGTACAACAGCAAAAACTGTTTGGTTTTGACAACAGAGATGTGGACACCTAGGTCTAATTCAACTTCATCTTTGTTACACGCTAATTTGGCTGCAATGTCTGTCATTATGATAGGTTGTATTTATGTGTGATGGTATCCATATAAAGGAGATTCGAAACCCTTTACTCTGTGCAGGGCACAAGGCAGTGGGTCAAGCGTTGAAAGCTCCGTTACGTGAGTACTGCTAGGCAAGGTTCTGAACGTTCCATAACTTAATAACTGATATCTACACATGCTGATGAGGCTGTTATCTGTTATGCAAACAGTGACCGGCTACAAGCTCGCATTAACACACTTGCAACTGGAAACACCTAATGTTGTATTATTGTTTCCAGAGAAACAATTAGGGAACAATATGAGAAGAAACAATATGCTTAACAGTAACCACCAACCTCCCGGATCTGAACGCCAGTAATTATCATATCGAAAACTGCAGGTAATGCTAACATCTTTACGTGGGTATTACCAGTGAAACTGTGAGTGAACTACGTTGACCAGACCACACACTAGAAGGTGAAGGGACGACGACGTTTCGGTCCGTCCAGGACCATTCTCAAGTCGATTGTGAATGGTCCACAATCGACTTGAGAATGGTCCAGGATGGACCGAAACGTCGTCGTCCCTCCACCTTCTAGTGTGTGGTCTGGTCAACATACTTTAGCCACGTTATTGCGACGCATCGCCTGCATGTGAGTGAACTATATCTTGGGGCTCAAAGAAAGACTAAAACCTCTAAAATACTTACTGGTAATCACACTGGTATTAAGGTCAAATATGCCAGCATGGTCGATATGAATTTAATTATATCCCAATTAATTCCACCCAATTGGGTGGACGGTAGAGCAACGGTCTCGCTTCATAGAGGTCGGCGTAAATCCCCGACCGTCCAAGTGGCTGGGCACCATTCCTATCCCTCCGTCCCAACCTAAATCCGTGTCCTGAACCCCTTCCAAGTGCTATATAGCCGTAATGACTTGGCGCTTTCCCCCCCCCCTGATAGTTCCCTTTCCCTTCCCAATCTGACTACCACGCCCTACACCTTATAAATTTCATCAAAACTAGGTTAAATGCCTTAAAAACGATTACAAATGAAGCCATGAGGATATGTTTTGGTGCCCGCAGATATACACAAATCATCAACATGAAGACATCTGAAACTCTCCACCACATAAAGAATTGTGCACCTAAACACGACATTCTATTCCTAGATCAAGAGAGGTTCAATGTCACCAGCGCTGCTTAAGAGGAACTGTTTGGCGCAGTTGGCAGGCCAGTAAGTGCTGCCTGCGGACTAGAAGGCAATATACAAAACTGTAGAGTAGAAGGGCTACCAACCTCATCACATTGCTATTATATTCAATGTACCAGTTAATACTATTCCATTTTATCTGCACCCTGTAACACAAATGTCACACTTCCAATGTCACACTTCACAATGGCGCCTGACAGCTGAGTGGACAGTGCTTCGGATTCGTAGTCCTGAGGTTCCGAGTTCGATCCCCGGTGGAGGCGGAGACAAATGGGCAAAATGTTTCTTTTACCCTGATGCCCCTGTTACCTAGCAGTAAATAGGTACCTGGGAGTTAGACAGCTGCTACGGGCTGCTTCCTGGTGGGTGTGTAACAAAAAGGAGGCCCTGGTCGAGGACCGGGCCGCGGGGACGCTAAGCCCGAAATCATCTCAAGATAACCTTCCACCTGCAAAAAGATTACTGAAATCCTAATGGCTCTTTTCATTTGTAAACAGATCGCACTGCAGCAGCCTTTAAGATATAAAAACAAACCATGTACAGACTACTAGTGTAAGAGTAAACAATTAGCTAAGCTTCATACATACAGATCTAGCTGCACTACATTTAACCACTATTGTAATTGAAAAATACAAAAGTAATTTTCTGTGATTCAAAGCCAGCTCTTCAACTAATTGAAAACCTTGTATGTAAAACACATACAAAGAATATTGTAACATCAATTAGAAAACATATAATTGATACACAGAGAAAGTTTCAGAATCTCCTTTACATAGATACGATCTCACAGACTGGTAACAAACCCAAAATTTTACTAAACCTAGATATTCCAAACTCTATTGTCAAAACCACATTTCAATAAACTATTGGGCTGACAGAACAATAACTAACACTAAGAATAGATAGAACTTTTATAAAGAACAATGATATGTTTAGAAGAGACAAGGAGAACCTTGATAAGCCTAAAAGCTTCCTGTCCGAGACTACGGGAAACCAGAGTAAATCATACCAATTAATAAACTCGGAATTCTTCTAATACTAAATTATACATAAATTTAAACATCTTTCGCAAGAATTTAAAAAACAGCCGTTACTCCCAAATCATATATTTCTGCGTGCTGTAGTATATTAAGATTGCACCAAGAGTTGCAGGAGGGGGACGATGACCAGGAATTTGCAACTAATTAAAGGACGAAATTAACTATACAGTCTGCGTCAGTGAAAAATCATATCAGCTCCTCCGTCCGTCTCTGCCGGCTGCTGGTGCCTAATCACGCGGACCCTTAATTTTATACATATTTACAACAAATGGATATTCACGTTGGTCATTACCTCCCAAGCACTACACAGGCCAGTCGTGTATGAAGAACGTGACTACAGAACAAGGCTGGTGGTTGTCCATGCATGTAACATTCAATTATAACAATATTTTGTATGCACCAAGAACTCCGCCGACGTGTTCTCCAGCCATGATTGCTGGAACACGTCCCAACTCAAGCGGCTGCCAGATGAAGGGCGCCAGGAAGTATAAACATCCACTAGTTACATATTTATTACCTATAAACACTTTTTAGCTTTGTATAGCAATCAATTATATATATATATGCTTATTATATTCTCTCGTTAACCAAATCTTGCCTGTTAGTGTGCAACTGTGGTTACCTTAAAACCAGTCATAAATAGACACGTTGACACCTGCAGCTCTGAGCTCATTTTTCACCTACGTCAACGCAGCGGCACGGAATACGGAACAAATACTGTATTATGATGCCTGGCATGCAGGTGCGCTCCCCGTGGACAAGGAGCAAACCAGGCAATATATCTAGCAGGAAATGCCAAAAGCTGTAAGATCTGCGGAAGCTATTAATTGTGACCCCGTTCCCATAGTGATGTGTGTTTGTAATTACCTAAGTGTAGTTATAGGATGAACGCTACTTTCGTGGTGTCCCGTCTTCCCAGTACTCTTTGTCATATGACGCTGTGAAACTTCCGTTGATTTTGGCATCCACCGCCTTCACACTTAAAACTTTTCCCAAATTACTCTATTAAAAAAATCTACAACTTTGCTTCCTTAGCATGAGTCTATGACCTCTTGTTCTTGAAATAGCTGTTTTCAAGAATTACGTAAATTTTCTCGATTCCTGTTACTATTTTTTATGTGGTGATCATATCTCTTTCTTCTATCTTTCAGCGTTGGCAAATGTAACACCTTCTAGCCCCCTCATCGTAGCCTTTGTTTCTCAGTTCTGGAAGCCATTTAGTTGAACTTTGCACCTTTTCCAGTTGATGTGCTTCTTGAGATATGGGCACCATACAACTGCTGCATATTCCAATTTTGATCTCACAAAAATCGTGAACAATATCTTTGGTATTTCACTGGCCATGTATTTAAAAGCGATTCTAAAGTTTGAAAGTTGAGGATGGAAACTTCGCACAATGCAAACGAGGAGTCACAATAACGTGGCTGAAATATGTTGACCAAACCACACACTAGAAAGTGAGGAGACGACGACGTTTCGGTCCGTCCTGGACCATTCTCAAGTCACAATCGACTTCAGAATGGTCGTGAATGGTCAAATTTGTGAAAAACATAAATCGACAAATTAAACAACGCCAGATATTCTTGAAAAATTAATGTTTCATTCGTCAAAAAGACGAATTTCATGCAAACACAAGTCAAATCATTTAAGGACAGAACCTCTTCTAAGCCAACGAACATTGTTGTACACAAGGATTACGGGCTATTCATGCCCGTGCCACCTCTTGGGTGGCTTAATCTTCATCAATCAATGTATACACAAGTAGTCCTGAGTGCACCGACCTCGCCTCGCTCAGTTAATTCTGAAATTGTCTTTTTTTCAAAGCATGTGCATTAACTATCTTGATTATACTTTTTGATAATTTAGAAATACCTTATGCCAATTTTTACACGCAAAGCCTCCTTGTGTACCTTACCTTGAGGTGTTTTCGGGGCTCGGCGTCCCCGCGGCTCAGTCGTCGACCGAGTCTCCTATACAATACAGTACAATGAAAGCCTAACAGATGCTGTCCAACATATTTTGCAAACACATATACGAAACTTGCATTTTTACTAATCAAGCTGAGTATACTGTCAGCTGTCACAGCAACCAGTGTTGGTAAGTCAACCTCCCTCTAGACAATTCGATTACTAATGCCTTTCATAATTCATCCCTTCAAGTTCAAATACTGTACCTTTATTGAGACAATAAAATGCATCTCAAAAGGATAGGATAACTTTGGATATTTCTACCCTCCAATTCATCCCTTGTGATGTGTTCAAGTAACGTTACCAAGTTGACCAATTCTTCACATTTTAATGTTAATACTTATATATTTATTCATTATAGGTAGGGGGTTTAAAAAATAAACGCGGCGGCACTGCTTGCCAGCAAAATATTCTCGTGCGCCATGTGTTCACCACCATCCCTGGCCTATTTATTGTCTAACTGTAAATGTGCTTTACTAGCAATTTAAAATAACAATAGCAGCATTATGAATAACAGCTTTACAAATGTGTATATGAAAATGAACACACTGGATTTACACGTTAAATGTCCTTAGTACATTGAATTTACATGTTAAATGTCCTTAGTGCATTGAATTTACACGTCAAATGTCCTTAGTATATGGTATTTATATGTTAAACATCCCGAGTACATTATTCTTACGTCCGGCAGTTGCAAAAGGTGGCGTGTGTGTTTGGCATTGTTTAGTGACAATGGACAAATTTTCCCAACTCTCTCTCAAGTCCTTCAACAGACTTGCGTGTTAGCATCGCCACTCTTGTCTCAGGGGTATATGCACCCAGAGGTACTTCCCGCTTCTCGGCGTATGTATACTGAGAGTTTACTTTAGTCCAGGACATAGTCCAAGACTAGCGTGTTTTTGTTGGTCAGTAAGCGTTCGTGTATCCTTAATAACCCTCCTCCTGAGGTTGACAGATTCTTGTAAAGCCACTAGCTCGCATAGCGTTTCGGGCAGGTCCTTAAACTAACAGATAATTTTTATATAATTAACAGTAACATTGACAAAAACTGTTTACAGGTACTTTACAGCTTTACTTTACAGGTACAGATGATTTTAAGTAGAAAAATAAGTCTGCGATATGCAGTGCTTTACATAAACACACTTGTTTGGATCTAGTTCTTGCTATTGTTTACATCAAACCAGATATGTCAGGGTTCATCTCATCTAGACCTTTAAAATAATGAACAAGTTCAATAATATTAATCAAAACTTCTTTAAATGGTCAACTGTAACAATCTGCAACAGCTACAGTCTCAACAAACCACAAAATATAAACCAGGAGATGCTTCTCCCCCCACCCTCCATAGGGTTAAAAACCAATGAAACAGCTTACCCGTCGAAGCCGTAAATGACAAATCATTAATTTAAAAATCCTTCGAAACAAATAGAATTACATTTGACAAGCACCCGGCTTCCTGTCCCTGTCAAAGCCACTAGAGAGATAATGGCCCTCGTGTAAATTAATTCAGGTATGGTAATTGTGTAATAATTCGAAGATTTAAATGCATTACAAGAAATGAGCATGTATTGGGGTGGGGGGTGTCTACGCAGATTTAGAGGAAGGCGTAAAAGGCACGAGATAACGCCGAGCAAGGAATCCATCCCGGTCTCTTCGAGTTGCAACTCCAAAAATGAAATGGTTTTACCTAACCAAGTGCCTAAGTCATCGACACTGACCTATGCCTAATTATAGAGAGAACTTTAATATAAAACAATAATACTATATAAATGAGAACAAACCTATGCATCAACACTGATGCATAGAACACGTCAATATTAAAATGCTTTGTTTTTTACTAAGTTCCAGTTCCATTTTTTACAGAGTGATCGAATCCATAAAATTTGCAACGTACTAGGTGAAAAGAGGCTGTGGCCATGTTGCTTCGCGAACATCCCCGCGTTCCTTCTGCATTCTCAACTCATCCCCTAAACCGTCCTCAGATTTAAGAAGTCTAAGTTGCAGCTGACATAAAGCTGTCCTTAGAGGTATAATTCGAACAGAGGATGTGAGCAAAGCACTGTTCAATAAAAAATTGAACGTCATCAGTAGAGAAGCAGCCCAGCGATGTGTGTAAAGCCGTCAGTCCTAAACAATAAAGGCCAAAAACTTGTTAATCCAGCATACAAACTCCTCATTTATAAATGAAAAAATATTTAAACACGACTTACAACGGATGCCGTTCGAACATTTCTCGAAGAGAGCTTCGTTGACGACCTCTGAATCGGAACGCTGTATATGCTGTTCACCCACGTACTTAAAATACAAATAATCACCAACAGATCCTAAACACCTAGCCTTACTTATGCTTAATTATAGAGAGCACCTTAATATAAAGTAATAATACTATATAAATGAGATCAAACCTATTTTTAACACCCAATACTTTAAAATTGATAAACGAGTCGTGGAATGTTGATGCAGCTGTACCGAGCCTGGCCAGAGGACGGGCTGGTGTAGTGTTGGGTACTGCACTTCTCGATGTATATATATATTACGAGTTGAACTATGTTCAGGCGTGAAACAGCTGCATTAACAGCACCACGCCTGTGCCAGGTAAGTCCATTACGGGCTCATCATAGCCTGTGCTACTTGCCTCGCTCCTGTGCCAGGTAAGTTACGGGCTCACCATAGCCCGTGCTACTTGAAACTTTTTCAGAGTAGCTGAATCTATAACAACAACATATGTTCAGGACTAAAATATTCCTGCTATGGGTGGTCAGTAAGCATCTGTGGTGGCCTTAACAACCCTCCAGTGGTTGATAGGCCTTAAACCCAACACTGAACCATACACACAGGACCAGACGCCTGGAGTAACGCGCATTTGACCAATGTTTCTGGAGTTTTAGACCAAGCGAAAAGATATATCAGAAAGGCTGAGGATAAAACAACGATAATAAAGGGTGCGTGTCTAAAATGAATCAATGTGTATCGACTGTTACAGTCTTAAAAGGATGTTTAATGAAGGGAACCTACTGGGCAGGATTGAATATATATGTTTCAAAACTCATTCACAGCCGGGGGTGTTAAAACATTAAATCTTACCTCTATAAGTTTAACGAGAGTATTAGGATACTCAAGGGCCTGGTTCGAGGTGGCCAATCTGCCAGGTAATGTGTACATTCCTGGTACAGAACAAGAGAACAAGGAGGAGCAGAGTACACACCTTCCCACGCCGGCCATAACACTAACGACGACGTCTGCTGCAGCACCAATTAAATGGTTCTTAATTCTTGCTTCTGACAAATTTCCTTTATTTTAGTACACAGTATTAGGAAATGACATTGATATTTAGTAAAAAATCGAAATATTACTTATATATAGACAAGGGAAATTTTGCAAGTTAACTAATTGTCAATTTGTTTATGGTATGGAGTAATGTTAGGCTGCTGATATTGTTGTCATAGGGTTAGGGGCAGCTACAGCGCTGGGTATGTACCCTTTTTATACTGTACTCTGGTTTGAAAAGTATTTTAATTTTATTTATCTGTTAAAGACCTTAGGCCAGATATATATATTTGACAGTCTGCGGGAGACTTAAGTGTATACTGTCACGGCCAGATTCACTCAAGTACACCCACCTGGGCTGGACGGTAGAGCGACGGTCTCGCTTCATGCAAGGTTGGTGTTCAATCCCCGACCGTCCAAGTGGTTGGGCACCATTCCTTCCCCTCCCTCTCCCCATCCCATCCCAAGTCCTTATCCTGATCCCTTCCAAGTGCTATATATTCGTAATGGCTTTGTGCTGTCCCCTGATAATTTCCTTCCCTTGCGAATCTGTACATCTTTTCTCATTTTTTGGCGGCTTTCTTTGTATTTATTAAACATTTTATGAGCTCTGAAGTACTAGGAGGCTGTTTATAACAATAATAACATTTGATTAGGAAGATTCGCTGTTCGTAAATTGTTCAATAAATGCAAATAAAGCTGCCAAAGTTTGAGAAAAGATGTTTGTAAGTACTTGCCTAACTAACTGCTTGTTAAATCCTGGTCCAGTATTTCTCCCGTCTGCGCCATTATCTTGTTGGAATTAGATAAACCAACGAATTTAGATAATTTTATTGCATTAGAAAATTAAATATATATAAGCCATATTTACAAATTACGCATAATCCTACTCAATTAGTCTAAGTATATTTATTTAAACTACTTCACTATTATTGTAACTTGCTTACCTAAAAAAAGGCTTTGGGTTCCACTTCCAGGACCTAATGTACCTCTTAAAGTTTTGACTCCCACTAACAGACTGGGTTTAGGGTGCACAATGATGAATTAAATTAAATTACATAGTACAGTTGGCTTCGTTTTCGACTCATAATCGGGGAAAAGGAGAGAGAGAAGGGAAAAGCGAGGGAGGAAGAGAGAGAGAGGAGGATAATAAAGAAGTAGGAGAGGGAAAAGAAGGAAGGAGGGAGAGAGGGAGTAAAGAGAGAGAGAGAGAGAGAGAGAAGGAAAGCCTAGCATGATCTCATCGTTACAAGCCGGTGGTGTGGCCAGAGTCCTCAAGTCAGCAGTCGTTGTGGCTGAAAGTCTGGTAGAAGCCGGCGCAGGTGGTGCAGCCGCTGGTGGAGTGGTAGTTGGGAAAGCCGTCGGTTAAGCTGGTCTTGTGCCATATGACAAGCGGGCCGTTGGTCACTGTCGTTAACGAAGGCTGAAAGTAATAAGACAACATGCTCCAAGAGCTAAAATAATCCAGGTTTATAAGGTACGTGGGGCGCTCTGTGATGTGAGAGAGGGAAGGTGGTATTCAACTAGCGATATGAGGAAAAAATGTGCCACAAAACTGTCAATTTCATTCTCAAATAAAGATAATTTATTGAAGAGAGAAAGATACATTATCTCTTTGCATCACTGACAGAGAGGAAAAAATAGTGATATGAACTCAGTGGGATTAAGCTCTACATACCAGTATGGTAGCGTAGGAGATTAATGATGCGACATTGGTATCAAGTTGACAGTACAGGGCTTCGACTCCCAGAAGACCGATGTTGCCAAAGTTGCCCAGTTCCCCTACGGGCAGGCGGTACAGGTCAGTAGGACATCTGATGAACGACGGTCCCGCCAGATTCAAAGTTGTCGTGCACTTGTTCTGTTGAGGAGACGAGAGGTCACTAGTGTGTGTGTGTGTGTGTGTGTGTGTGTGTGTGTGTGTGTGTGTGTTTGCCTGTCTACGGAGGAACGAGAAAAACTCTTGCGCCCTCCCTCATGGAAACTTTACCTCGTGCACTCATTCTAAAGCTCTACAATACTTTAATTCAATTTACGAATCGAGGTGGCTTTCACGACTTCTGCTTCATGCCCGTTAAATTTGTTTGCCTCCATTGCTGAATGCGATTTCCTTAGCTCTCTCCTGACTTATTCATGTTCCCAGTTTTTCACCTTTTCCCTTCGTTCTGCCTTACTTCATCTGGAAGACTCAATTAATTTCTCTAAGAATCCTGAATGTTGAGATTATAAACACTTTGGTTCTTCTTTATAATAGTGTGGTTAGAATGAGTTCTTTTAGCCTGTATTCACAGTTCAACTCCCTAATCTCATAACCAATTTCTGGACTAACTCAGTTTCCTTGTGTTTCACTATTGGGAGCCATCGTTGTGCACACAATTTATCTAGTTAAGCAACAATTACTCGAATTTTTGTTCCCGTTCTACTTGCCCTGTTGTTGCAATCCTCTCATGTGTCCTTGTAACTCTTTCCCTACCTTGAGCCACACCCTCCCTCTCTCACCCTGCCTGGCGCCACAGCCTGCCTCACCCTGCCTGGAGCCACAGCTTGCCTCACCTTCTCCTTCCTGAAGCAGATGCCGTAGTCGAGCCCCGCTAGGTAGAAGCCGCCGTAATTAAAGCTCTGGATGACACCAGTGTTGCCGGTGAAGTATTGTCCGCACCCACACGGCACTGTACACGAGGACACAACACAACACTATAACACAAGGTTGGTGTTGAGGGTGTTCAACCAACCTCTCCTCCTACAAGGAACGTCGCTTTTCACTCGTATGCGTTACACAAGGCTAAAAAATGTGGTACTAGAACATGGAAGCGGCTCACGAAAGTGACGTACCGTCCCGTTTTTTTTGGGTTTTGGGTCCTCTGGTAAGTTAAGGGAGGACACTTTAAATTGACCGTTTTCTTGACTGGGAAGCCTTCGGAGGACGGGTTGATTCAACACGCAATATACAGCAGAGTTAAATTAATGGGCACCCAGCTGGAATAGTACGGGAGAGGGAGATTATGGGATGAGACCAGCTGGTATTGCAGGGAGAGATGGGGACTATGGATCACCAAGATAAAGAACGAGTTGCACGATAATCAGCCAGTTACAGCCCCGCTCCTGTGCCAGGTAAGTCCACTACGGGCACACCATAGCCCGTGCTACTTGGAACTTTTTGTTCCCAGTAGTTGAATCTCTAACAACAACAATACTCAGCCGTCACTGTGGAAGGAGCAGAAAAAGGTTCTCTAGCATCCTATTGGTACTAGTTAGGTAAAGAGAGAAGGGTGTACTCACCCCTCTGGGCACACGGGATCATGGAGACCTTGATCTTGAACTTCCTGTTGAAGTTGGCGGAGGAGGTGGCGAAGTTGAAGACGGTGGGGTCGGCCTGGCCGGTCACGTCCAGATAGACTGTCCACACAGGGGTAAATTATTGACAGGGCCGTGCAGTGGGATCGAACCCGCACCCCCTGGACTTCCAAGACATGCTTAAACCAACTGCGCCATTATAATGCGAGTGGGGGGAGTCCAGGGATGCGGGATCGATACTGTTCAACGGCCTAAATATTTTTGTCATTGATATATTGCGATCTTTCAGCTACAGACTTCTACAGTGATGACGCCCCCTCTCACCCACACACACACATGACGCCCCTCTCTCTCTCACCCACACACACACATGACGCCCCTCTCTCTCTCACCCACACACACATGACGCCCCTCTCACCCACACATGAACCACCTACAGTGCCACTGTGATGGCGCAGCGCCACAAAGGAAGGTGAACTTCTTCTCTCCCGGCACCGTAAACTGGTCCTCGGTGCACAGTCCTGCGGGGAGAGAGGAAACCAGTCTGAGTTACAGAGCATTACGGTGAGCAACGTCGCCACCACCACAACTACCACCATTATCACCACAACTATCACTATTACCAACACCACAACTCACCTAGCTGGTCCGGCGGGAAGCTGTAGAATTCGACGAAGTCAAGTCTGAGCTGACAGGTGTCAGGCATCCGGACGACTGTCATGGAACACGTGGCGGCCTGGTTGTACGTGCCGGGGTAGTCAGGGCTCACCAGGTACGTGCAGTTGGTCGACGTCGACCCCCCGCACGTGACCTCCTCTGCGGGCACGTAAGACTCCGTCACACTACGGGGGCACGTAACATGAGGCTACACGCTAATCGTAACATGAGGCTACACGCTATTATTAATATATTTTCCTGCGAATATGTCACAATAACGCAGCTGAAACAAATGACACAACTCACATATATAAAATAAAAAATTAAACTGGGGACGTTTCGGTCCATCCTGGAGTAGAATTCATCAAGCATTTACGAATTTCGAATTTACACAATATCAAGCAAGATGACAGTTACGTTAATAAGTGTGCATGAAAGGGTGCAATTCGTCTCCTACACTGTCCTCGATTACTGACGACAGATGGCATGCACAGCGTACGGTATCTTAGATAATTGTTGTAAGTCAAAACACAGTCTTGTAAACACACGTTGGACGCCTTAGTTACCCCTGGCATGGAAAACAACGAAGCCTACAAGCAGCCTATCACACGAAGGTACATCACTGGTCAAAACATGCCGATTATACTCCACAAATATACTCACTGTAGCAGCATACCCCGAAGCCTCTAGCGCAGGAGCCCAGCTGGGTGCCTCTCACGGCCCTACACTCGGCGGCAGTGTAGCAGGTGCCACTGGTCGACCCCACAGAGCAAGGCCCGTTGAGGAACCTCACCACCGTGAAGATGGGTACTGCCGGATACACAGTGTGGCCTTGAGCGGGGAACTGAGGTTGGGCTTAAAAGATAGTTCTGGAGATGTTAACGAGTACATGAGGTGGGCAAACCATGAAAAATATAGTTGATAAAGGACGTGTAACTGTAAAACATATGATGGTGATATAGTTCAAGATTAACTGAACAAATATACTGTACAGTATGTCAGCCGCCCGCACCTTCCATGAGGGAGCTGGTTCTCAAGGCCTCGCCCTGTACTCACATATCTTTTCTTGGCGTGGGTGGAGGAAGGGATCGGCGGCAAGGGACACGTTACCAGCAGGACCTTGATGGTGCTGGAGTAGATACCCTTGATCCACCCACTGTGTGTTCTGGGGAGGACTCATCCCCTCGTCTGGGAGACCTGCTGATGAAGGAGGGGTCGGTTGGTCAGTTAGGTCGGATCTGACCAGTAAATGGATGGGTGATCACAAGGTTACAGTCTCGCTCTTTACTAAGGAAATTTGGGCAAGCCAGTTAAGAATGACCTGACCCAAACAAGGTGCGTCCCCATACCCTAGACTCCTGGAGGATTTAGTTGAATTTTAGGTTGCATTACTGTTGTAACATATCGCGGTTCAATGGTTTAGTTCGTGTGCTTGGAAGTACCCAGTGTGAAGGTTCGAATCCTTCTCATAGCTCCTATCGATTTTCTTATTGATACATCAAGCTAATATGATATCTTTGTGCGTCAGTAAAATAGGTGTGAGGTGATGAAAGGTAACGGCCGCTTGTGTGAGGGTGTTGTGTGAGGGTGTAGTGTCTTCTCCACATGTAGGCCTACCTTCACCGAGACCAGTTTTACCTGAGGTCCACTGTCTCTCTAGTGGCCACGACAGGACAGGAAGCAGGCAGCCTGGCAAAAGTTCCATCTCCTCTTTTTTGTAAATGATTTTATCCAGCGGGATTATGAACAACGGCACATTGTGGCTTCATGAGCTTGAAGATCTTGCTCCTTGCAGACCACCTTTTAAAGAAGTGATCTGGATAAATATCCTATAAACTGTTCAGTATTTTAAAAGTTTCGGTGAGATCAGCCCCTTGTCACGTTAGTTACGACAAATACATGTCATATGTCACAAGCCCTGCATTGTTACTCTCAGTAAAACTACATAACGGGAGACATTCAGTTCAACTTACTCATAAGTGGCTGTTATTTTGTTAGATTATAATACATTAGTATTAATCCCAAGGACCCATTGAAATTCTTCCATAAACCCCCGGTTGGGGACCTCTGGCCTACAAGGGTGGACCTCGATATAAATTTAAGTACCTCTCCACACTGAGCCTGGCATATCATACCCTCCCTACACTACACTGAGCCAGGCCTACCATGTCCTCCCTACACTGAGCCAGGCCTACCATATTTTATCTGCCTGGTGGTACTGGCTTCCTTTACACCGTGACAACATTTCGAATGTTGGGTAGGTCATTCTCCAACTGCATATTTGCCCACTAAATTTGTAGGTGTATAAATATATAGTAATATATTTCAGTAATAGAAAGAAGTAATTTTGATTATAATTCACCTGTGATGTTTGTTATGGTGGTACTGAGCATGGCCCGGGTCGGAGCCAGCAGCAGCAGCAAAGCCAAGCAGACGTCCAGCAGCCAGCTGGGAAGACGAGTTGCCCTCATCCTGCTTTCTATAGGTGGCTAAGGCAATAGTAGTATAATAGCGACCTTGTTAATATCTCTCAGCAGGACGCGAGAGCACTCGTCCCATCATGTCGGTGCTGGTCACTGCTGTATTACCGTATTATTAGTTAAGCTCAACACCCACCACGAGAGCTGAGGCCCCGGAGGAAGGCGAGCAAGACGACGCAGGTGGTGGAGGGAGCAGCGTGTCGCCGGGTACTCACGCAGCCAATCACTGAGGAGAAACACAAATATTCAGCCAGAAACTCGTGTTTTCAGTCATTAACACGAAGTCGTCGCCATTTCGACCTAGTCTAGTCCTGCATGACGTCACCAGATACGCGGACATTTACTGATAACAGTTCGTCCCCCAAACACTTGATCAGAAAGATGGTACAAGGTTGTCAGTAACGTTTGGCCGTCGCAAGAGCCAGTGGTCTGAGAGTGCTCCGCCGGGCGACCGCCTGGAGGCGCTCTGAGAGGTACAGTCACCGCCAGTGACGGTCGTCACGGCCTCTTGAAGGTGCGCGTTTGTCTGTAATTACCAAGTGCAGTTACAGGACGAGGATTACGCTCGTGTGTGTGTTTGTGCCTGCTGGCTCAGGCTGTTAAACCCGCCGTTCTAACCATCGATTGTTTATTGTACTAACTCCCGACTTATTTTCCTTCTATCATATCTACTACTCTCTCACATACACACACATCCCCAGGATGCAGCCCGTAGCAGCTGTCTGTTACTCCCTGTTATCAGTTTACTTCTAGGTTAGGAAAAGCATCAAGTTAAAGAGACTGTCCATTTGTTTCTGCCGTGGCCGGGAATGGAACCCGGGCTCTTAGATTTAGACTTACGATCCCCGATAGCTGCTCCCTTGGCCGCGAGTTTGTGTACGTAATTACCTACGAGTAATTACGTAGGTGTAGTTACAAGATGAGAACTACGCTCGGGTGTTCCGTCTCCTAGTACTCTTTGTCATATGACGCTTTGAAACTACTGACGGTTTTGGTCGGCACTTAACTTGTTCCAACCGTCTATCACTGTTTGCAAAAAAGAGAACTTTCTATTTTTTCGGCACCTTTATTTCCTTGGCTTGAATCTTTGATCTCTTCTTCTTGAAGTTGCAGGTTTCAGGAATCCCTCTGTCAATTTTGTCGATTATTACTATTTTGTATGTGGTAATAATATTGCCTTTCTTTCTTCTACTAGCTTTGTATCACACATTCTGGGGAATAACAGACAATCTTAGCAAAGCTCCCCGGAGTCCTGTCGGCTAGATATAGTTTCCAGCATAGACAAAAGGAGAATGTCTTTACGAAACTGTGTGATAACAAGTCTATCGAGCTTCAGCACAATGAAGCTTCCTAATCGTGGTAGACATTATGTTAACAATTTGGTTCGTGTTTGCATGCTGTTTAAGGCAGCCGTGTATGGTGGGTGCCCTCTTGGCTGGAAGACTAATGTTGCATAAACTACTGTATGCATTTTTATCCCGGCTAAGCTATCTCTTGATAATGACTTGCCAGTGATGTAGACATGTCCTGCATAGTGCGCAAAACAAGTTGCAGAGCTTTGGTATGGGTAGCTGGGTAAGTGATGTGTATGTGTGTACACCATACCCGAGCATTTCTTGCTCTGTTAAGTGATTGTCTTTAAACATTTTATTCTACTAATTCAATTTTTCTTTCATTTCAATGGGTGAAATGATACCTGATACCCTCATATGGAGCAATAGTTACACTTGATATACCACCAATAGTTATAGACGAATAACTACGTTTATAATACGTCAAACTCCACGATTGGAGTTTGCACAGGCGTGAACTGTACCAGGGTAGCCATCTCTCAGTTCTCCCCACACCCCTCACTACCACCACCAGTTGAGAGGCGGGACGAAAGAGCCGAAGCTCAACCCCCGCAAGCACAACTCGGTAAATATCAGGGGGTCGCTATGTAATTATACACAGCTACCGTTAAGTGTTCCCCTTGCCTCGCCGGTAATGTGTAGCGGACGGCTATATGCAGGAAGCTCGCGTCTCACAGTCAACCTGCCCCACATGTGGACACTACACCTGTGGGCTTATATTGCCAGGGATCTTCTGTACGTCACGCTCTACGCAATTCTCTTATGTATGTTACACTGTTGTATCTGGCTATATAGGTCTTGACAATGTGTATATAATTGGCGCTTGGCTTCTGAGTGACGATACGCCGCCACCATAACATGACCATTATTGTCACCACCTTCAACACCACTATTGTCACCACCTTCAACGCCACTATTGTCACCACCTTCAACACCAACTGGATAAAATGGCGGTTATCTCTACTGACTTCCCATATAGGTCGTAATTTCTCTCCATGTGTACACACCCGTCACCCACATTGTGGAGAAAAAGAAATTGAGGTTATTTTGCTCTGTGGTCAATGTAGCTGTTGGTGCAGATGCACTCGCTCACTAGCTCGCGCTCTCTCTTGTCCAACCACTTGGGCTGGACGGTAGAGCGACGGTCTTGGTTCATGCAGATCGACGCTCAATCCCCGACCGTCCAAGTGGTTGTTGGGCACCATTCCTTCCCTTCGTTCCATCCCTAATCCTCATCTTGACCCCTTCCCAGTGCTATATAGTCGTACCGTAATAGCTTGGCGCTTTCTCCTGATAGTTTTCTTCCCCCTGTGTGTACTCGCCTAATTGTGCTTGCTGGGATTGAGCTTCGGCTTTTGATCCCTCCTTGCAACTGTCAATCCACACCCACGTTTATCATCCCTGAAGTCTAACCTTGGATAGGATTCCTTTTTTGTTCTTCCACATTTCTTCAGTTAAACATCTGAACAGGGATACAAGTGAGACTTCAAAGCACCTTTACTTTCCGAATTGCACATGGATCCAGTTTGAAAATTTGAACTAGAAGCAGTCGAAACACAACTGTTGCCACTTTCACCGTTATAATTATCAGTCTCCTGTACGTTATTCTTCTTACAATCCTCATTTTGTTTACAAAAGAAGGAAGTCAACATTGTTTGCTTAGAAGCCATGATGGGGTTGTTTGTGAGAAAAAATGCTTTTTGTATTAGAGACAAATCCATGGACTACCAGCCACCGTGAAACACAGAAGCAGAGTTGCCAACTCAGTGTGTCACATGGCACTAGAACCTCCCCAAAAAGCACTCTGAGGTGACATGAGTCACCTCAGAGCTCTAGTTGATTTACTCATTGATATATATCACATTAGTGTAATTTCTGTGTACCTGATGTTGGAGCGCACAATGGATGAACTATGTTGTCTACACCACCCGGGTGCTTGGGGGTCATATGTAAAACTTGGACTGGCTTCAGGAGCATGGTGCTACATAGTCTCCCAGCTTAGCACTTTTTGAATAATTACTTACTTCATTGTAAAATATTCAAAGTATTATACAATGTCATTTGTGTTCTTTGATCAAGTAGATAATTAAACAAAAATTTACAAAAATATTTACAGTTAAAGATGCATACCTATAGAAAATTTAAAGATATTACTGTAGTCATATTTATCATTTAAATTATCTACTTATTTAATTTTTCAGCATGTGAGGTATAAGACAAGGGCAACACTACTAGTGTGCTGTGCTCAGGCCACAGAGCACCAGTGAGGTGGTAGTAAATGGAAAAGTAAAACGAAAATTGAGGAAGAATTTTTTTGTTTGACAAGATGCCAGCAACAAAGCAGTACAGGTTTTGTATAGTAAGTTAGTATTAATTATATTTTGGAGGAGTGAAAACCATCAGTAAAATTAAAATACTGTAATCATATATGGATCTATCTTTGAAATAGACTTTTCCCTTTTTTTTGTATGCCTTCTCAAATTACATAAGCTCTTGTGTTATATTCAGTATTTTCCCTCATATTGGTACATCACCAAGTCCCTCATATCGGTACATCACCCCCCATCACCGGACAATATAATTATAATAAAAGTGCAGTAGTCAATCAGACATTTGCTAAATAACTGACTATGAAAAGAATAATCACATTCTGTTTATTCATCTTTCAAGAATGATACTGAATACATGGTAGAATTCTGCACATCATTTATTCATGTAACACACTGCTATTTTTTTAACAAAAAAAGAAAACAAAAGTAGCTCATAACTGTACAAATATGATACAGTATTTTATGTCTCCGAACCTATGCTCTGGACTAACATGAAGTGACCTGGATCTGGATTCATCAAGCAGTTAAGACAAGTACTTATGAATTTGTACATCTTTTCTCAAGCTTTGGCAGCATTGTTTACATTTATTAAACAGTTTATGGACATTGTAACGTCCCAATCAAAATTTTTGTTATAAACAGCCTTCTAGTATTTTGGAGCTCATTCACTGTTTAATAAATGTAAACAAAGCTGCCAAAGATTGAGAAAAGATGTACAGGTTTGTAAGTACTTGTGTAACTGCCTAATGAAGCCAGATGTGTGTCCTTTGTATGCTATACCCCAAACCTGTCTACCTAAAAAGACGAGAATGTGCATAGGCATCATTTGACTGAAACAAACATAAAAAAATACAACTACAGCATAAGCAACATGGTTTTGTGACCTGGAATAGACATAATGAATCTTCTTGCCATTAATACATAATATGGAGACCGAATGTACCAATTATACTGTTTGTGCACCCTGTACCAACACATATTCAAGAACAAAACTGTGAAAGAAAAAGAAAATAAACTTGGCAGGAGAATATCTAATGTAGACATATTAACCTAGCCAGCACATTGAAATTAAATCTGTAATGCTAGTCAGTTACAAACCCCCACCTAACTAAAAAAAAAACAGCATCAGTCGTTGCAGTGGAATAGTGGTATTTTGTGCCAGGCATGCAAATGAAACGGGCAGACAAGACATCTGGGGTGAACTGACCAGCCATAATAGGTGGTGCACTAATTGTGAAATAACTTGCACATTATTTCACAATGAGTAAAAAAACCTTTTTCACTTATTTCTATCTTTTATCAAGATACATTATACAGTTTATTTTCCCTTGGCTGTACCATAGGCTTTTTACCGAGCTATAAATTTATCTCTGATCGCCACACTTCTTGCCGCTAAGAGCACACCAGATTCTAGTCCTAGTGATTCTAGCCCAAGCCAGAGGATCAAAACAGAAAAAGGTACAGTACGTCACTTTTGTGAGCCGATCTAATTTTGAGTTAAATATATTTAGCCCGAGTGCGCATACGAGCAAAAAGTGACGTAATTTGTAAGAGGACAGGTTGAACACTGAATGACAAGTTATATTTATACATTCACATACATTCATTAGTGTAGTTTAACTCTCAGAAGTAATTTACAATTATTCTGCTACATGCAATGTAGTTCATAATGAAATAATTAGATATGTTAAATTGTTAATTATCTTTGCTTCTGTCATATATGCTTCAGTTTGCCTCAAATTCATGTGTCTGAACACAGTGACTAGTGTCAAAAGATACCCAAAATTGGTGTTTAGCCGGGTCAGCCTGGCACCCCCTTACTTACTGTATTTCATGTGCAGTCCACCTATTAAATCTTTAGTCATTACATATGCAGGAATACCAAACATATTATTCATCCTTTATTTCAGTGGGGAGACTTACACCATCCGTTCTGCAGGCCCGGATTGTACCTGGATGGCATTCTGAGAGTTGTTCCACTTCTCAAGCCCGGCCACAGGCCAGGCTTGAATTGCGAGAGCTTGGTCAAACAGGCTGTTGCTTGGAGCGGCCCACATATCCACCACAGCCCAGTTGATGTCATTATTGTAGTGCTTTTAATTTCATTAAAATGGTAATTTTTATGCTGTGGTTGATAATTGTGTACAGTGAGTAGAGATCTGGGTCGTGGGTAATTTGCACACGAACAGTAACAGACTCGTGGAGTGATATTTGTGATGCATCAAGTGTGAGGAAAATATTAAAAACTTTATATTTGCATAGCAAGATTTTAATATAGTAAAGCATTCTACTGCCCCCTTCTTTTATGATTACACTTAAAGGTCCAGATGTGTGAAGTTCTCTGAGCAAAGTGTTAAGTGTTGATTGCCTAAATAGAATTTATTCTCATGGCTGAGCGCTAAGAATAATTTTCTTAATTATACCTGACTGATCTCATGTTCTTTAGTAATCACTCATAATTTGCAATGTTGGATTAATATTTACATTATGCTTTGTATATTTTAATAAAATATATATTTTTCATTCTGTACCGCAACTGATTACCTGTGATTAATGCTACCACCACCGAGGGTTTGAAATTTCCATAACGGACACTTCTTGTCAAGTAGCAGTGTGGATGCTAATAACATCTTATCCCAGGGGCATGAGAACTGTGCTCTGTAATATTCAAAACATTCTCACTAAGCTTTACATTCTACAATGAGATACGCTTCAGTAGCAATCCAGATTTTCAAATTTGTAATGTTCTTACTAGAGTATATTACATGTGTTGCACTTTTTATTTTTAATAAAAATAATCTATCTATAAGTAAGATAGGGTTACCTTCAAGCCTCATTTTGGATTTTGTGCAGAGAGATACAACCAGGATCTTCAGATTATAAACATAGCCAAGACAGCAGGTAAACATTTATTGATATCAACTACTGGGTATATCAGTCAAAATACATCAGACCTTTAAAAACTAAAATGTTTGTATTTTAATTGAATGTTTTCACTAACTTTGAACAGTACAATCATATAAAAAAAGTCAAACATTACTCATCTATAATATCTCAATGTCTGTAGAAGTATTATCACGTACAGGCTTGAGTAATGTTATCCAGCTTTATAAAACTGATATGAAACAGAAGTGGATTGTGATGGGGTTAACCTGTTATTGACATGGTTGTACAGTATACAGATAATGTAGGGTGTTTTTGCCAAGAGCAAGAAAAAAATTGTAAGTTGCAACTGACTTTGATAGCTTGTGCAAGAGAAGAATGTTGAAGGCAAGTGTAATAAATATTATGGTGTTTGAGAAGGGAATGGGATGATGTAGATTTTGTAGAATGGCAACAACAAATTTAAATTACAGCATAAAAATGGGGACATATATAGCAAGTTTTAAATGCTTGTTAACTATATTAGAAATCAGAGTATGGAAGGTTAAATAAGACAGTAATAGGTGGAATTTTTTTTTTTTGAATGAATAGTATAATGAATGTTAGTATGGGAGTTAAGAAAGGGCTATGAAATAGTACAGCACTGTACTAAAAGTCCCGACATATGGGGTGAAACTTCAGTAAGGAAAGTGGGGGGGGGGCAGTGCTCAAGACTACAAGCAGTTGAAAGGAGTTTTTCAGAAAAGCAACTGGAGTAAATATGCAGGAATACAGCAGTATAGAATATGAAAGAATATAAAAAAGGACTGAAATGTGGAGAAGGGCAAAACACAATATTTTTATGATGTGGTATCTATATGTTAGTAGGATACCTGAGAAATGTTTAATGAATTAAGGGAATTGTATAATAGAGGCAGACTACCAGTACTGCAGCTTGGAAGAGGAGAGTTCAACAATGTATGAAAGAAAGGATGGGGGTGATAAAGGAATAGGAAGAAACTGCATATGCCAACACACTTCAGCAACCAGGAAACTTTCTGAAAGCTATTATTTAAAAAAGTGCAGTCATTTGTTGGTACAATCTTTTTAAACACAAAATAATTAATATTGGAGTTTACTATATAATTTACCAACTGAAGTATAAATCTTGAAAGACAAATGACAGGAAAAAAAAATTTTGGTACTACATTATAGAACATGAATGTAGACATTTTATCAATAAAATTATCTAAAGGAGGATAAACCTTGGATAATATTAAATAAATTCGATATTCACTAGTCTTTGTAATTTCTAAAACATTTTTGTTTAAATGTTAATAAAAAAGTAATATAAAAACATCTCTGTTCCTTACTTTTCATGTACTTGCATTTTTAGGAGGCATCACTTTAGCAACTTTTCTTCGTTCTGTTCGACACTTGCACTTCATTGTGGTCCACGAGGCAGGGACCAGTGGATGACCCTCCTCACAATAGGACGTTACTACCCCCAACTCTGTACCCGCGGTAGAGAGTTCATAGTTACGCAGATCACCAAGTGAGAGAACAACTGCCAAAATAATGTCATCTGGACGAAAACAATTGTACATCTCCACCTGAAAAGATAAATATTGCAAGTTATAATCCACTAGTTAAGTTATATCATTGTTCTGAAAAGAGCTATCATAGTTGTTTGCAAACTATCTTAATATACGGTACTATACTGTACTATTAATGAGAGTTTTAGTTAATATCCAAGTAACTTTTATCGATACAATTAAAATAGGAACTACAGTATTATTTATCTTAATTTATAGTCATGACCAACAATAAGAACAAACCTTTTCTAATAAAAAAATAATTTTAAAGCAGTAGTAAATCTTAAGAAAATGAAAGATTATTTTTGAGTAGTGACAAGTATTCATTATTTTCATTCATATAAATTTATCCTACAGTTACCATTTCTGAAGCCAAGCCAGCTACAAAATTTGTCTACAAATGACAATTATTTGTTATTGTTTATTGAAAACAAAATATAAATTTTATGACAGAGATGGGGGTAATCATTTAATGGGCTAAGGTATCAAAATCAAGTTTAATGACCTCAACAAACGGTTTCAGATCTTTAGGCCAGAACCAGAGAGGAGACAGGGTATAGCAAACAACATATGGATGCTGCAACATCAAAATAACAAAATGAAGTAAGGAGGTAAAAGATGAAGTTAAACATATTGAAGTTGGCACAATAATGCCAGACAAATCACCACTGCTACTAAAGAGACTGCAGGGACACTATATAACCCAGGATCTATGTAACTAGGATCTATAATACAGCTCAAGTGAAAGAGCTCCAGATATTTGGAAAACTGTAAATAACTGTAACACTAACCCTCCCTCTCGGTCACCTCCCCTCTCTCCCAAGATTATGCTTGGTTGAAGATAAACATTAAAATTTTTAAACTCACAGTGTCAATTTGATGGTCCCTAACATTTTGTTTCTTAACAGTGCCAGAAACAGGGGAATGCAACTTGTTAGGACCGACACAGATGATAGATACAGTAGCCTGGTTTGGGTTTACACTCAAAACACGGCAGGTTACAACACTACCAGCTTCTGGCATCACTGTACCTTGTCGTCCCAAGGTAACCTGAAAAGTATATAACCAATGTAAGGAAATTTTTTTCCAAATGATAAGTAGTGTCACATCAAGAATGAAAAAGGCAAATGTTACCTTTACTATTTCAACATGACAAAGGTTAGCCTATATGCTTGAAAGCGGCAACAACTTAACTTTATCAGTCATAAAAAAAAAAAAAAAAGTTTGTTCTCATGCCAAGATTTGAAAATTATTATTACAGCTATTACCAATGGTTACTTCATTATTGAAGATAAGTAATAAAGTTGGGAATATGTTTACAGTATTTATGATAAGGGTTAGAAACTTTTAAGAATTTCAGTACACTTAAAAAAAATTAAACAGTACAGTACCTTAACAACTTGGTTAACATAACCACAACTAGGCTCCACAACTTCTTGTGGAACAACTGTGACATGCCCTGCTAGAGAGGCATAGATGTATTTGTTAAAAGTATATGTTCCTTCACCGGCAATGAGTTTTTCACTAGCCTCACAGATTCTCTGTCCTGGCACACAAACAATGTGCCCGTTACTAGACTTCATGTTGGTACAGTACGCAGATGACCTGGAAATTCAGAGTTTTACTGTTTGATGACAAAAAAAATAGCTATATTTTATTCTATGCAAGTAATATTTATAAACAAGGTATAATGTAACAATTCACAGTAAGTAATTTTCTATGCACTGAAAGTGCTTAACTCATTATTTATATATGGGGCACTCCACCTGCAAGTTTCCTGTCTGGATTTAATTTAATTTATGTTAACCTACTATTACTTTGATATAGCTGTGCTCTAATCCACCCAAGACATCTCTGCCCAATACAATGCATCTCTACCTTTGTGACAAGTCTTGCGAGACACACAATACAAAAGGTTTTCCTAAACTCAAGGTACACAATGAATCTACCGAACCCCTACGTGGTGCAGGCAGGAGCTGTGGTACAGCCGAGGGTGCAGGCAGGAGCTGTGGTACAGCCGAGGGTGCAGGCAGGAGCAGTGGTACAGTCGAGGAGTACCTACAACTAGAAGCAACGCGTGGAAACTTCTGCTACTATGTTGACCTAACAACCTGCCTAAACTATATTTCTGTCCGTACCGCTACAGGTCTAAAAATTATAAATCTCAGTTAAACTAATTTTTATTGTGGAAAATGGCAACTTAAATATTAGTTACTATATATTTTAACTAAGTAGCAAGTACTTATATAATGTTTGTTACTTTTTTTATTAACTGGCTTAGGTACTGTATACACAGCAATGTGCTGCTACCCTATTCTATATGAAAGATTACACAATGTAGATACAGTAAAAATCTAGCTATAAGTTCAGCTAATATTTCCATCTCACAGAATGGTTGGTCATACATGGAATCAGGAATGAAAATACCAGCCTCAATACAAAAACAAATCAACTCTGACTAGAGAGAGAACATAAAATGTAAGGCTGACCTATAAGCCTCCTTTAGCAAAAATCTAGGTACAGCACAAGAATATTTTCCAATATTCCTGAGTGTATGAAGTAATTACAGAACTCAAAGTACCTCAGACCATTTGGTCTGAAGTCTCTTATCTACACTGCGTCACTTGATCTACACTGTGTAATATTTCATATAGAATAGGGTAGCAGCACATTGCTGGGTATACCTAATTTTGCTAGTAAAAAAAGTACAAGATACAGTGTGAGTTTGAAGTACAAGGTAGGAAACTATGAGGATGAAATTAGGTACTTTTTGGTTTTACTTTTGCACAGGGTATGAGTTGGACTTCCATGTTATACCAGCGGATTATTAGGTATGTCGGCAAGACGCCTCAGGGCTTGGGAATATTGGGGTCCTTTTATAACAAATTGGCGACTTTAAAGCTTCTACTAGTGACACAGCAATGAAACAAATACAATATACCAAACTGGGGATGAACATTCATATAGTTGATGACAAAGAGTTTATTATTATGACTAGTTTATCCTACACCGCAAATTGATATAATCGTAAATATGAACATTAATAAACTGTTTATTAAAAACAGTTTAAAAGTGAGAAGAGCATCAGTTTAATTTATCCAGGAGGGTCGCCGCCAGACCGCGCGAGGGTCGCCGCCAGGCAGCGTGAGTGAGGGTCCGCCACCAGACCCTAGTCGCCCTTCCTCACACATGTTGTGGCTGACAGACGTTGGGTCGCCAGGCGTGTATTTTTACATATTTATATAATTGTTTTACAATTAATCTGCACAGAACACACGCGAAGAAGACCCGGGGACACTGATGTGGAGGGCTCTTGGTGCTATAGTTGACTATAGAGGCTAGAACAGGCGCCGCGAGCCTACCAAAATGCCTCGCCACAAAGCTGTAAGTGTTGAGCCTATAGGCCACTCTTTTCAGTTCACTAGTATACAGGTTCTCGAGCCTATTGGGATCTTGTCATATTTACACGTTTGGAACTGTGTAGGGAGTCTGCCTCTACCTCTTCACTATGTAGTGTATTCCATTTGTTCAGTACATACTATGGTACAGAAAGATCATAAGGGCTGCTCATTTTAGTACAGCTTCATCTGTACTATAATGGTCGGCTCATTGTAGCTTCATTTGTATTCCTAATGTCTTGTCTGGCCAGTCCCTCAGAATTTTGCATGTTGTAATCATGTCTACCTTTACTCTTCTATCTTGTAGTGACCTGAGGGGTTTAATTCCTTTAGGCTTCCTCATTCCTCTAGGATGAGGCAATTGGTCACCAATATCAAGTATCAGTATCAAGAACATAATTTGCATATTTTTATTAGGGCCTAGTAGTATTGGTAATTTTGAGCTACTTACAAATAATGTCTCATTAATGTACACTGGTGTTTTCCTACACAGGGTAAGTTGTCTCGGCGCAATCGTGTTCAAGCCAGGGCCAAGCAAACACAGGAAACAAAACGTTCTCAGTGCTTTGTCATTAATCGAGGAAATGTTGGAAAAGTTACGAAGAAACTCACACAGGATTTCCGGAGAGTGATGGAACCAAATACAGCCACCAAGCTCAAAGTGAGTGGAAATACGTTTAGTAAGAGATTCCCATGTAAAATTAAGAAAATCATTTAATGTGTTCTTTACTGTTTTATTTCCTTGACCTGTAATGCCTACTGGACAGTGAAGCACACATGTGCTTCACTATTATGATGAATGGTTAAGATGTCCATTAAGTTTTGTGAAGATTCATTCATATTTGTTTGATTAGTTGTTCAGAGGCATTAAAAAGTATGTATCAATGTAACCATGCTTAGATGAAATGATTAGGGTTGGGCCTATTCCATTCACTATTTTTTTGCTAATTAAATTATTTGTACACTATTCTATTTAGTAGTATGCAGTTAAAAAGCATACTGTTAAAGTATGCTTTTTAATTAGAATTAAATCCAAAGTCGTATGCAATTAAAAAGCAAATTGTCAAAGCACATTGTCAGGACATTGCCAAGGCCACCAAACAAGTCTCTCACAAATTCAACATACCACAATTTTAGTAATGTATCGGTAAAAAAGGTTCTTTGTAAAAAGAGCATTTTTCTTAGTGCAGTATTAACCCCTGCGCACCTGTTTTTGGCAAAACTTCATAGTGCAATTGTTAAGGACATATTTTTTGTTTTTATAAATGTTCAGGTAAAGTTAATGTCAAAATGTTTCCAAACACAACCATTTTCATTTCAAAACAGTGATGAAAACATTAAAAAAAAATTAAAATATAGCCTAATTAAAAAAATAGGACAACTCTCAGAACGAGATTTCTTGGTTGGCGCAACATATTGTTTAAGGTCAGAAGAAAAGTTACAACATTGAAAAATCTGAAATATAAGTAGAAACTATAATGGGGTCCACCATTTGGTGGACCCATTGACCCAAACTAATTTGTCAATTAGTTTAATTCTTTCTGTTTTTTTAAGGGTTCTCGGTCACTATTTATAATTAATTTGAGCAAGGTTATACTGTATATATTATTGTGTAGTAAGGACAGTATTTCACTATTACAGTAGGTCACTTTCCCCTACTCCTTCAGTCTCCTTAGAAAAGTGTCTGAAAGGTGTTTTTCAGTATTGTATTTAGTAGCCTAGTTAGTATTGCAAACACAGATGGATTATTTTAAATACATGGGAACTGTTTTAAAGTTTCATGGCAGGAAGTGCAAAATGTTTTCTAATGTTTTATATATGACTTTATTTGTTGCCTTTAATGTTTCATATATATAAATATTTATTTTTCCAGCAAACAAAGAACAATGCCATCAAGGACTTCATAGCAATATCAGCACAGTTGAATGTAACTCACTTGGTTGTATTCTCTCAGACAAGTGTTGGCTTGTACTTGAAATTGTGCAGATTAGCCCATGGGCCAACACTAACTTTTAAGTGAGTACTTCATTTTTCCTTGTACACTTTTATCTCCATGCCAGAATGTTTGAAATTTTGATTTTCATGTTGTGTGTGCTATTTCTGTTAATATCATATTTTTGTGTGTAACATTTCAGGCATTTTCTGTACAGTAATTTCATTACAGAGGAGCATTAAAATCCTGCACATTGTAAATTGTACGGTAGAAAGATGGATAGTTGAAAATAAAACTTTAAAGTACAAAATTTAAAGCAAAAGGATTTTGTATTTGAAAGAAATGACCTAATTAAAGGATAAACATATATTACACCCTGAATTCAACGGACTATATGGGACCAACCCCAATTCGTTGCAGTGAGGGACTCATTGTAACTGGAGATGTTTCCAGGATGTATTTCCCATGCCTTATGGGCTGATTTCACTTAGCAAATTTCCCACGCTCTAGCCTTGAAATTTTATTTTCAAAGTAAAAAGGGACCATATTAGTGAATAAAAGCTGGGAAATCTCAAAATTAAAATGAGCCATAGAATTTGGTTTTAAATGAGCTCAGTGGCTTTCCCAAGGCCCCTTACTATCTATTATAATGTGTCCATCTACAAAATAAATTAATAATGTGATTGGAGGGATATTATTATTTTCCCCCTATCACATCCTAAATCCTTATCCTGATTCTTTCCAAGTGCTATATAGTCATAATGGCTTGGCGCTTTCCCCGATAATTCCCTCCCTCAAGAAAAAATTCCTCAAAGCGCTCAAATTTTTTTTTTCAAAACTCTCAAAAAAAATCTAACTGCCGAACCAGAGATTTGCCAAATTGAGGTGTGTTGAATCTAGGTTCCTGTATTATCATATTATTCTGCCACTCCATATCATTCATATTTAATAAGAAAGCTGGTCCTGGATTTAATTTCTCACACTCTGCTTCCTTATCAATATAAAAAATTTAATTAAACGTTTGTTTTTTCAGAATAATTAACTTTGCCAGAAGCAAAGATGTTTTGTCATCGTTAAAGAAGCAAAATGTATTCAGTGGGCAGTATCTAGTGGGGCCATGCTTGATGACCAATTTACAGCCTCAAGAAGGTGACCTCCATCTTCAGCTCTCTGCTAGAATGTTTCTAGACATGTTCCCGACCATTACACCAAATCAGGTATTGTTAATGATGACACGTCAATGTGATGCAGTGATGGTATCTATGTGAATCTGTGTTATTTTGCAACAGTGATGTAAACAAAGTTTTGTTACAAGTCAGTCCTTTTGACAATAAAAAACTATTTGCAATTTTGTTATTTTCGCTAAATTTGTTATTTTTGCTAAATTTGTGGGTTCATCTGTACATTAGATATCTTGTATTTTATTGTGTACTCTTGCTCAAATGGACAGCTTCTGAAACATACGAAGTTCTTTGCATTGGAAGTTTATTTTTTCCAGACATCTTTATGATTTTTTATTACTGCAGATTAGAGAACCTGCATTTGTGCATACAGTACTGTAGTTTAACAAAGTCTCTTGGAAATTGTATATATTTTTAAGTGTTGATTAGTTTTTTATATTGAACTCTGTTCCAGTGAATAAAGTAAATGGACCTTTTCCACTGGAAGTCTTCCGTTTCATTCTGTTGGAACCGCACAATTGTTGTACCTGTGCTACTCTAGGCTAATTAGCAAAAGTTTTTCTTTAGTAGTAATCAGTTGAATCCAGTCTTACCAAAAATGGTAATTTGGAAGCAATTTAGCATTCTGTGCTCAGTCATGTGTTTTGCAGTCACATGAGGCTCAGTGTTATTTTTAGGCAATGTCCCTATTCACTTACATATTAACCTATTGACAGCTGCTGGATCTACGACTTTTATAGCTTCACTGCCTATTACTACCTCAGTCATCCACCCTATCGGTTAAGGTGCTTTATATATATATATGCTTTAAAAGGGCTCTTATGAAAAATGGTGACTGGTGTTTTGATATGCGAGGTAAATGATGGGGAAGATTAGACTGTGGTTAATGGTACACCTTTGTCAGTATGAAAAGGTAAACTATTAAGTAATTGTTTACTGGGTAAAGTTTTATTTAGGTTATAAATTTCTATTCAGATTAAGGAGTCTGACTTTGAAGGATTAGGGGGGGTTGAGATGTATCAAATGCTTGTGAAAGCTGATGAAGTGGACTTTAAGAATGTTGAAGGCTTTGGCATGTTCACAGAGGAAATGTTTACTTAGTTTAATTCTGGGAATGTGCTGGTGGTACATTTTTTTAAATGTAATATATTGCTTAATGATTGATAATATTTATTCAAATATATCTGCCTTTTTCCAGTTAAATTTTTGCTTGAAGTTATATATAAAATGACAATTTGCTTAATGTCAAATTAATTTCTTAAATTTAATCTTCTATCTAAGGTTAAAACAGAGTCCATTCGGAGATGCTGCCTAATCCATTACGACTTTGAAGAAGGGCTGTTTGATTTCAGGCACTATTCTATTAAGGTCGTGCCGATCGGCATTTCGAAAGCTGTAAAGAAAATGAATAAAAGAAAATTACCTGACCTGAGCAACTTCAGTGATGTATCAGAATTTATGACCAAGTAAGTTTGTAAATTATCATACGGAAAAGGGTTGGTATTCCAGTATGCACAGCTACTTAACCAGTACCTTAATACTGTACTTCACTGAGAAAAAAATAAGTGCATTTAAGATTGTAAAGATATTTACTTGTTAAAATTTGTATAGATGAAACCACTTAGATTCAGAAAGAAATTGGAATTGGGAAAACATCTCTGTTCAGTTACACATTTAACATTTATTTTTAAATACAGTACTGCACTTTAGTCATTAACTTTGTATGGAATTATTATAAATATACTGTACTATTTTATAAAAAAACGTAACAAAAAATAGATGATCACAGTATTGTAGTGTTTGTTTTCTCAATTCTCTGGCATTTAACTGATCATATTAATATCCAAACAGGTCTGGATTACTTTCTGAGAGTGAAGCTGAAGATGACCCTTCTGCACATGTAACTGTCGATGTCAAGGTTGCCCCCAAAAAATTAGGGCGACAACAATCTTCAGTAAGGTTATCAGAACTTGGCCCAAGATTATCTCTCAAGGTTAGTACCTCACTACTTAAGGTAGAAGAAAGTCACACGTGAACATTTATTTGAATTTCATCTTGGGGAAAAAAATAAACAAGGCTTGAAAGCAAATGTATGTTTATATTATTATCTTTTGCAGCTTTTGAAAATTGAGGAAGGTCTTCTAGAAGGGAAAACTTTGTACAACAGCACTATTGTGAAAACTCCTGAAGAAATACTTGAACTAGAAAAGAAAAAGAAGAGAAATAAGTAAGTTGAATGAAGTTACCAATCTTAAGTTAATACAAAAGATTTGCTAAAAGACAATTATCAATTACTACATTTTGCTGTAAATGTTAATTAGTGGTAATGTAAAAAAATACTATAAGAAGTTAACTATTAAATTTGAGTCTAATGTTGTGTTAAATACAATAAATTAAATAAATAAATCTGATTCCCAGTTTCTTGGGAAGGGAAGGGAAGGTATCAGCCCACAAAAATATAAAGATATAATGTAGTGATAAAAGGTAAGTAGATACAGTGTTAAGTCTTTTCCTGCCTTTAGGATTTAATATATTAGTAAACATTAGAGTTGAATCAGCCCTGGTAGCACAACAGTTGGAGGTTAGGTCTAAGTGACTGGAGCCTCTTGTATATTTTTATTTGTTTCTTCCACATCACCTGATCGTTTATCACTATTGTGTCGAGAGAGGAGGGGGGGTGGAGATTATCTATCTATTTAGCTGCTTCCAATTTTTAACTACTGGACACTTGATATTTGCACACATTATTTTATAGGCAAGCAGGTGATTATTCGTTCACTTGTACAATACTGTAGTCTAGAGCACAAATATCTTGTGACAAATTGAAACAATTGTGTGGCACCAGATGCGGTCAGTGAGTAACCTAGGCTTCCCTTTTTCCCCCATGCACACCCACATTCCAGCGAGTCCTGGAAGGCACTTGCCTCGCAACTTTTATCACATCTTTTAATTTGGACTGCTTGTCTTGCCAGTTTATTGCACCTTTTTTATTCAAACAAATGACAAATATCAAGAATATCCAGGTAAGCACTGGTAGTGTCCAGAAAGCACATGGTCTTCTATTTGGATTTCATTCATCAAAACATTCTTTGTTTTGTTTTGAATTTACAGTCCCCATGGTGTAGTGGTAAGACACTCGCCTGGTATTTCGCAAGCGCTTTGTCCTGGGCTCGTATTCTGGCCGGTAAGGATTTACTGGGCGTCAGTCCTTAGCTGTAGCCTCTGTTTACCCAACAGTAAAATGGGTACCTGGTTGTTAAACGGTTTGGCTGGTCGTGTTGCGTGGAACATAGGATTAAGGACTTGTCTGAAACACTATGCATGCTAGGGGCTGTACAAGAATGTAAGAACTACTGTATTGTATATATAAATAAAATCAATAAATAAATCTTGCATGCAGACAAATCAGCCATCTGCATACTGAACTTGTGTACAGCAAGAGTCAAATGTATTTTCGAATGGATGGTCAAGATTTTCAATAAGATTTATTTGTAAGTTTTGTAAGATCCATAATTTACTGTACTGTAGATAGAATGTCTTTGCCTATCAGCTTTGAAAGTTTCATCTCTGGTATGGTGGTATAAGGAAGGTCCATATTATTATTATTTGGATCCGAAAAGGGCCATGGTAACATATTTTAGACTAATTTTGACACATTGTGGCAACACCTTGAATGATAACTTTAAAATGCACAACTACAACAAATATCATATGCAAATATCGAGAAGCCAATGGTTATTTCCAGATCTCTCATTTGCAAACAATATCATATGAAGTTTTGCTCTAAAGTCAAGTATGTATTTGTTGTTATCTCAGAAATGGTAAAAAATGTCCTTTACTATATCCAGTGCATTGTTCATATTTGATTCCCATTTTCTCTCGCACCATGTCCATCCATCTTCCTAACCTTCCCGTACCCTCGAATTTCCTAGAAAATACTCTTAGTAAGTAGTCTTGTTTTTATTAATTTACAATTGTTTTCAGGCAACTGAAATTGAAACGAAAACAGGATCAGGAAATGCATGTTGAAGCAAAGAAGAAGAAAAAGGAAGAACATAAGAAAATATGTCTAGATGGCATGGGTATCAACAAGAAAGAAAAAGATAATGTAGAAAAAGTAGGAGATGATGCTGGTTGGGAAGATGTTCCAGATGATGATGCTCAATATTACAGAGATGAAGTTGGTGAAGAGCCCGATGCAGGTGAGAATAACATGCAATTTAAATGTTTTCACTTCATTAGTGACACACATAAATCCCTCATCAGTTTTTGTACATCTTATTTAGAATTTCTACCCTCTAGATCCTTACTGCTACTATTGTGGGTCTTTGGTGAATTCATAGTGTAAATATTTTAAGGCTCATTCTTATTTAGGAGATTTATTAATAATTATTGTTGTTATATATAATTTTAGCGCTGTCATTGTATCATGGTACTGTATGTACCATGATACAATGTCGAAAAAAGAAGTAACAAGTGTTAAAAAATCTTCAGACAAATGGCTAACAATGTTCATTGTATCATGCCATAATAACTCTTCCCCCCCCTACCTTTTTTTTTTTTTGTTGTCTAATGTGCTAATATTGAGCAGTGACTAGTGAGTATTCCTGTGTGAAGAAAAACTAAGACCATTGAGATAACCCTTGTTTACTGTATTAGACATTAGAAAGTCACTACAGTACTTGAATTATATATTTAGGACAAATTGTAACTTATTAAATGTATTAAATCATCTTCAGTTTGTAAATAATTGGACAGGAAATATAACACAAGATTGAATGTAATTCTAAAATATCCATCCTCTGTCTTGCAGACCTCTTCAGTAAACAAAGAGCAACAAAGAGGAAAATGGGAGGTGGTGGACCTTTTAAAAAGAAGTTCAAGAGTAGCACCAAGACTGAGAAGTTGAAAGCCTCAGTGGACTCTGATGGACTAAGAAAGAACAAGAGCAAAGATGTCAAGAAAATCGGCATGAAAACCAAATTAAATAAAGAAAAGTTGAAGGGAAGGAAAAAACCACACGGGAAGAAGCTTGGCAAAAACAAGCACAAGAAGAATCGTTAAAATTTGGTTTCAGAAAGTAGGGATTTTATTGTACATTTCAAATTATGGAAAATAAACATCTTTTGCATTTATGAGTTTTATACAAAAAATTATCTTACAGAAATACAGTATATAAACCAATTTTATTCAGAAAAGTGGAAATTTAGAATTTTAAATTATATTTTCTAGTCAGTCAGTCTACAGTAATTTAATTTTTTTAAATTTGTTTAAGAATGTTACTCTTCACAAATAATTAATATCGGGACCCTTTTTTCATTTTCTCATTCTTTTATTCATCATTACAGTTCCCCACTACAGTATTTCCTTTCCCTTTCCCACTATAATTCCATTACTTTGTATCATTCTCATCATGAATAAACTAGTGCCACTATACTTGGTAGTCATCCGCAGCCACACCTTATCACTTCATAATGCAAAGGTGTACAGTGATCCTAATGAATTATCATATGTATTTCATATATGCAGTACAAATATATACCTGGCTTGGCTAGGGGGCCTGACAGCCGAGTGGATAGCGCTTCAGATTCGTAGTCCAGAGGTTTCCGGGTTCGATTCCCGGAAACAATTTCTTTCACCCTGATGCCCCTGTTACCTAGCAAAAAATAGGTACCTGGGATTTAGACGGCTGCTTCCTGGGAGTGTGTAACATATAGGCCTGGTCAAGGACCAGGCTGCAGGGACACCAAGCCCCAAAATCATCTCAAAATAACCTTAAGATAACCCTCATTACAAATTGCTTCCATCCACTGGGACTGGTCAGTGCAATGGTGCAGATATCCAAGGTCCAAGTGGTTGGGCACTTCACTACATTTGCATATTCCTTCCAAGTGCTTTATAATTATACTGGGGTATTACTTTATCTTGATACAATTATCTGCCTCGTCCCTTACCATGTTTTGTGTTCACTTCCTTTAATTTACACAGCTCACAACCTCGCCTCTTGTCCCAGCTTTCCTTCTCTTGCACTTGGATTCATTTGAATATAATACCCAAATTCATTAAAAAGGAGCAATGTTTGAATTAATTGAATAAATAATATGTAAGATGTTTTTAATTTGTATACCTAGATTTTTACACATTGTATACTATCCAAATGTTTGATTTATCTCAGATAATAAGATTTATCTGTGATTTTCTGATTTTTGTAGCAAAAGCATGCACAATATCTTAAATTTTTTCCACCAGTAATTTAAATTAGTGTATGAAGAGTTCATCCCAAGTATGTTTTCTCTCAAGATTCTTCCATCATGCATTAACATTGGAGTTTTTACTTTCATTATACAGTAATCCCTTCTTATTGTTCATGCAGTCCATCCTCAGACCAAATTCATTACCATGATAAACCACACCCCCTCCCCCCCCCCCCACCTTTTCAAGCCACATGGATAGTTGTCTATATATTTGTGATTGAAAGCATATTACAGTTTCAGCAACGTTCTACATGTAAACTGGCAAATGAACCTTTGACGTAAACATGTTATTCTCAAGTAATAACTTTAATGTAATATAATTTGCTGGGTTTAAAAAAAAGTATTGTATACTGAAATTTCTTTCGAGAATTTGGTTTTGCGTAAATGGAATTTGTTGGCACACTAAAACATTTTCAAATTCCACATATCTCATTGTCAATAATATATATTAACGTAACCGAACATAATGAAACTTAACCTAAAGTAACCTTAACTTGACCTAACCTAATCATGGATGGAGATACACTATAGCACAAATTATGTAATTGCTCCCAATACATTCCCTTGAGGGGATCTCTCTAAGGACTGGTTGCTTCCTCTGTTGTCACCACTCATCCTACAGTCATCAAACGCCTGTTCCTTGAAACAACATAAAATTCTGCCTTCGCTCGCAGTCACCCAGTTCATAGATAAGTCTAATTCTGCAGACGATGTTGGCTGCTCCATCGTCTTTCCTGACCAAACTTATATGTACCACCTCCCGGCTGAATTTTGTGCATTTCATCAACTGCTTTCCCGACGTCAACTTTTCTTTGCCATTGTGGTTGACTTCGACAGTGCCTTCGAGTCATTTAACCCCATGTATCCTTTGATAGTCGAAATTCAACATTGACTATGATTATTTATATATTTATTTATATATTTATTTATATACAAGAAGGTACATTGGGGGGTTAAGAGAGAACATAGAAATGAAGTTGATTTTACATTCTTGTAAACCCACTAGCACGCATAGCGTTTCGGGCAAGATTGTACAGTAGGAGTACAGTGTAGTAGTACTCCTACATGTACAGTAGGAGTGCTCTACTGCCCCAGGATGGGTACAGGGTGCACTACCGCCCACAGGATGAGTACTGAGGTACACGACCGACCACGCGATGAGTATGGGGTGCATAATAAATTAACTAAACTGTCTCTGAAGCACCGTTAGTTGCCAGTTTATGTTTATACTATTGATTCTTTAGCATTATTATCCGTCGGTATTTAATTGTTTTCTGGCATTGTTTACTGATCCTGGTAAATACTTTCCTCACTAAATTGGTCTTATGAGACTTAAAGGCCGTTCTGTATCGCTCGGATATTTCCTGAATTATCGCTCAGCTATTTGCTTAATTATCGTTCGGCTATTTGCTTAATTATCGCTCGGCTATTTCCTTAATTATCGTTCGGCTATTTGCTGAATTATCGATCGGTTGTTTCCTTAATTATCGATCGGCTATTTCCTTATTTACTAATTACCACTACCAGCTACATGTGGCATCGGTTCTTGAACACCAATATTTGAATTCCTTGAAAACAATCGGCTTCCTACTGCTCCTCGCACAGCACTACTGTCGTTAGATTGTTGCTCCAGCACAGCTTGAACACTTTATTACACTTTGAAATGTGTAATAAAGATACAAATTGAACACTTTACATGACATGTCGGCCACTTTGCACAAGTGTCACGGGTTCTATGCCCTAATAAACGGACAGTATAAATCCATCACCGCCTATGCCTAGCAGTGATGTTAATAAAAACTATTAAAATCATATAGTGTACGCTATTACTTTTAAAACAGTATCAATCGGTGAAAAAAATAGTGGGCAAGTTTTGTGGCAAATTTGGTACTTTTTTAGTACCAAATTGCCGATCTGAATCGGCAATTCAAAATTGGCAACCCTAGACTGCTGGGGTAGAAGAAATGGCTGACCTTGTACGTCCGACCTCGGCAACCACATTGTTGAAGGGCACCATGGGACCTGAGGTGACCTTAGGTGACCTCATGGGACCTAAGGCGACCTGTGTAAGGATATAGTGCAACCTGTAGTGAAGTGTGAAGAGTCTGAATATCCCAGATATCAAACTTCTTCTCGATTATACGTGGTTTGCTTGGAGGGTTTTCTCCTCCCGATGACTGCAGTTTTTGCAGTGAAAACTCTTGGATAAATGGCAGTGCTTGTGAATGTAGAGACAGCGTGTCTGCCCAAAGAGGCCTACAGGTGTTTTAAGATAAACTGAGGTAGTGTAGTAGTTACAGATATTAGTGTTTCGGTGAAAAGTTAACTCACGAAGTGCAAATTGCTTTAACTAACTGTTATTAATAAGAAAAAGTAACAGCTAGTGGTGGTTATAACTGTATTATAACTAATTGGTTCGTGAGGAACTAATGTGAAACAGTTATGAAAAGATAATTTATAAGTATTCAGGGCAACGGAAAAATCAGGCCTTTCTGCAATAACTTCTGCTGTAACTGTGAGAGAACAAGCTTAGAGGACCCCAGGTAGAAGTTGCAAGGAGATCCATGCCCAGCCAGAGGTCGGGATACATTAAATTGGTAAGTTACCTTGCATTTTATCCTATAAGAGTTAGATAGCCTATGCACAGTTCCAGAATATTTTCTGGGAATCTACTATAGTCGGATATTTAGGGAACGAAAACTTGCCTGTGGATTCTTTACGTTACTCTTGATAATTATACACGGGTAGTCGCTATTGTTTGCTGGTTTTATTGTGGCCCGTCCTCACAGCAAATCCATTCATTACCATGAGAAGCCACACCCAGTCTCAAACCTCCTGGATAGCTATCTAGGTATTTGTGAGGGTCTGAATGTATATTACAATTCCAGTAATAGTCTACATGTCAACGGGCAAATGAACCTTTGTTATAACTTTAATGTAATATAAATCGTTGGTTTAAAATATAAAAAGTGTATGCTGAAAATGTTCTCTTTGGAGAACTTGGTTTTCTGTAAACAAAATTCGCGGGTACACTGAGACAGTTTTCGAATTCCATATTTTTTTATTTTTTAAATATACAAGAGTTCTTACATTCTTGTAAAGCCATTAGCAATTTCTGGCAATTATATGGATAATTAAGTAGAACAATATTATGTCTAAAATATATCGTGCATAAATCACATAAATGTGAATTAACATAAACAATCTGTAGGAAGAATATAAAGTAATAATACATAAAAGGCAATTAGCTAGTTACGCCAAGTTCAGCAATGATTCCAGTATCAATTCTAGTTACCTGCACTGTTAAACATCATGGTATTTCCTGCTGCCCAATCGAAAACTTTATTAATATCAGCTTTTAGTTTTTCAATGACTTCAACAGAAGTAATTTTCATGCCGATTTTTGTATCATCTGTTAAAATTAAAGATGACATGAAGCTGTGACTTGTATTTTTGTCTATGTCTGATATGAGAATAAGGATAGGAGAAATGCAAGAACTGTGCCCTGAGGTACAGGGCTTTTCACCAACCTGTCCTCTTACTAATCACGTCACTTTTCGCTCGTATGCGCTACGGCAAAAAAGGCCGTAATTCGAAAATGAAAAAACTGAAAATAAATTTTTGATTTTTTGTTTCTAAAACAGCAAGTTAAGGGTCCTCTGGTAAGTAAGGAGTGTAGGAAGTTCCCTAAAGGTTTCAAAACGTCATGAAACCCGTTAATTGAAAGTTTTCTCTCTTAACCTCTTAACTTAACTTAACCCAGAAGACCCAAAACAGAAAACGGGACAGTACTTCAATTTCGTGAGATGATTTCATTTAGGATTACGTAGATTTTTAGCCTGAGTGCGCATACGAGTGAAAAGCGACGTAATTTGTAAGAGTTTCACTGTGCTTGGACTCGATTTGATATGCTTGACTTACTTTTTGCATTCAGTTTGACAGAAAATTGAATATCCATCGCCCTATTTTACCTGCTGTTCCTAATGACCTCATTTTGTGAGCTATTACTCCCATGGCACATGGCACATTTATCAAATGTCCTTGCAAGGTCCATGCATACAACATCTGCGTTCTGTTTTTCTTGTAATGCATCAGTGAAATCACTGATGCATTACAAGAAAAACAATGCAGATGTGGTATGCATGGACCTTGCAAGGACATTTGATAAATGTGCCATGTGCCATGGGAGTAATAGCTCACAAAATGAGGTCATTGGGAACAGCAGGTAAAATAGGGCGATGGATATTCAATGTTCTGTCAAACTATCATAGTGGTCGAGTAGCTGCGAAAGACATGATCTTCCCGCTCTAAATCCATGTTGATCAGGGTTGTGGTGGTCATTGGTCTCCATAAAACTAGAGATCTGACTTCTGATCACTCTCTAAAACTGCAATTATGTAGAACGTTAGTGCGACTGGTCTCTAATTCTTAGCCAAGGCTTTATAAATAATAAACAAATGTTAATTCAGGTAAACTCTTTGCTCCCTCCCTTGTGTAGGGAGCTATATCTGCTGATTTAATAATCCTATTAAACACGAAACACGCATAGCGTTTCGGGCAGGTCTTTAATCTAACATATCAGGTAAGATGAAAAGGTACATTGTAGCAAAGTTTTATATCAACAATATAAATTGACAGAGATGATTACACTGGTAAAGATTAAGTACTTAATTAGTCTTGAGTACTAATATTGGGAAAGTGGATGGTACAAGATACAGTGTGAGTTTGAAGCACAAGGTAGGAAATTATGAGGATAAAATTAGGTAGAATTTGATTTTACTTTTAAACAGGGCATGGGTTGGATTTTTTTTTAATTTATCAGGGAGTGAGATCAAAAGACAAGATCCAAATGAAGGCATTATGGTATATTTTTTTGCCAAAGCTTTGTTCCCTCCCTTGTGTAGGGGAGCTGTATCTGCTAATTTAAGCACTTCTGGTATATCATTTTTTCCCTCCAGTGTCCAAGCTTTTTCCCCACACTACACTGAGTGCCTGTGCTACTGGCAATTTGCATTTCTTCATAAATATTAAATTCCATAAGTCTGGACCTGGGGCCGAGTGCATGGACATGTTGTCAATGTCTCCTTCAAATTCTGCAGAGTTCGTGTTATGCGTGCTAGTGGTTTTACAAGAATGTAAGAACTCTTGTATATATATATATATATATATATATATATATATATATATATATATATATATATATATATATATATATATATATATATATATATATATATAAAGAAAAAAAATCATGTGCATGTAGAAAGGGCATACAGCTTTACCCAAGGACTTATACTAGTGCCTTCAGACCCTCAAAGTGTATGATTTCTCTCGTCTCAGACCTAAGTGTTTGGAACAGCATATATGGTTTTTTTCTTAAAATAGATGACAGTGCCTCTATAGGTCTAATTCCATTTCATCTAAGTTACATGTTCATTTAGCTGTTTCTATAGCCTCATCATGATGAATAATGTCTGTATAACATGGCAAAAGAACTCATTAGATATTCTGGACCCCCTCTGTGAATCAAATTTATAAACAAATATAAGTTTTAAAAATTCGGTGAACCAAAAATGAAATGGAGAAACTCAAGTCGGTTATATTCTAAGAATGGATAAAAGTTACTCAAAATTCAAAATCAGTTCCCTGCAAACACACAACGTAACCGTCCCTATTGTTACCTTGTTACAAAGTTGTTTCATCAATCTTTGACTTAACCAAATATATGTGACCAAAAGTTTAGGTCGCTAAAAGGCCAGTATTTTCTGCCTTAAACCTGGCGTGCGGTGTGGGAAGTATTGGTGTGCGGGAGGCGGGTTTATTGGAGGAAGAGAGCTAGGGACCTGGGCCCGGATGGCTGGCTCGGGGGCCCGGATGGCTGGCTCAGTGACCTGGGCCCAGATGGCTGGCTCAAGCCGGCATTTTTCACTTCTTGTATTGACAGTGAGATGAACCGAGGATGGGTGGGGCTGGGGATGGAGGAGGATAGCATGCTGGTTAGTGACGAGAGAACACGCAAGTTTGAGAAGATGAACGTTTGTGGGGCGAGCATTGGGGGGAAGGGACGCGTGTCTTTGATTGTATGTTATACTTAACTTTACAGATTCCCATAGTCAGGGATTAGGAGCCTGTTAGGCTCCTCCAGATTCCTTATTCCCTCCAGATTCCCATGGACCAGTTCTGTACAAAGTCGTGTACAAGCTTGACTGTTTACTCGCTAGAGAAGATTGTATGAGGACCCGTTGGGCATGGACGCCAGTGGTCATCACAGGCGCCTTCAGAGGACAGTCTTCAGAAGACTGTCACACCTCTGATGCAGAGGTCCTAGTCTAAGTTACTAGCGAATTGGGTAACACTCTGGGGTAGATATGGTGGTAGTGTTGGTAATGGTGGCTCTGTGGTGGTGGTAGTGGTGGTAGTGGCTGCCTCTTGCTGGTGTTGATGATGATGCTGGTATTGGTGTCGGTCACTAGAAGGTCCATAACGGTGGTACTAAGTACTGGTAGTGCTGGTACTGGCTTCGGTGGTGGTAGCATGATTCGTGTTGGTGCCGCTGGTCTTGGTGACCATGTTGTTGTTGTTGGTGCTGGTGCTGGTGGTGATGACGGCGATGGTGGTGGTGGTGACGGTAGTGATGCTGGTGGTGGTGACGGTGGTGGTGGTGACGGTGGTGGTGGTGGTGCTGGTGTTGGTGGTGGTGACATCACGATGCCGGTGATGTGGCTTAGTCTCTAGGGTTAAGTCCTCACCCTCATGTTTATACTGCAGTTGAATGTGTATTTTACACACAAACTTCCAGCCTGACACATTTTAATATTGTCTTCTTGTATCTCCTTTGTTTACAACTTGACTTTGCAGAGTTTGAGGCGATAGTGGCCGTAAACACACTCCAGGGGCCGATGCGCGTTGCAAGCGTCCGTGACTCTGCAACACTGTTCTCTATAACCGGGAAACATAGGGTAACACTGACTCTGAATTAACATACTAGTTGTATAGGAGAGTGTGTGCAACAAGCGTGTTCAACGGTCACCTTGCAGTGTGCAATGTTTACATAAGACAGCCAGAGAGGGACACGCGGGGCTCACAAGAGATTTTGAGCTACTGGAATATAATTATGTTGCTGGAATAACTTAATACATTAGTAAGAATTAACAGATCTGGAACATTTCTCGATGATTGGTCTACGCTGCCCGCTACCCGACGGGCCCTCAACACATCCTCTCGTCCGTATCTGCTATGGACGGCGGTACAAAATATGGTCTTGTTCCCGGAAAAATCCTCGTTTTGTACTATTAATTTTGTAAGAAGAGAAGGGAGGCAACAGCCCAATTTTAATTTTCCTAGGCCTAGCAAGGAATATTTACGTACTGAATTAGGTCTTATGTTGCGCATGGTAGGCATGGAATTGCTTATTTAGGCCTAGGAGCCAGAGCTCAACCCCCGCAAGCACAACTAGGTGAGTACACACATTATCATTATACCGGGGTCTCGCGGCTGAGTGGACAACGCTCTGGGGTCGTAGTCCTAAGGGCCCTGGTTCGATCCCCGGTGGAGGCAGAAACAAATGGGCAGAGTTTCTTTGGCTGCTTCCTGGGGATGTGTGTGTGTGTGTGTGTACTCACCTATTTGTGCTTGCGGGGGTTGAGCTTTGTCTCTTTGGTCCCGCCTCTCAACTGTCAATCAACTGGTGTACAGATTCCTGAGCCTACTGGGCTCTATCATATCTACATTTGAAACTGTGAATGGAGTTGTCCTGGTGTACTGCTGCTAATTAATTATCGTGCCATCACATTACTTGAAAGATTTCACGAGGATTCATAATTCCTGATTCACTGAATGAGCCATCCGGGAGGACATTCATCAAGGCTCTTCATCTCAAACCAACTTCCCCAAACGATTAAAATAGACCCTTGGGAGATAACCACATAGAAGAGAAAATTGTCTCATTAATGCTAGAGACAGCTCCCGGGGAAGATAAAGCGCGCCTCGTCACTGCAAGCCCCTCATGCTGGGGATTTCCTATTATTATTATTATTATTATTATTATTATTATTATTATTATTATTATTAATGTGTCCCCGGGAACCCGCCTTGACCTTAGTATTGGTGTTGCCCTTGGACCTTGAGACATCTATATTCACCAAACACGTGTGTGTGTGTGTGTGTGTGTGTGTGTGTGTGTGTGTGTGTGTGTGGAGTAATGTATCATCAGCAGACCAATGCGGCCACCGTGGTCTTATCTGTCGTAAGTCAGCTGGAAAGTAATTTATGAGAAAATATTGAGGCATTCAGTTCGATCCCAATCCAATGTCTCAGTATTTTCGGGGGGCGACCGATGGAAGAACATCACTACCGACACCTGATTGTGGACGGGTACCTGACTGTGGGCGGGTACCTGATTGTGGGCGGGTACCTGATTGTGGGCGGGTACCTGATTGTGGGCGGGTACCTGATTGTGGGCGGGTACCTGACTGTGGGCGGGTACCTGATTGTGGGCGGGTACCTGATTGTGGGCGGGTACCTGATTGTGGGCGGGTAGCTGACTGTGGGCGGGTACCTAAGCGAGGGCGTTTATCTCGTAAAACTTGGATTGTGGTACCGGATGCTGCCTCCAAACTCCTAGAAAGTCATATAGAACATCTGGTTGAGTAACTTTTAAGCTCATCGTGGTTGAGTGGGTTGTGCGCACGGTCTGCTGGGAAAGGAGAGTTCAGCAGGCACGGCTGACTCTCACCTTACCTCACTATACCTAAAAATGCTGTTCCCAAATTAAATTTTAAATTTGCTGTTCCCAAATTAAAAAAAATATTATAATTTTAGTGAGCTAACGTAACTAGTCAACTGTCTTTGTGATAAAGTGCACAGATTCACGAAGCAGTTACGCAAGCACTTACGAACCTGTACATCTTTCTCTCAATCTTTGGCGGCTTTGTTTACAATTATTAAACAGTTAATCCCAACACACTAGAGGCGATGGACCAGCTTTACCATCTCTCGACACAGCTGTAGGTGGGTGTCGTGCAACAGTTGCTGATGCTGCAACTGGTGCAATATCTTTAAGTCTCCGTGAGGGATGCCGCGCCCAGCTTAGGGGCGACAGACCGGAGCTCCTCACTGAACTCTGAAATGTATTCGATTCGCTCTCAATAGTACGCGAGTCCAAGACGAATTTATGCCTCTCCTTTCCTTCTTGGCTATTGAAATCGATTTTCTCCTTGCCATAAGAAACTCTTGAGCGAGACCGTTCACAGCAGGTTGACGCTAGGCTCTTAGTGGCATGCAACTGTTGCGTTCACAGCAGGTTGACGCTAGGCTCTTAGTGACATGCAACTGTTGCGTTCACAGCAGGTTGACGCTAGGCTCTTAGTGACATGCAACTGACTCACATTCCACATCCATGATTTCATGGCCAATAGGAATCGCTCACGTCGTTACTCCTATGTGATTGGTCGAGACACCACCGTGTCCGCAAATTTGTTACAAGATAAGCAAAGAAAACATAATACGAACGTTATAATGTAATACACAAGTAATACGATCATTATAAGGCGAACATCAGTAATACGAATATGATGATACTAACCTACACTGACATATATGATTCACACATTACCCTAATATATGTTGGGCGTAGCCTAATGACACTCACAGTAGGGGAATTGGAGTCGCAAACACAGGATACATAACCAAGATACAGGATACATAACAAGAGGCACAGGATATATAACAATTTATACATACAAATACAGTACTAGGAAACTATGCAGAGATTTAAGGGTCCTGCAACACAGTGGTCCACATTCACGACTCACAATCGACGTACCCGGGTTCAATCCCAGGCAGGACAGAGACGGTTGGGCACGTCTCCCTTCACCGGGTATCTCTGCTAATCTAAGAGGAAAATAGGTTCCCGGGAATTACGCAACTGTTGTGGTTTGCAGCTTCGGGAAATTCAGTAGATGGCCTAGGAATAAACCCAAGTACATACTTTTTGCCCCACAACAACGGGAATTATCGTTATATAAACCTTCAAGTGGTTTAAGTCTTGGCCAAATGGCTGGGAGTCCTTCGAGGATATTTTCCAAAAATGTTTTTGGAGCTCGACACACAATCATTAGTCACTGTAACGTGAGCCACTGTCCAGCAATTTATAATTATTACAAAGTATAATTATATGACACATTTAATTTGATTTTGGAAGTACAGTATATTGCTGGGGATTATCTTTGTCATGTTCTTTGTGTCGAAGGATTGATGTCATGTTCTTCGTGTCGAGGGATTGATGTCATGTTCGTTGTGTCGAGGGATTGATGTCATGTTCGTTGTGTCGAGGGATTGATGTCATGTTCGTTGAACGCCGTGGAAGATGAGGGAGTTTAGGCGCGATTTATTGTAACAAACAATGTGCACACAATTTCCTTCCACGTCATTGGCCAGCATAACAACAATCACAGATCACTACAACAATGTGAGGCACAGATTGTCTCGAAATATATTAATTGTATCTCTGGTATATTTACTAAGCTAATGAGGATAATTGTGCTACGGAGAGAACAAATGATATAAACAAAATACAATTACAGGTTTCGGATGACGATGAACCCGGATATCACCATTCAAATAGACAGTTCTGATTTCTGCTGCCATTGTTGTCGTCACATCTTGCTCCATCAGATGTAGCTTGGGGTTCCTCCTCAGCGACTAAAGTGCTGCTCAGTCGTACCCTCTGTCTTTTAGTGGTAGGGATTCCTTAGCAACGTGAACCTCTTAAGTAAGTCCACTACGGGCTCACCATAGCCCCTGCTACTTGGAACTTTTTGTTTCCAGTAGCTGAATCTAAAACAACAACAACAACCCGTTGAGTTCCTCATGCACCTCCTTATTTCTCTCCGTAGACATGTTTATGTTGGCATGGCTGGAGGTTCTACATTTGACATTTCTGATGAGGTTTTACTGTTATTTTCGTCCGCATGTGAGAGGTTACAACTGTGGCTGGTACTTTGTCTAACCCACTATGATGTTTCTCGATGTACTCATATCTAGTACTCTTTGGTGCCTCCCGCTGACTTCCGTGGCACGTTCTCTGTACTTTTCTCCGGACCTTTCTGAGTCAGGCCTTGTGTGTTCTGTCTATACAACCAAGGGTTAGTCTTCCTATGCTCGTCGCCTTCCTTTCTGAGTGGGATGAATAGTTCCGTGGCATCTGAACCTCTTTTGAGCTACGAATACCATCATCTTATTGGTCTTCCTCTCCAATTTATAAGCCCATTAGTGCCCTCGTGTGTGGCCTGGTGCACTCCTTAGCATGTGTGCCGCTGGCCTGGCCCCGTCCCTCAGCTCTGCGTGAGGGGGAGACTAACACAGTGGCCGCTGCATGGCTTCCAGGGTGTCTCATATTGTGCCTTGCCGTCCGCATCATCGTGGCTGGTCTCGAGGGACAGCGTTGGCGTCCGTCCGCTGGTAACAGATTTACTTGTGCACTCAACGGTTCAGGCCAATTGCCGTCGTTATGGCGGGCACACTCATCTATCAACCCCCCTCACACTCACTTTCACACACACTCATCTGCACCCCACGCATTTATCTACACCGTCACACTCGCCTACCGTCGCATCCACCCACTGTAACACCCACCCACACCCACACCCACACCCACACCCAGTCCTCCGTGACCCCCCTCCACCGGGCTTCATTACCATGCGCTCACTCGCAGCTCCCAACCTCTGTAGAGGACTACAAAGGAAGCAACAAAGCGACAGACCGTCGGCTCAAAACGAGGCAGTTTGCTAATGGAACTGTGAGAGGGACGGAATGACACGCCCGGCTGAGGGCCGGTCTGCCAGCACTATTATGAGACGTCCGGAGGACCCTCCAAAAGTGGCGCAAATTGTCATAATTATAAACAACAGTTGATCTTCGCGCACAGGTTTATTTTAATGTTTCAGTGTTGGCCTTTGGTGATTGTTGAACTCTGTTGACTTGTTCAGGTTCTTATGGTCATCAAGTCCAAGCTGTGCATCAAGTCCAAGCTGGGCATCAAGTCCAAGCTGTGCATCAAGTCCAAGCTGTGCATCAAGTCCAAGCTGAACATCAAGTCCAAGCTGTGCCACAAGATTAACCGGGAAGCCAAGCCAAGCCGCAGGCTTCAACTAATGAAGAGAATCCGTGCAAGTAATTGTTGACGCCTGGCGAACGGGGGGTGTGGGGGAGGCCGGGAAGCGTTCGCATAGACGCCTCCGGATTGCCCCGGATGCCTCCGCTGATGGGAAAACCCGCCAACCTCCACCAAACATTACAGTGAGGGACGACTCCAGGGATGTTTCCTCCCCTGGGAGAGAGAGAGAGAGAGAGAGAGAGAGAGAGAGAGAGAGAGAGAGAGAGAGAGAGATTAACAATTCTAAACTGCACGTGTCAATAAGCGCAAAACATCGCGGGGAAACAATGAAATAGGCGAAAATAGAAGATAGACCAGAGTAAATATTTAAGGTGTGATAATCCAAGGGAGAAGATTAGGGGGCGATAAAATAATGAGAAAGGTTAAAAGGGGAAATAAATCAAGGGAATGATTGAGATGTTGATAAACCAAGGGGAAGGTTAAAGAGGAAGTAAAGGAAGGGGGAGAGATTATGGAAGCCATGTGTAATCCGCACACCTTATCCGGATGCCAGCCACTTAACCGTAAAATTCACTTAACCGTAAAATGAAGCGAGGCAGAAATTCATTGTGGGAAATTAAAATGGGTAATAAGGCCAGATGTTCCCTGTTCCAGCCGCCCTCTGTCCCTTATTCTCTCCCGTCCTTCTGCCCTCTCTTCCACATGTCTCTCATTGTCTCCGGCCCTCTTTCTCTCTCTCTCTCTCCTTCCTTTTCTACCTTCTTCCCTCCAACCCTCAGTTCCTCTCTCTCTCCCTCTGTCCCTCCCTCCCTCTCTCCCTCTGTCCCTCCCTCCCTCTCTCCCTCCCCCACGGTGGGAGGCCCGGGGCCCCTCACACCATTACCTGGATTACAACACAGCCCAGAGATTATATATCCCGTTAATTACTGGTTCACCGCCCTGGCGGGAACCTGTAGAACCACCGCTCACCGCGGCATCAACACCTTCCTGTACACAACCTGTACAACTGGTGGGGGTTGTGGTGGTGGTTTGGGTGGTGGTGGTGCTGATTGTGGTAGTGGTTGGTGGTTTTACATACCTATCACTACTTGCCCTTTATTGTTTACTTGTGAGGGAGGTCTAGCTCTTCACTACTCCCCGCCTAGTATGCTTGTTGCTCCTGGTGCCTTAAAATGGAACTATTTTGGCGTTGGAAATTCTTTGTCGAATCTTGGCTTAAAGTTATAGATGGAGGTGGCTTCCTCAACTTCTTCCTTCAGTGCATTCATCTTGAATTTCTTCGACTCAATTGCGTTTCCAGCTTCCACTTGTGTCCTCTTGTCCTGGTTTCTCTCAGTTTGAAGAGGCTGTCCTTGTCCATCTAGTCTATTGCTGTCTGTATCTTGTATATTGCGATTATATCCCCCTCTACTTCTTCTATCCTCTTGGGTTGTGAGATTTGGTTCCATTAGACTGTCCTCATGGCTCAACCCTCTTAGCTCTGGCACCAGTCTTCTTGTACACCTTCATATTCTTTTCAGTTTCTATTTTATGCTTCACAAGAAGCAGATTCTTTGCCGGTTCTTCATGCTCCAGTATTGGTCTAACAAATGTCCTGTTTTAGGTTTCAAAACGATGTTCTTATGTTCGCTAGCGTCTCATATGCCGCCGATGTTATCCTGTTTATGTGTGCCTCTGGTGTCAGTGTTGGAATTATGTTCACTCTCAAAGCTTTCCCTCTTTTTGATTCTTGTAGTTGCCTTGCCCTTATAGTGTAGCTATCTCTTGGTCTCCTTTTTTCCCCCCTTTCCTATCTTGATTACCTTATATTTGTTGGAATTGAATTCCAACAACCATTTTTTTCGCTCACGCCTTGAGTTTGTCAAGGTTGAGTTTACGGTTTGGTGGTAATGGTGGTGGGTGATGGCGGTGGCGAGAGAGGGTGGTTGTGGTGGTGGTGGTGGTGGTGGTAGTGGTGGCGGAAGTGGTGGTGGTGGTGGTGGTGGTGGTGGCGGGTGAGTGAGCAGCTAGTAACCTGAGCAAGTATGAAAATCTTCACGGTACAAAATATTCAAAGTATGTTTTTCCCTGGCGGGGGAGAGGCTGGTGTCGCGATATATATACTAGCCGCCTCGGGGAGAGGTGCCATGGGTGTCAAGGGTGTCAGGGGTGCCAAGGGTGCCAAGGGTGTCAATTAGTTTCAATCATTGCTAGGTTTAAATCGTTAGATTTGCTTGCGACATCTGGTGGGCGCGTGCGGGCAACAGCTGGTCCGGGCCGATTAGAGACACATTTGCATTAATTCCCTCTCTTAACTTAAAATGTTTAATGAGTGAATTTGTGACCGATTAGTCCTGACTCCTTCAGTTATCGTACCTCAGCGTTAATAACCTTGTGTGACGGTACAACTGTCAGTTATCGTACCTCAGCGTTAATAACCTTGTGTGACGGTACAACTCTCAGTTATCGTACCTCAGCGTTAATAACCTTGTGTGACGGTACAACCCTCAGTTATCGTATTCTCCTTGTTACTTAAATCGTCTTCTACTTACTAAAATATTTAACCTACCAACATCACCACCTGCACGATTGCACAAATTTGCAACTCCTTTTCGCTCTTGTGAATTTAATTAAAGTACGAGTTTGCAAAGTTTGCCTTCCACCCGCGTCCTCAGGGGACGCCTTGATGTCTCTTGATGTCCCTTGACTCGTGAATCACAATGACGGCGACCGCCCCCGCTCTCTCTCAGACAGTCAACGCCCGCGTCTTCACAGTGGCATCATTTACCGCCACCAAGATGGCTACGACCGTGCCCTTGGTGGCTGGCAGGGGGCAGAGGTGAGAGGTGGTGAGGTGTTGCATGGAGTGCATGAGATACATAGTGTTGCAGGGTCAGTGATGGTCCTGCAACACTTTACCCGGCCACCAGTTGGCGAGGGTAAACAAGGGCAGGTACAGAGATGTATGAGGAGAGTGCTCCCAACAGTGCCTCTGGAGGACGTGGGTAACAGCCTCCCTTGTGATCACCCGCTTGTACCCATACACCAGATGTCGGAGGGCGAGAAGAAGAAGAAGGAGGAAGAGGAAGAGAGGCGGAAGAAGGGTAAGAGAGATAAGGAAGATGATAATTGACAATATGACGTACAGTTAAGAGCCAGTGGCCTCTGCCCTATCGTGTTTACACTGTAGAACTGAAGGAGAGTGAGGTGGGAAAAAGAGACAAGGAGCAAGAGAGAATACAGTTGGGTTAGGGAGGTTTAGGAACCTCTGGCGGAGGTTCAATGAGAGACTCCAATGGAAGGAAAGTCAGCAAAAGGAGATGATGGAACTCATAACACAAATGGAAGGAAGCAACGGAGAAATTCATACCTCTCTGGAGGGCTATGAAGGGGAGGAAAGGAGAACAACAAGCCCCCATGGTTCAGCAGACAGTAGAAGAAGGAAAAGGAGAAGACAGAAAAGGCGTGTGGGAGGGGGGGGGGAGAATTTTCAGAGACATGAGTACAGAAGGCAAATAGGGAGGCACTAAAGAGGGCCAGAAATGAGTACGCAAGAATGAGGAAGGCAGCAGAGGAGGAGTTTAAGAATAACATTGCGGCAGAAGCAGTGAGTCAACTTAAGCTTTTACACAGTCATATACGGAGGAAAACAACGGCACGAGACCATGTGATCAGACTCCGGCTACAGGGCAGAACACTCTTGGAAAATGTCAAAGAAATGTGCGAAGAACTCAACCAGAGGTTCCAGGAGGTCTTCAAACCAGGACGAGATTGGAGTCCAAGTAGCGGTGAGAATAGATGACCAGAAACAACACTAGACAGAATTGAAGTTAACGTAGAAGAGGTAAAAAGATACCTGTAGGAAATGGCTGTAGCAACGACTAGTAGAATCAGACCAGATATTACCATGGTTACTGTAAGAAGCTGGAAGGAAGGAAGGAAGGAATTTTCAAGGGTGAAAGCGCCAAGCCATTACGACTATATAGCCCTTGGAAGAGGTCAGGACTGTCAGAATTCGGCTCAAAAATACGCTCAGGAGTCAAATTTCCAACATTTCAGATATTTTGAAAACTGCAGGGGGGTTTGGGCAAAATATGACCCATCGCCGTTTTCAGTAATTGGCATATTTTCGGTGTAAAAAGTCGTAATTTGAAAATGAAAATAGGTGCAGAGAGTCAGAATTCGGCTCAAAAATCACGCTCAGGAGTCAAATTTTGGACAATTCAGATATTTTGAAAACTGCAGGGGGATTTGGGCAAAATATGACCCATCGCCGTTTTCAGTAATTGGCATATTTTCGGTATAAAAAGTCGTAATTTAAAAATGGAAATAGGTGCAGAGATTCAGAATTCGGCTCAAAAATTGCGCTCAGGAGTCAAATTTCCGACATTTCAGATATTTTGAAAACTGCAGGGGGGTTTGGGCAAAATATGACCCATCGCCGTTTTCAGTAATTGGCATATTTTCGGTATAAAAAGTCTTAATTTGAAAATGAAAATAGGTGCAGAGAGTCAGATTCAGGATAAGGATTTGGGATGGAAAGGGGGGGGAAGAGGAAGGGTGCCCAATCACTTGGACTATATAAGAAGCTGGAGGGATCCTGTATTATCCATTAACTACCCAATCTGTCCCTCTTACAAATAACGTCGCTTTTCACTCCTATGCGCTACGCAAAAAAAAGGCCGCAATTCGAAAATCAAAAATTATTGAAAATAAATTTAGGATTTTCGTTTTCTTCTCCTAAACAGCAAGTTAAGGGTCTTCTGGGAGGTTAGGAGGGCAGGAAGTGCTTAGGTTTCAAAACGTCATGAAAACCGTCAATTGAAAGTTTTCTCTTCTAACTTAACAGCCTAAAGTCCTAAACCAGAGGATCCAAAGCAGAAACAAGTGACGGAACATTCCATCATCTCCTTTTTCAAAGCAGAAAAGTGACGGAACAGTACGTGACTTTCGTGAATTGCTTTCATTTTCGAATTACATCCTATTTTAGTCTGAGTGCGCGTGCGAGAGAAAAGCGACATAATTTGTAAGAGGTTGGTTCAGCATCACGGTAGAAGCGAGAGAGCTACCGGAAATTTGAAAAGACACATGTAGTTAAACCCACAACCCACGGTGGTTGGGCCACCGATCTTTCATCTCCCCTCTTCACCTCGTCTCCAGTTCCTTGCTCAAGATTTCTGCATCCTCGCCCCTGTCTTCAATCCCCTGCTTGCCTACTCTAGGGCCTTGAAACCGAAACACATGCAGTTCCAATATTCAAGAGAGGGGGACAGATGGGAAGCACTAAAGTATAGACCAATGTTTAACATGCAAGATTCTAAGAATTGTTATTAGGAAAAAGGACTGTAGAACATATAGGGAAAGTAAATGAACAAATCCACAAGGGCCGTGACGAGGGTTCGAACCTACGTCCGAGAGGATCCCAGACGCTGCCTTAGGTAGAGTAAATTTTATAAGAGGCACAACACGGCTTCAGAGAGGAAAAATCATGCTTAATAAACTTTGAATTCTGTGACAAGGTCACTAAAATAACACAAGAGAAGGAAGAATGGGTAGACTGCATTTTCCTAGACTGGCAAAAAGCTTTCGATACAGTTCCTCAAAAGACTAATACACAAGATGGGAGACACGCAGGGATGACAGGAAAACACTGGGCTGGGTACGAGAGTACTTGGCAGACAGGAAACAAAGGGTATTGAACACCAAAGAGGAGGTGTCATGCTAGAGAGGAGAGGAGAAAATAATTGATTGAAGACTGTAAGATGTTGCAGGAAGACCTTAACAAGCTACATAAATAGCTGCTGGAATTCAATCCGAATAAGTGCAAAGTAATGAAAATAGGTAAGGAAGACAGATCTGCATTTAATTACATCATACAGGGAAGACAATTTAGAAGAAACAAGAAGGCCTGAGAGTAGACACAATCACAACACTCGGAGCAGGCACCAGAGGCTCACATGAGCACGATAACATCAGCAGCATGTGAGGTAGTTGGCAAAGTTATGAACGTCAGTCAAGAGTCTCACCAAGGAGGCTTTCAAGTCCAAACACACTGTCTCAGAGCATTGAGTATACAGCACCAGCATGGAACCCACACCTTGCCAAGCATGAACAGAGAATTGAGAGTGAAAATTGAGAAAATTCGCCCTCACGAGAGAAGAGTGAAAAAAAGAGGGGATATGATCACTACGTACAAGATTTCAAGGGAGGAATTAGATAAAGTGGATAAAGGAAGTCCATTTAAATTAAAAAGAGGTAGAACAAGGACGTTCTATTTAGTTGTACTGGTGGTCGGCAAGTGGAAGGCACTGAAGAGGTTGTTGAAGCCAATTCCATACACAATATTAGAAAGAAATACGATGAACATGTTAACAGAGTAGTAATTAGTCCGCCAGGTATGGTGGGCTGGGAGCCGGTTGTGCATAAAGACCTACAACTCCCTCCCCTGTAGTCACTCATCACTAATAAGTAAGTGTGCGCACACTCGCACGCACAAACACACACACACACTCACCCCAGTTGATTGACGGTTGAGAGGCGGGACCAAAGAGCCAAAGCTCAACCCCCGCAAGCACAATTAGGTGAGTACACACACACACACAAACACAAGGGTGGCCTGATAGGTGGGTGGACAGCGCGCTGGACTCGTAATCCTAGGGTTCAGGTTCGATCCCCTGTGATGGCAGAAATTTGTTATTATTTTCTCCCACAGACGTGGCCCATACATTTACAATGCTAACCAACATATATACATTTCCTTCTGTCCTCCATGGACAGGGTGAGAGATTTGTTAAACATATAGCTCAGTGATTTATTGGACAATCAACCACAGAAGGTGACTGTAGTGGTGGAAGCCACCCTGCCCAGCTGGGCCACCATCAATCATGGCCAGATCATCGCTGTTACGGGAGACTCACCCTTGCACGAAAGCCTATGCCACTATCATTATTTCCCATTTTCCATTTTCTTCTACTGGGGTCTTTAACCCCTCATATGCAGCCGACGGTGGGTCTTTACCCCCCTCCACGCTCCTGGTGGGGTCTCTATAACATCGCACACGATTGTAATCGTCTACAATCCTGACACCCTCCTTGGAGGTGTATGTCAGTCTCTCACACTTCCCTATTTTGAACACCATCGTCCACCCGACGCGCTCTTGGAGGGGTCTCTAGAGCTCCCAGAAGGGCCTGGCGGGAACACTTGTGACATCCGCACTCATCTGACTGATCCAGTATTGTCAACACAGAGGCGAGGTCCCCGCGATGGAAAATCTCTCGCGCTTGAAACAGGGAGTCCAATTTGACCAAGAGCCGGATAAAGTCAGCGACCTCCATAAACGTGGAAGGGGAAAATGTCTCTGGAAGTCAGGCATCGACACGCAACGAGAGACGAGGCGAAGATGGAGTCAAACATGGCGACGAGGAGTTCGTCTGGCCATCAATGTTTCCGGACGACCGCGCCACGCAGGCATGTGCTGAGTGGATTTGAAATCTCTCGTAAAACTTGCCTGCTGAGTCTCGTGTCTTCACCGAGGAGTGGTAGCCTGGAGCATCAGACACCCCGGGTGGAGCTCCGGGTGACTCGTAGAGTGTTTGGTGTTGGCCTTCAGATCTATCCACTGCGGGAGGGGGTCTTAAGGCCAACACACTGGCTTACTGACCAGCCATACTAAGGCAAATGGGCGGGACCTTGGAGAAGCAGACGGCTTCCTGCCCTCGTCGAGGCCACTAGTGTTAGTGGGTCTAAGGTAAATTCAGGTAAAGATACCTCTTTCTCTCTCTTGCTCCTGGCGTTCGTTGAATGTATTCCACTTGTTAGATTCACCGTGTTTATCCCATTGAATTGTAAACATACGGGGTTAACGTGTAACTTTTGGAGGAGGAGGGGGGAGGGGGGGGGGGGAGTGGGAGGGTTGAATCATAACAATGTTGTGGGGGGTGGGGGGGGGGTGAGGGTTATTCGTTATCTTAGGGATTGGTTCGTAATCTTTGTGTTGATTTTGTGGTGACGGGGGTTGATTTTCCTTGAGTTGAGGCCGTTTGAGATGACTGGGTTTTGTTTTGGTGGCTGGTTGGGGACGGCTCTAAGTGTCTCTCTTGCAATCTTACAGCAAGCAGGGCTGGCAACCGTACAACGAGCAGGGCTGGCAACCGTACAGCAAGCAGGGCTGGCAACCGTACAGCAAGCAGGGCTGGCAACCGTACAGCGAGCAGGGCTGGCAACCGTACAGCAAGCAGGGCTGGCAACCGTACAGCAAGCAGGGCTGGCAACCGTACAACGAGCAGGGCTGGCAACCGTACAGCAAGCAGGGCTGGCAATCTTACAGCAAGCAGGGCTGGCAACCTTACAGCAAGCAGGGCTGGCAACCGTACAACAAGCAGGGCTGGCAACCGTACAATAAGCAGGGCTGGCAACCGTACAACAAGCAGGGCTGGCAACCGTACAACAAGCAGGGCTGGCAACCGTACAGCAAGCAGGGCTGGCAATCTTACAGCAATCAGGGCTGGCAACCGTACAACAAGCAGAACTACCAATCTTACAGGGAGCAGGGCTACCAACTGCACAGTGAGCAGGCTTGCCAAATTTCTGAAGTAAAATTTTGAAGAAATTTACATGAGAACGAAAACGTTATGTCCGGTTTTAATTTGTAATTATTGGCCAAATATAGGGAGAGAAAATAAATGTAATAAATAGAAGGGGAGAAATAAATGTTTGAGAAAGAGAAAATAAGATCAAACAGACAAGGCTGATGAAGGCGCCATTTTGAGAGTCGCCGGGAGTCGTGAAGCATTATCAAACGTCCATAAAACATGGATTTATTCTAAGGTTTTTTATATATTTTAATTTATAGATTTAATCTGTGAAGCGGAGCGTTGATGGGAACTGAAGGATGCTGTGTGAGGGTGCTGAAGAGGATGGGGGGGGGGGGGCTGCAGAGGGGAAGGGGGAGGAGATGGGGAGATTGATGTTGGAGTGTAAGACATGATGGGGAAGTAAGCAAGGCGAACACCCCGCGCCTGCTATCATAATTCCTGCTATATTTCCCATTTCCAAACTGTTTTCCTTTACCTGTGCCTCTCCGCTCTCTTAATTCCCCTCCCCCTTCAAAAAAGAGGGAAAGGGGATAAGATTTTAAGTTTGAAGATGGGAGGCCGGGGGATGGGGAGGGGGTTGGGGAGATGGGGGGTTGGGGAGAGGGGGGGTTGGGGAAGGGGGATGGGGAGGGGGGGATTGGGGATTAGGCAGAAGTGAGTGGTGGATGGGGAATTATTATTATTAACATTTTGATTTGCAAAATTAATTACTATTTTGCCTAATCTGATTAACTCAATTAGGCATTATTAGAGTGAGGATAATGCTGGTATTCATTGTCACACGGAACAGAGGATCATACACAAGACAATAGGTCTGAAAACTATAGGCTGTTTACGAATTTGTAAATTTAACTTTCGATTGTGCACTGCCACACAAGGGCAGGGATGGATTCATAGGAGATGCAGCTTAAAAAACAAAATAAAATTGTTCCCCATTCTTTAAAATGGACAAGCAAATATAGGATACATTGTTAGGATGTAGTCCAGTACACCAGAGTCAATGAAATAGTTACACAGTTGGTGGTACAATAGGCTAGGAGGTCTAAAATCTTTTACGGTTTCACATTCAATAATATAGTGTTGAAGTGAATGCCTCAAAGGTGTATCACAGAGTTTGCAATCTGAATATTGTGGCAGTGGCTCAGCCTCACTAACCTGGGTGCTGGTAGTGTGTGGACGATAACAGCGAGAGAGAGAGAGAGAGAGAGAGAGAGAGAGAGAGAGAGAGAGAGAGAGAGAGAGAGAGAGAGAGGAGTGGATGATGGAGAGGATTGATGGAGATAACAGAGAAGGGGGGAGATGAGATAGGGATGGTGAGAGGTGAAAGAGAGGAAACAGATGACAGAGAGTGGGGGGAGGGGCAGTGGATGTGAGGAAGGGAAGGTAAGAATAAGAGGGAAGAGTGCGAAAAGTTATCTCAGAGATTGGGAGTTGAGACGAGAGAGAGAGAGATAAGGGGAGAGAGGAGATATAGAGCAAAATAAAGAGAACAGGGAAGAAGGATAGTTAAGGGAAACTAAGTTAAAATAGGATCCAAGCTACATTGCTCCTCAAGAATATTCAAATTGCATCGAATCAACAGCAGAGCAACAAGACAACTGAATCAACTCTTACAAAAATAATGAAAAACATTAAAAATGTAAATTAATATAAATATATTCACAAATAAAGAATTAAACTAATCGTCACAAATCTCTGGGAACGCCATTCTGTCCGTAATATCGCTTAATGTTAACGATGCCATTCGCAGAATTGTCCAATAAACTAATTAAACATATTTTAAATCGACCAATATAAGCACCACCTCGCGTGACAACTTTTCAACCAATCAAAACACCGAGAAGAGACAAAAGATGCCAGACACCACTTTCTTCAATAACTTAAAATGGTCTAAAAGTCAAGTCTTGTCGCTGCTTATAAGTTTTGATCCTTTATAATAACACTCTTTAATATCCCAGGCCACGGTGGACACGGCTGTGTTTAATATCAACTATTTTGCGCAAAAGAATTATGAAAATTTATAGAAATTACAACCTCAAGAATGTTTTGCTTTTATTCAACAACCAATCAGAGAACAGAGCCAACGTGACGTCACACTCCCCCTAGCGGCAAGAATGAATTTCATTTAATTTTCCGATAAACCAATCCGGGAAACGCATATCTCCCGCAGCGGCTAAATGAGGAACTAAAAATTCGCTCTCCTCAGTATTTCATGCAAATTCTGCGCATTTGCATATATCTGCTAATTCGGGCTGAGAATTGGGCATATATTATTAGAAGAAGCGCTGATACTTGGCTGCGCAACAGCGCTCAAGTTTTGAAACTTCAGCACGAAACTGTGGCTGCAGGTGCAATGATTGTATTGGCGCATACGTATGTGAAAATACGGGATAATTTAATTATTACGTAGGGGTCTGACACACCATAACGTGTGTGTGTGTGTGTACTGTTGGTACCTGCAGAATCGAGCTCTTAACTCTTGAGCCCCGCCTTTCTAGCCGTCAATTGTGTAATATAGTGACTCCCGACTTACTTGTGTGTGTGTGTGTGTGTGTGCACTTATCTAGCTATACCCAGCTAATTGTGTTTACAGGGTCGAGCAATAGCTCCCGGGTCTCGCCCTTCCATCTGGCTAGTTTATACAACGATTTTAATTCCTCTTGATTCTCGTCGCATTTTCTTTTGATATTGGTGTTTGAACTTGCCTCGTGGATCTCCTCTTGGTCCCGTTCCTTTTGCTTGTTTGGCTCTTATGTGGATTAAAGTATGTTCACCTTTACGTCACCTCAAGATAACCGCTGCTCTTTAAACACACCTAATCTAACCCAACCCAACCTAACCTAACCTAACTTAATATATTGTAAGCTAGCGAGAATAAGAGCTAGGCTTGTGCCACTGGACCCGTGTAGATCTGCTTGTAGCCTCGCGCAGTCAACTTTGTTTCTATATTTTTCATCAATTTCGCATAACTTTAACAAGGATACATACATACATACATACATACATATATATATATATATATATATATATATATATATATATATATATATATATATATATATATATATATATATATATATATGGAATAGAATGGGACCTCGTTCTTGCTTCTGTTTCTGTTCTTACTCCCACATGCTCCTCTCTCGTTGTTGTTATAGATTCAGCTACTCGGAACACGTTCCAAGTAGCACGGGCTATGGTGAGCCCGTAGTGGACTTATCTGGCACAGGAGCGGTGCTGTGTGTGTGCTCCTCTCTCTCTCTCTCTTATAGGTGTTGTGGTTCTCTTGTGCTCTCCTCTTGTACATCCTTTCCAAGCTCTTGTTTTTATATCTGGTTTTAGGTACAAACCCTTGGTGGGTAACTTTATCTTCTCTTCGTAGTTAGTGGTACGATCTTAGTCTTGGCTTTCTTGCATTTTCCAGGTATGCAGTGCGTCATTTCTTGAGATTTGCCTCTTGAGTTCTTCATTCCACTCTGTTCGCTGTAGAAAATCTCTAACAATTTGGTAGTGTCACCTTGCAGTCTTTTCCCACCACCCTCTGCCCTCCTGGCCTTGTTACTGACATCATATTCTCATTACCGGGGTCATTCCGTATTCCACGCTTGCTCCATTGTTTTTGGTGTCTGGTATTCCTTAGGGAATTTAAATGTTACAATTTTTTATTCCTTAGAGAATTTACTGTTGCACTAGAACAATGGAAGTGACGTATTGTTCCGTTTTCTGTTTTGGGTCCTCTGGTAGGTTAGGAGAGACCACTTTAAATTGACCGTTTTCTTGACGTTGGGAACCTTAAGAGGACGGGCTGGACGAACACCCCAGGCTTGTGTGTTTGGTGTCTCACCCCCCCTCCCCCCCCCTCTCCCCCTCCCCCCCCCCCCACACACACACACCACAACGTATAACCAGGCACCAAGGCAACCATCAAAATAAATAGCCATGAATCGCCAATTCGAAAACTTGGGACAGTAAAAGACGCCGCGCTCAGTAAACCAGCGGATCCTCGTCTGGGTGATATAGATGGACAGACTGACAGTAAAATGACTTAAGAGCGAGAAATATTACCGGACTCCAATATCCTCTTCCGAGCAGCCCAGATTCTCCGCCCAGGAGTGACAGCGGCCTCCGAAGACACATGAGTGACCTCGGGGGAGTAAAGCATTTCTCAAGAAGGCCCCGTCACTCGCCCCTGCTTAGATGATGAACAGAAGACTGACGTGAGACGCGGGTACTTTGTTGAGTGACGCACCAGGAGGCCAGATTCACGAAAGCACTTACGCAAGCACTTACGAACCTGTACATCTTTCCTCAATCTTTGGCGGCTTTGTTTCCAATAATTAAACAGTTAATGAGCTCCGAAGCACCAGGAGGCTGTTTATAACAATAACAACAGATGATTGGCAAGTTTTCATGCTTGTAAACTGTTTCATAAATGTAACCAAAGCCGTCAAAGATTAAGGAAAGATGTACACGTTCGTAAGTGCTTGCGTAAGTGCTTTCGTGAATCTGGCCCCAGGAGGCGCTGAGGAGGTTCGCTTCCGTGTAAGTCATGGATGCCATTAGGAGTGAGTGGTAAACACACACACCCACCAGGCTGAACCAAAGAGCCAGAGCTCAACCACCGCAAACACAACTAGGTAGGAGAGTACACACACTCACACTGTTCAATAAAGTTGCGTATGACTAATACTAAACTTGTAGTTACATGACTGTAATAAACTGCAAACGGATTACAGCAGAGGATCCAGTGATTGGGTGCGACTGCAGTTGCACCAAAGGCAGCAGACGCCACACTTTTTGTCCTTCAGGCAGTACCAGTAGCAGAAAGAGAAAGTACCTCGCAATACCTGTTTGAATTGAGAAATGTATCCCCCCCAAACCCGTATTTCCCATTACATTCATCACTTGGGGAGATGAGAAAGTCCCGCCCCACCCCCTTCTCCCCTCCCCAAGGCCACCCTCTCCATCTGACTACCAATATTCGGTAAACACATAAAATAAACTCTGGCTATATTCTCTCATTCCTTCTCTTTCACTAACTCTCTCTCTCTCTCTCTCTCTCTCTCTCTCTCTCTCTCTCTCTCTCTCTCTCTCTCTCTCTCTCTCTCTCTCTCTCTCTCTCTCTCTCTCTCTCTCTCTCTTGTCAATATTCGGATATTTGGCTAATATTCCTGGAGCTGGAATAGCCACGAACACCTGACGCAATTTCGCCCCTGACACTAACACCGAAACATTCTTTCCAGGACGGCGTAGCTTTGGAAAAAAGAGGGCTGGGATGGGGGTCAGTCTCCCCGGGAGCCCGTATATCTGTCCCTGGGGGAGGGAGAGGGCTGGTTTGGGTCGTCTAGGCCTCTCAACATCTCAAAGATCACAAGTCCTCCGCCAGCATTTACTGACCAGCCAGGAGGTATACTGTAGTCCTGAACTTTGTCCAGAACTGAAGTACATTTTCAGTGTACATGTGGCAAGAACAGCAGCAGCAGCAGTAGCAGGAATAGTAGCAGCAGCAGGAAGAGCAGCAGTAGCAGGAACAGCAGCAGTAGCAGCAGCAGGAACTGCAGCAACAGGAGATGGGTCGGGGGAGGACAGGGGGCTATAGGGCCCCCACGTTTCTGCAGAAGGTGGGGGAGAGTTGGGGTGTGGTTGTGGGGGGTGGGATCATTGAGGGGTAGAGTCTGCTGGCGTTCTGTAGATATGATGGTGGGGGAACTACAGAAGTGGACAAGGCTAGGAGGCACTGGGACAGGTTGGCTGGTAAAGGGAGTTGTGGGGGTAGTGAGAGTGGGAAGGTGTGGAGTAGTGGAGGGAAGTAGTGGGGAGGCAAGTGGGGAGGCAGGTGGGGAGGCAGATGGGGAGGCAGATGGGGAGGCAGGTGGGGAGGCAGGTGGGGAGGCAGGTGGGGAGGCAGATGGGGAGGCAGATGGGGAGGCAGGTGGGGAGGGTTAGAAACCGCCACTTGCAGGTCTTGTTGCTTCACCAAACTGTATAGCTGAGAGGTGAGCAAAATGCTTGTTTACAAAATGAGACGCTTGCTACTCTTCGCCCTTAAGGAAGATGTTTTGTTTGTTTTAAAGTATAATTGTTATATTTTTCGTTTGCTTGGTTGTATTTTTGCCGTTTTATTACTGATAATAAGCGAGGCTTGCTTGGCAGGGTCGGGCACCAGCTCTCAGACTCCGCCTGCCGGTGCTGGTTATATAATATAGTGACTCTCGGCCCTCTGATGTAGCCTGCCCGGGTGGAGACGTTGCCTCAACTATAACTCCATCATATTCAATCCACTCAAGACGCTGGATCAGTGCTTCTTTACCTTCCTTCAACTCATCTGCTTCTCCACATCCCACACTCTGTGATCGTCTCATTTTATACCTTTCATCTTTATTCGGTCAATTCTTATACAAATTATATATTTCTTGATCATGTCCCCCCATCTATCCCATCTATTTCTGTTTTGTTCAATAGTGTTGTGTGGTCAGAGGTCTTTCAACTTTTTCTCGTATTCCAACTCTAATAGTTCCGGAACAAGTTTTGTAGTAAACATTAGATCGTTCTCTGCCCTGAATATGCTGACGCTGCACAGTTCAGTACAAGTCTCGTGTAGGTTTGACATTACACACTTCATCGTCTTGGTTTCTGAATGCTTCTCAGATATCTGGTAGCTTCGGTCCGTCCACCTCCAGCCTGTGCTGTAAACACGACCAGAATCAACTTAACACAACACCTTACCTAACCTCACCTAGGTATAAACATGCATATAAACTCAGTATATAATAATATATATTTATGTTTGAGGTGAACGCTTATTACTATAAAGATTCATTTTGTCATTATTTAAAAGCTCTATGACTCGCTTATTGACTTACGTACATATTAATAATTATTTTATTGTTATTGTGTATAAATTAATTGAGAGGTTCGCTAATTATTAGCGAACACTAATAATTAGCAACGTGACACAAACACCTAAGCTAACCTATCCTAATTGTAATTATGAAGAAAATTATGATATACTAATATTTTTTTTATATACTTGAAAATGCCATAGTTGCAGAGTGCGTTGAAAGTGAGGAACGCGTGTATAGGGTCGGGTGGCGTTTAGACCAGCGCAGCGTGAGGACGCTTGCCCTGGCGGACAGCTGACAGCTTGATTCCAACAAGTTGCAAGTAGAAACGGATTCGCATTACTGTCCAATTAACAGGTAATACAGTGACTGGCTCATTCCCTGCCTACCTGTCCGTCAAAGAAGAGAACGGGGACACATCGCTGTTAGTATTAGAGGGCAGACTATCGTAGACATGCTCTCACAGACCCCCTCCAACGTCCAAAAATGATTGGTCAGCGATAGCCACGTGATGCGTGACGTCATCTCATGCGTGACATTACCGACAGGACTTGCTTGCGCACGGGGGCATATGAGACGTCGGACTTGCATCGTGGGACTTCAAGAACGGGACTTTGAGAGTGAGAAATTACCACGTTGGTATATCACCTTAGCCAGCCGTGAGTCAGCCGGCCTCCCACTCATTCATTAATCTCCCCCGGGTTCCGAACC
>NC_091175.1:10939159-10976659 GCF_040958095.1 Procambarus clarkii | reverse complement strand
TCTTGACGTCACTACTGTGAGATCTTGACGTCACTCCTATGAGGTTTGCTGAAGTCGACTACGTCACTTCTTTCCGATTAAAGAGAACAGCGTGTTCGGCGGTGTTGTGGACGTGGATGGGCGCTAACTCGCGCTTCAGCTTCCTGCGGTGTTTGTGTGTGAGAGGAGAGAGGAGAGGAGCGGACAGGAGAGAGGAAAGTAGAGGAGAGAGGAGAGGAGCAAGACGTTATCGCTATGCATGCAATAGTCAGGGATTATCAGGCATACCTCCGCCGCTCCCTCACCGGTCTTTATTGGGTTGTTAAAAGCTGTGCTACAAGAGTATTCCCTCAGAACAGTTCCAGCCCCGCTGCTCCTGTGCCGGGTAAGTCCACTACGGGCTCACCATAGCCCGTGCTACTTGGAAATTTGTTCCCAGTTGCTGAATCTTAAACAACAGAGTATTCTCTTTTGTGTTTACATAACCCGATGACCGGCGTGTAGTTTACCCGTCTCCGTTGTGGTTCAGTCGTTAGCTGCCTCGTGTAGTCCCCGGTTGTCTTAACAATTGTGTAAACAGATTTGTTGTCCAAGAGAACCCTGATTTCCAATTTCCAGTTGACTTGTGTGTCGGAGCTGGCTGGCGCGCCTCAGCTGCTGTTGTCTTCTGGCCACGATGTCCGGACGACGTAATCTTCAGCGTCCGGACCTTCCTTGAATGTTCAATGACAGAAGTCGGGGACATGGTCTGGGGGAGTATTGTGAGCGGCTGCCACCTGTGGTCTCCAGGGGTCAACCTCAAGAGCCCTCAGTCCCCCGTGAGAGAGCCCTCAGTCCCCCGTGAGAGAGCCCTCAGTCCCCCGTGAGAGAGCCCTCAGTCCCCCGTGAGAGACCCCCCGTCCTCCCCCGAAGAGCCAATCTATCTCGCTCTGATTAGCTGGCGTTTTTAACCTGGACCAATCACAGAGTGCTGCGGCGTGATGCCTAGAGCTCCGTCATATTTGCTTCAATTGGGCACGGGACGCGAAGACACACTTTCAGCAGACAGTGAATCTACGAGAAGTCATCTTCTTTAGCCACAAAACGATGCACTTTTCATTCAATAATATACTACAGTGAACTACACAGTTTATAACATTAAATTCTAAGGACTCCTGTGAGATCAAAGCAAACTGGTCGTAAAAGTTATGTACGATCCGGTCGCCGGTCGGCCGAGCGGACAGCACGCTGGACTTGTGATCCTGTGGTCCTGGGTTCGATCCCAGGCGCCGGCGAGAAACAATAGGCAGAGTTTCTTTCACCCTATGCCCCTGTTACCTAGCAGTAAAATAAGTAACACTAGGGTGTTAGTCAGCTGTCACGGGTTGCTTCCTGGGGGTGGAGGCCTGGTCGAGGACCGGGCCGCGGGGACACTAAAAAGCCCCGAAATCATCTCAAGATAACTCAAGATGATCGGAAGGGCCGCTGTATGACGCTCGAAGCGGCTCCTATAAACAAAGAAGGTTAATAGCCTCATTATAATATACGGGAAGTATAATTTTGTTTGCTTAAAATAAGCTGGTTGTGTGAGGGGTGAGGCGGGCGGCGCGCGCGTGGAGGCCGCCGCCGCCGACGTCGTTGCCAGTGATAAAGTATATTGAATTATCATATTATCAAACTCAGTGTGGCTTAGCGCCATCTTCCCGACACATAAATCCCCGTGGCTGTCGATCCTGCATCACTGAACCCAGATGACCAGAATCCCAATGTCCGGAGCAGACGGGTTGCTGCTGCTGCTCAACTGGCCTCTCAGGACTCACTTAATAGTGTCCACGATGGAGGGAAATTGAAATTGAAATTGAAATAAGTTTATTGAAGTAAAATACACACAAAGGGATGAGGTAGCTCAAGCTATTCTCACCCCGTATGGAGGGAACTATCAGGATAACTATCGTTATAGCTCTCAGAAGGGGCGTCAGGATAAGGATTTGGGACAGGTAGACACGGCAGACAAGTGTTTGTCTAAAAAAGAAATTGAATTGCCGTGTCTAACAGTTTTGCTCTCAATGCCTCGCCACGCCGGTACCTGATTGGCGCATGACAGTTGGGTGGACAGCGCTTCGGATTCGTAGTCCTGAGGTTCCGGGTTCGATCCCCGGTGGCGGCGGAAACAAATGGGCAAAATGCTTCTTTCACCCTGATTCGCCTGTTACCTAGTTGTAAATAGGTATCTGGGAGTTAGACAGTTGCTTCGGGCTGCTTCCTGGGGGTGGAGGCCTGGTCGAGGACCGGGCCGCGGGGACACTAAGCCCCGAAATCATCTCAAGATAACCTCAAGAAGATAACGCCTCGTAGGGGGGGAGGGGGGGGGGAAGGTTCTGGAGGTTGTCAAGGTGCTGTTGTAACTTTCTGCAGTCCTCGGATTTTGTCTTCCTCATCAGCTTTGTGTTATCGGCAAACCAATCTATCTGGCACTGAGCTAGAGATACATGTACTGAGCTAGAGATACATGTACTGAGCTAGAGATACATGTACCGAGCTAGAGATACATGTACTGAGCTAGAGATACATGTACTGAGCTCACTCTCTCGAGTAAGGTCCTTGCCCACACTTCAGAAACATCAGTGGCCCCAAGTGGCGACCCTTGGGCGGTGGTGGCAGCATCTGTGATGGCAGGTCAAAATGGTTTGTAGCTGGTTTACCATATATGTTATTTGCTCGGCATGAGCAACTATGAAGCTCAGTCCCTGTATGCAGTATGTGGCTTATATGTATGCAGTATGTGGCTTATATGTATGCAGTATGTGGCTTATATGTATGCAGTATGTGGCTTATATATATGTTGCTGGAAAAGACATGTAGGGAATGGAAGGTGGGGGGGGGGGTTGTGATAATGATAATTTACCTTAAGAAAGTGTTGCTTGGCGTTGGTGATGGTGGTACTAGTAGTAGTGGTGATGGTATTAGGGGTAATGGTGGTGAGGGGTAGTAATGGTGCTGGTGAGGGTGATAGTGGTGTAGGTTGTGGTAGTGTGACTACCCGACAGAGACAGAAGCAGGGAGTGGATGGTGATGGATGGAGTGGATGGTGATGGATGGTGATGGAGGAAGGACGTGGCGGTGTGACCAGCCAGGTGGCAACACAGCCAGGTGGCAACACAGCCAGGTGGTGGCGTGGTCGCCTGGGAGGTGGGAACCCAAATTGGCAGCTGGCCTGGTGCGGTTGGTCCTTAGGGAGGCCACAGACCCTGGAAGTCAGAGCGGGTCTCCAGAGGGCCATTTGTTTCTTGTCAGGGTGGCCGGCCCAAGGGGAGGGGGGGGGTGCCCCCCTCCCCTTTGACCGGGGGAGGTGGTAGAGGGGAAGTTGGAGAATGTCGCAGAATTAGGGCGTGTGGGATGTATCCAGGAAAGATGGGGAGGTTAATGGGGTTTGGGGCCGGGTGGAGGAGGAGGGAAGATGGGGAATGGGTTGTGCTGGAGGCGTGAGGGGCCACTACAACACTAGAAGAGCGGGGGTCTAAGAGTTAGAGCTCGACCCTACAGGCACAGATTGGTGAGAACAAATAGGTGAGTACACACATACACACAGGGGCCTCACGGCTGGGTGGATAGCGCTCTGGGGTCGTGGTCCTTAGGGTCCGGGTTCGATCCCCGGCAGAGGCAGAAACGAATGGGCAGAGTTTATTTCACCCTGATGTTCCTGTTCACCTAGCAGTAAATAGGTACCTGTGAGTTAGCTGCTACGGGCTGCTTTTTGGGGATGTGTGTGTCTGTGAATATATAATATTATAATATAGAATATATTATAGAATATATAATAGAGGAAAAATAGATTGGTTAGAAAGGCGGGGTCCAAGAGCTAATAGCTCGATTCTGCAGACACAAATAATAAAAAAACAAAAATAGTAAATACACACACACACACACACTGATGTGTTTGCTGATGATGTAAAAATTATGAGGAAGAGTAAGACGGAGGAAGGTAGGTTAAGGCTACAAGATGACCTAGACAGACTGAATGAATGGTCCAACAAATGGCTGCTAAAGTTCAACCCGAGTAAATGCAAGGTAATGAAAGTAGGCGGTGGAAACTGGAGGCCAGACACAGGATACAGACTAGGAGAGGAAGTCTTTCATGAAACGGACAGAGAGAAAGATCTAGGAGTTGATATCACACCAAACCTGTTTCCTGAAGCCTACATAAAAAGAATTACATCTGCAGTTGTAGTTAGTAAGAGTTGATTGATTGACAGTTGAGGGGCGTGCCGAAAAAACAGAGCTCAACCCCCGCAAGCACAACTAGGTGAATACACCACACATAGACACACACACACACACACACACACACACACACACACACACACACACACACACACACACACACACACACACACACACACACACACACACGTATTTTCCTTCAATAGTATAGTTTGACAGTGTTTAATACGTGGTTCTTTTTTTATTTATTTTTTTACCATAGTGCAAGAGCTGGAATTTATCTTCTCTGAGCCTTGTGTTGTCTTCTGTGTGGCCAATGAGAGCCCTGGCTGACCTCCGTTTAGAAGCTAACTGTGTCTTTTCTACTCTCATAAAAATCCTCGTGTCATCTGCTAAGGTTGATACACGTAATAACTGGGCTCTCACAGCGGACCTATAATTGCACCTTGCACTTGCGATAACCCATGTTAAGATACCCGAAGAGTTCACAAGAAGATATCAACACGCTAGTGACTGAGATAATAACACAAAGTAATCTCTTCCACTGTGGTATCGTTGTCTTGTAGTATTGGATAAACCGGATTTTTTTTGTTATTAGCAATATAGGAACTGGCCTAAGTTCTCCTATCAATCCTAGCCCTAATACATGCTATCCAAGGCCAAATATAGTGCATATATATGTGTTGTACTAAGCCTAGGAATATTTAAGTTTGGTTTTAGCTATATTTATCCCGGATCGTATAAAAATTAGAACAGAAGTGTACTGGAGCTCGGGTAGTGCTTACTGGTACTTTCGGGCCAGTTACAAAAACTACTATAATTTCAAAATGATGGATTATGAGAAATATAATAAGTTGTGACACGATGCGTGAACTATACTACTATTTTTTTTATATGTTTATCCAAAACATCCATATAACCTCCTTTTTTTATTTTTTATTTTTTTTTACAGAGACTTTTGGCAAGTCGAAAGAGAAATGATGGCAAAAACTGCCATGGCGGGGCGCCAATCAGTAATATAAACATGGAATTTTTCTCGGTGCGCGCCCCGGGTATTTGAAGTGACACTCGAGGCTACGGGCGCCCCTCAACAGCGTCTCGAGTAATATCTCTCAGGAAGTGTGAAATGTGAGTTTTCAACTTCTTTGCACAGAATAAATAAATAAATGAATAAATAAGTATGAAGCAAGAAGGTGCCATAAAGGCACCACCTGCTCATGAGGATGGAGGAGAAGAGAGAAGAAGACAGACGAATTAAAATATATTGTAGATAAATATACGAAAAATGACAATGGCTCTCAGAACGAGAGGACAAAAAATCCGACATAGACTCAACAAAACCCGGTTTTTTATTCAACTCTCAAAAACAGAAGTCAAATGTCAATATCAGGGCAGCCCCCCCACACCCCTTCCCCCATCCCCCCTCACCCCCCCCCGCCCGCTTTCTCTGCAGGTGAGTTATTAAGATCCACCCATTATGCAAATTAGCTTCATCTACGGAGCACAGGGTTAAGTTTCTACCTCATTAGAGCCAACGCAGACGGATATCATCATTATCCGGGATCTGGGAGGGCGGGGCAGGGAGGGAGCCGCTTGCCGGTGCTGTGGCGAGGTCGCTGCAGTATATATGAATTGTCAGACTGGATGACTGCCGCTGAACAAAGATCACATTCACTCCAAAAAAATCTACCACTTACGGGGCTATTCATGCCCGTACCATCTCCGGAGGGTGGCTTAAACTTCATCAATCACTGGCGCTCTTGGGGAGAGCCAGAGGTGACCAAGGAACAGTACGGACCACAGTAGCATCAATAGAATCTTGTCGTTGGTACGTCGGTCGGCAGCAGGTGACTCCTGGTTCATCACCGACGGGTCGATATCTGGGACGCCTACTCCACCTGGGGACCGCCGGAACACCTATCCTGATCTTGACCACTGAGTCTCGCTACCTCCGTCAGGTATTCCTCTTCAACGCTCGGATTGCTACGACACTTGACGCCTTATCGCATGGGGGTCATATGGAAGTTCGATTTTGTCTTCCTCCGTTTTTCGGTTGGATCTTCGAGTGAAGAGACGATGTCCAGCGGCGGCTTACCCGAGAAGTGTCGGGAGGTGGCGGGTGTTGGCGGGCTCCCGGCGTGCCCGCGGAGCTCGGCGGGCGTCTCGCTCTACCGGAGGTCACTGGAACACTTTGTTGTCGTTTTTGCCCGACAAAAATGCCCGATCCTCTTCTGTCCGAAAATGAGTACATATATATAGTTTCTTAAGTTCAAGTAAAGCATTTAAATTGGGAAGTTTCTGTCTATAGTGTCCAAAATTAAATGCATTGCAGGTAAGGATAGTTGACAGGTGCACCGAGTGCCGGACGGACTGACAGGTGCACCGAATGTCGGACGGACTGACAGGTGCACCGAGTGCCGGACGGACTGACAGGTGCACCGAGTGTCGGACGGACTGACAGGTGCACCGAGTGTCGGACGGACTGACAGGTGCACCGAGTGTCGGACGCACTGACAGGTGCACCGAGTGTCGGACGCACTGACAGGTGCACCGAGTGTCGGACGGACTGACAGGTGCACCGAGACAGCATCACCTGTAGACGGTCTGACGCAGATGTCTGCTACAGATTATTATCAAGAAAAGTAAAGTTCCAGCTCTTAACAATCTACTAAAAAATTACATAACCACATAGATAATTAATAAAACTAACAATACAAAATACTACTACAAATAATAATATTTATAATATCAAATAATAATATTTACATAAATTCATACTATTATTAATTAATAATAATTATAATCATAACTGAAATAATAAAAACATTCAAATACAAAATGAAAGTGTAAATTTCAGAAAAAAATAAAAAAAAACTTTGAAAATAAAATATGTAGATAAAGTCAAAAGCATGAAGAGAGGACACGAGAGGCAGCAAAACAGATCGTCGCGCCTTAGGCATGAGACCCAAGAACCCACAATATGGGGTCGGTAATGAGGTTATAAAGGCAGAGGGGCGTGTGAGAGCGGATAACATAGGAGCCCTACCGGGAGGCAATGTTCTCCAGATTGGATGGCCTCCTGGAACGTCTAGTGGCTGTCGCGCGGTCCCTGGACGATAATGACAAGCTTCGGATCCTCCCAGAAGGTGATGGGGTGCCTGGAAGTGGATGGCTCGGTGCCTGCAAGTTGTTGGAAGCTTGGAATTCATTGGATGTCTGGAAGTCGAAGGCTTCCTAGAGAGTGTAGAGGGCCACTCTATAGTTACTGGACGATAATGAGTAACTGGATCCTCTTGGAAGGTGCCGGGGAGAATGAAATTGGATGGGGGCCAGCCTGGAAGTTGATGGGAGTGTTGAAATCGGTGGTTGTATGAAAGTGGATGAGAGAATGAGCTGTGGAGGATGATGGCCTTCTGGAATATTTAGTAGCTATTATTCGGGCCCTAGAAGGGGTTTTCCATAGAGTGACGGGGGTCTGGAAGCGGCTGGCTTAGGGTAAAATGAGTTGATAAAAACCTGGATATAAATGGGGACCCCTTTTGAGGTAGATTGTTTCATGGAAGTGAACAGCTTCATCGAAGCAAATAAGAGTCTATAAACGAATGGGTTTCTTGAGGTAGACAGCTTCCTGGAAGTGGATGGATTTAGAAAAAATGCCCAGGAAAGTGAAGGTCATCCATAAATAACCAGAAAAGAACAGAACAACATAAGAATAAATAAAGCTGCAGAAGGTATATTGGCCCATACGAGGCCATTCTTGTTTATGTCCACCCTAACGCATGCATATGTCTACTGTGCGTCTGAAACAATCCAGCAATATCACGTCTATTAAGATTCCCGATAATTTGTTCCATTTATCCGCTACCCTATTTCCAAACCTGCATTTACCCGGGGGTTTTTCCTTGAATCTACTTATCCATTTATTTCCTTATCAAGCACGTCTGTATTGGAAAACGCTGTGAACCAAAATATCCCTTGATAAAGTTTGCTGAAAACGCTTCGCTTGGGATGTAAATGAGCCCCGTGAGTGTCGCGAGGAGAAACATGACAATTGAATGTTTTCTGAAATTCTGTTTCACCGAAAGCGGAAGGACGTGATGGTGGTAAACACCTCATACATTAGAAAGTCAAAGTGACCCAGACACTTATGTTTACCTAAAAGTATCAGGAAGGAGGAGTCGCCAGAAAGAGCCCTCAAGCACGATGGATGTCGAGGGCGCAAAGAATACGACGAGGCATTTTGGTGTTAGGAAAGTTCGTCTGGGTGTTTGGCTATAGCACTTTCCTGAGGCGATAGTCAGTGTCCAGGGGGCGGTATGAGAACTGAACCACAACATCAAAAGATGAGGAGACGACGACGATGTTTCGGTCCGTCCTGGTTAATCCAGAGCTCGTCTGGATTGACATCACCTGCCTGGGAGTAACAGGGAGATATGTATTAGTGGGCCGTAACACGAAGATCAATATCAACGCGCAGTAACGTTACCATACGAGTGAACAAATCTACAAGGGCAGGTGAACTCCCGGTTGCAATTCTTTTCCGTGTCGTGGCACAGTCGATCAAGACGTGTCTGGGATCCTCTCGAACGTAGGTTCGAACCCTCATCACGACCCTTGTGGATTTGTACATTTGATGCATCCCGCTATTGTGATTTCTGTGTGTTACCATACAAGTGTTTCTCATCCTTAAAGATGTCCAATATGGACCCCCCCCCCGTCATCTCTGCCTTGAAGCTCAAGTTCGCCTGGAAGTTGCGTTGTAATATCCCACACACACTGGTGAGGGGAGTTTGTCACACCAACTTTTGAGACTCGGCACCTTGCAATATTTTGTGGTGTCACGAAGGCGAGACAAGACCCAACAAAGACACTAAAGTCGCGAGCTGCAGATGACGAGGGCTCAGGCAAGGGGCGAGCGTGAGTCAAATATGAAATTGCGAAACAGAAGCAATTGGAGAAGTTCGATACGTGTGATAAAATATTTACCAGAAACAATGTCTTGTGTACCACTGGCAAATGATTTGCGGTTGAGAAGCTGGGAAAGTGAGGACGTGGTTCAAGTGTTTACATTACATTCAAAACTTTATTTCATGAAATGCGTGTGCGGTTCCAGGCAACCAGGAGAAGTGAACATCATGCCAGGCAGGCAGGAGATGTGAACATCATGCCAGGCAGGCAGGAGATGTGAACATCATGCCAGGCAGGCAGGAGATGTGAACATCATGCCAGGCAGGCAGGAGATGTGAACATCATGCCAGGCAGGCAGGAGATGTGAACATCATGCCAGGCAGGCAGGAGATGTGAACATCATGCCAGGCAGGCAGGAGATGTGAACATCATGCCAGGCAGGCAGGAGATGTGAACATCATGCCAGGCAGGAGATGTGAACATCATGCCAGGCAGCCAGGAGATGTGAACATCATGCCAGGCAGCCAGGAGATGTGAACATCATGCCAGGCAGCCAGGAGATGTGAACATCATGCCAGGCAGCCAGGAGATGTGAACATCATGCCAGGCAGGCAGGAGATGTGAACATCATGCCAGGCAGCCAGGAGATGTGAACATCATGCCAGGCAGGCAGGAGATGTGAACATCATGCCAGGCAGGCAGGAGATGTGAACATCATGCCAGGCAGCCAGGAGATGTGAACATCATGCCAGGCAGCCAGGAGATGTGAACATTGCGTGCGAGGATGAACGCCCAAAATACGTCTTGTACATTTCCTATATTCTCAAGTTAGCTTTTCCAACGCCAGCATTTCGTAGGTCACATATATATATATCACGTTCACACAAGCTGAGACATAGTTCAATTATTTTTGACAGTATCAAGATGATCAATTCACTCAAAATGATACTTGTTCTGATTGCAGATCTCTGATGGTATCAGAAATATTGCCAAACGGGCCCCTTCGAGAATATGATAATATGCCCCATATCCTTTTCGGAATAGATTAATGGAATTTCTTAGAGTAATTTTGATTAATGATCGGGATAAAATGAATCATTTTCGTTATAAAAAACTACCCTCTGATTTTCTTATGTAAATTATATGTTGCCTTATGCCTTTTATAATGCATTTATTTATATCGTTAAAATTGTAAAAATTATTATAATAATTATAATTTATTCCACTTAGTGTCCAAAATGGGCCTTGACATTTTTATTTATATAAATGATTCAAAATTATAATGATCAAATCAATCATTTTATTGTTTATACCAATATGGTAAATAATTTTGTAAACCAAATCAATTATAAACGCTCATAAATGAATTAAAGTTTTTGAATTTGTATATATGTTAACACGCGTATTTCTGAAAGAAGATATTGAATGGAATGGAATTCAATTAATTGAGCGCTTGTGTTTGTATTGAGCGTGAGTGTAGGCTATTGCCTCGTGTGTGTGTGTGTGTGTGTGTGTGTGGTGTGTGTGTGTGTGTGTGTGTGTGTGCGAGAGAGTGTAGGCTATTGACTCGTGTTGACCAGCGCAGCTGCCAGCATTAACCCCGGCCTCTGCTGTCGCAATAATACCAAACACCAATTTTGCGCAAGGATAAAGACTTACAGGTTGGGCTGAACAACACACACACATGTAACATGTAGGTCTTGCTCAGTAACCCACGGCCCCCTAGCTCTCTCTTCTCCCTCTCTCTCTCTCTCTCTCTCTCTCTCTCTCTCTCTCTCTCTCTCTCTCTCTCTCTCTCTCTCTCTCTCTCTCTCTCTCTCTCTCTCACTCTCTCTCTCTCTCTCTCTTCTTCAATCAGAGGTAGAGTCGTCAACTCTCCTGAAGAAGGAGGAGGAAGGAGAGTAATGGTGGTGCCTCAGCTGAGGAAGGAGGACCCAGAAAAGATGTAATGAATCAAACGTTTCGTCTGAGATCACAAAAGCTTCATTTTGATCAGTTGTGAGATGATCTAAAATGATTTAATTTACAATGAACTGCAGCACACATACTAACGGGTGCTCCTACTGGAGGAGGAAAAACATATGTAGGGAGGAGAGAAGTGAAGTGACGTGAGGTACAATGGTAAAAATATGATTGGGTTGGGTGGGTATAAATAGGAGCTGCATCCTATGGGCGAATAGGCCAATATGGATATTAATAGCATAAGATAGAGAATATTAACAATGAATTAGTGAGACAAATGTGTATCCTACTCAAATCACCTTTTAACTGATCTATCAAAAATGGATCTAAATTATATAAACCCACTAATAATGTTCAAATTACATGATTTTTCAATAGGAACATAATTAAATCTGCTTTAATACAGATTACAAAATCATGTAATTTCTTTATATCTATGATCCCCTCAGAGGATTCGAACCCAGCCCGCCGGGGTCTCCCAATCAAGAGCACGGTGAGGGGTCGTAGAGTTTGTAATATATGTGCTTTGGGACCATTCAAGCTTTTCTCATATGAATATATATAAAATGTCACTGGGCTCAAAGGAACGAGTTAAGGTTATAGACTAAAGAAACTGACCCTCGCGTCACTGAATGAAATAAGTATTGAGCGAAGTATCTGCCCGAAACGCTTTGCGTAATAGTGGCTTTAGGCATTGTATGTACTAGCTCTATCTATAAAGCCAACAAACTTTGTAAAATCTCTTTATGTATGTACCTTACCTAAATAAAAATTATTATTATTATTATTATTATTATTATAAGTAACGTCGAAGACATTCAGAACATATAGTCTTCAACTGGCCAAGAGAACCCAGGTGTTCAGCCTAGCAAGAAAGGCAGCGAATAAACTTGCAGCTCCATGATGTATCTCACACCTTCTCCACACGACTTATGTATATTGTTGTTGTTGTTGTTGTAGATTCAGCTACTCGGAACAAAAGTACCAAGAAGCACTGAATATGGTGAGCCCGTAGTGGATTTTCGACTTATATCTTGCCTTGGACCGTTCTTGAAGCTCCGGCCAGCATTTTAGTCTTGACAAACCGAAGAGATGTTTGCCTGTCTTACTGTTATTTATAAGGCAAATGTTCTCAATGTTCTAACCTGGCCCAACTACGTGGACAATTAGAAGAAACCACAACTCGAGGCGCTCAGCCATCAACTGCTTCATACGTGCGGTGTCATTATCATGAACTGAGAATGAGTGATTCCAGTCAATTCCTGGCTGATTCCAGTTTGGAACTTCTGTGCTGGAAACGTTGAAATCAACCAGTGAAATGAACAATCTGAAGGCTCTGACACGCCACCAGCTCCAGCTTCCTCCAGTAACATGAATTTAATCTAGCATTGAACAAAGTTTATTCCCAATGAAAACTAATAATAAACTCTTTTAATGAATTTCTAGGGTCAGGCTTTAGATGAGTTGATATGGGACCACAGCGCTTAGCTTGCAGTGTAACGAGGAAGGTTAGAACCATTTCTAATGAACGTTGGTGTTAGTGTGAGAGAGAGGAGGGGGGGGGAGGAAGAGTGAGTCAGGGAGGGAAAGAGAGGGAGAGAGAGAGAGAGCGAGAGAGAGAGAGAGAGAGAGAGAGAGAGAGAGAGAGAGAGAGAGAGAGAGAGAGAGAGAGAGAGAGAGACAGTACAGTTTTACAGTTTATCTCACTTCAGATAAAAACTTGGCGTGTCGGGCAGTAGCGACAAGGACACAGAGCACCCTGAGGATCCTGTCCTTATCAGAGCGAGAGATAATGATCGAGACCAAGTTAGCCCCCGGACCCCGCCGCCTCGCAAGGCAAACTTTACACCTCCCGTCTGGGCAAAGCAAGCGCTCGATCCCACGTGTTTTAAAGCTAGTTAACCATTCTCTTACCCGGGCAAGGAGGCTGGAGGAGGAGGAGGGAAGAAGTTGGAGGAGGCAGAGGAGATGAGAAGAAGGAGTAGATAGAGGAGGAGGGTAGAAGTAGTAGAATGGATATAAGAAGACAAAGAGGCCCCTGACGGCGAGGAAGACCAAGAAGGGGTCCAAGAAGAAGACCCTAGCAGCGATCCATCAGGACGGGCGATAATTGGCCTCCAGACCAGATGGATGCTGCAGCGTTGTCATGGAGACAGATTATCCAGATCTGGGAGACAACATCCCTCCTCCTCCTCCTCCTCCCCCCCCCTCCCTAAACCCTTCGCCCCCCCCCCAGCTGCTGTTTCCTCTCTCTCCTATACATCGCTCCTCAGTCTAATAGGACACGAAAGTGTTCCATATATAGATACACACACGTATCAGGAGTTAGATATTTGTTTATTTTTCTTTTGTTTTTGATAAAGATATTATTTTTGTTTTTTTTTTGGTCTTGGGTATGAAAACTTTCCTTCCTTCTAGACATGACTACACACATACACACACACACACACACACACACACACACACACACACACATACACACACACACACACACACATACACACACACACACATACACACACACACACATACACACACACACACACATACACACACACACACATACACACACACACACACATATATATATATATATATATATATATATATATATATATATATATATATATATATATATATATATATATATATATATATATATATATATATATATTTATATCCCGCTACTCGATTGCATTCACACCTACCTTACAGGTAAGTGATTGTGTCTCAATACACACTGATCGCTTTAATTTGGAATAGCAATTAGTCTCAAAAGTGCAGAATTCAGCGGTTCGATAATATTGAAGACTGAGGGACTCCAATATTCCTGATTGTACCCAAACGCCGAACTTTAAAAATCATCCCAGAATGGAACTATACGGTTAAAAGCCGTGTATGTGTGTGTGTGTGTGTGTGTGTGTGTGTGTGTGTGTGTGTGTGTGTGTGTGTGTGTGTGTGTGTGTGTGTGTGTGTTTCAACAAAAGGTTGAAAAAGTTTTGATGATTCCCCCCAAAAAAAGCCTAAATATTTTCCCTGAACGTAAAATGTAAAGTGGAATTGCATGAGAATTGGTTATAACATTATTTTAAATATTTTTATTTTATTGAACATATCATACCCAGAATTTCGAGTGTACCTTGAAGCAAGTTGAGAAAAAAATATAAGACGGTAGCAAATCTGGAGGTTACCTCAGCCTTCTGCCCCAGACCTCCATCGACCAAACCTTAAGGTTGCTGATTTAAAAGCTTCCTCCCACTACCACTCTCAACCTTCCTCTGCACTGCAACCACTTCTTTGATTGACAAATAAATCCACCAAAAATCATATCTGCTCTGACTATAACTATCATCTATAATCCTAATTGACTATAATCTTCATCGAAAATTTCGACATCGTCGCCTAGTTGTGCTTGGGGGGGGGGGGGGGGGAGGGGGGTTGAGCTTCGGCTCTTTGGTCCCGCCTCTCAACTGGTTTATAGATTCTTGAGAACATGTACTGTAGTCAGCAGTTCCTTGAAGACGGGTGCCAGTTGATCACAGGGAATATATATATATATATATATATATATATATATATATATATATATATATATATATATATATATATATATATATATATATATATATATATAATATATACATCGAGAGGTGTATAACCGGCATCTCAGTGTATGTACACTAGAAGTTTACACTAGTTTTGGACTATGTTCAGGACTGTAGTATTCTTGCTGGTTGGTCAGTAAGCTGTTGCTGCTACTGCTGCTGCTGCTACTGCTACTGTTGCTGCTGCTGCTGCTGCTACTGCTGCTGCTGTTGCTGCTGCTGCTGCTGCTGCCTCGATATCCTTCCACAGATTGATAGGCGTTAAGGCCCAACACCAAAGACCATCACTGATCCGTTCCTTAACGCAAATGCCTTGTATGCTGAGAGTGTATAAAGTCAGCAATAACGATCACTACCACTTAAAAAAAGCGAGTCAGAGCGAAGGCTTATGACTGTGTTGAGAGTCCACGAGGCTGTGTCAACACTTACCATCAAGGTCTACAGGAAAGTTATTGTGTGGAGTTATTCGCAAGATATTTATACAACTTGCAGCAAGCTCATCACAGTCGAGGTCTATACTGTATACTGAAATACTTGTGGCATTGTATACGTAACATGTGTTGTTGTATATCTCTGTTCTGTTGTATATCTCTGCTGGTGTATACCTCAGCTGTGTTGTATACCTCAACTTTTAGTATACTTTAACTCTGAGGTATATCTCAACTCATCCCTCAGCTGTGCTTTTAACATATTAACAGTTCCCTCACACAGTTAAGTAATCTTCAAATCCCTGTGATTCAGCTTCCCTTATACAAGTCTAGCGTGGAATTTAATACCATACACCCCCTGAAATACATTTTAATAAAACGAGCAGAGTTTCGTGTCATGAAATCTCTCGAGCAGAATTATTACGTTAGTCTTTAAATTCAGTCTTCTTTGTGAGTGCATTCGAATACTGTTGATTCACTGAATCCTTTATCCTCCAAAACACAAAGCCATTGACAAGCTATACTTCCAAAACTTTCTCTTCCCACGAAGTCAAACAGGCTGAATTGTATGATTTTGTGCAGCCTGGTCCCCATACAACTCTGCCTGAATGTATACGTGTGCCCAGTGGGGGGAATACGGCTGTACTTGTAACAGTTCAGCGGCGCTTTAATACACAAATACACACACGTCCATTTCCGAGTTGTGTTGGGTTATGTGTTTATATCGTCAAGCTCGTCTATATCTGGTGTTTGTTCCTTCTCCTCCTCACCCGCTGATGATGTGGTGGTGTGAGTTGGAGAGAGAGAGAGAGAGAGAGAGAGAGAGAGAGAGAGAGAGGGAGGGCATTACAGTGTATATGTCTAAGATGAAAGGACTTGACTTCCACCAAATATCATCATAGTGCGTTAAGTAAGGTTTAAAACTCTCAGAAGCAGTTACCTACTTCCTGGGATCATCCTGGCCTGGATGGTAGAGTTCCGGTCTCGTGTTTGTTTTACAGGTCCGAGTTCAATTCTCCGATGACCCACGTAAAGGAAATATATATATATATATGACGTTTATATTGTACACATAACTATCCTTTCCTCATATATGTCTTGGTAACGCCTATTTCTTCCTTAATAGACATTAAGATAACCTATATTATTTGTTTTTATTTCTCACTACATTATAATTGTCATTATTTATCTAAAATCACTATAGTTTTCCCTTTCTCCTCTGGATCTGTTAATAATTCACCATCCGAGAACACAATCAAGTCCCCAAAGTTTTAAGTGCAAATCCTGTTGACCAAACCACACACTAGAAAGTGAAGGGAGGACGACGTTTCGGTCCGTCCTGGACCATTCTCAAGTCGATTGTGTGCATCAATCCACCTGAGAATGGTCCAGGACGAACTAAAACGTCGTCTTCCCTTCACTTTCTAGTGTGTGGTTTGGTCAACAAACTTCAGCCACGTTATTGTGACTCCTCGTCTGTAAATCCTGAAGAGTCCTTACACCTACCCCATAATTTGTGCTGGCAACCCAACCCTCATATATGATAGAACAGTGAGGACGTGTCAATCTTGGACCCGTATGAGGTAGTCATTGTGACACAGGGAAGCGTTCTAATGCTGCCACCCCTAGTCCTTGAAAGACGCTCCCTATCCTTTTTGTATGGATAACAACTGTCTAGGGGATCTGGATACAAGTGGTTGCTGACCCCATGTGGAAGACTGGATAACCCAGCCACTTAACAGGACAAGTGGTCCTGTGGACCACAGGACCCACAGTGTCCTGTGGTCCTGTGTTAGTCTTCCCATGTGTAAGACTGACACAGAGAACCCGGATGCTTGAGTATTAACCAAAGAAAGTGTGTGCAGGAAATATGAAAGGTATTGGCCTTAGAGATTAAGTTGGGGGATGACAATGGAGGAATTAAATCGGGTTTAAAATCTGGTGTTATCATTATAGAATACTGAATAATTTAATGAGAGAGATGTTGTGGGAAGGGGAAAGCGGATTATGCTTTACATACTGCCTTCACTTGCTTTATTGCTTTCAGGGACCAGGACCAGGGGGACATGGGAGGGACCAGGAGACATGGGAGTGACCAGGAGACATGGGAGGCCTCCCACAGTACAGTGAGACTGGACAAGTTAACTTTCCCTCTGCCCCTGACAAGCACACACACACAAACACATATATCATGAGGGGCCTGATAGCTGAGTGGACAGCGCTCTGGACTTGTAATCCAAGGGTCTGGGTTCGATCCCCGGTGATGGCAGAAGCAAAATGGGCAGAGTTTCTTTCACCCTGATGTCCCTGTTACCTAGCAGTAAATAGGTACCTGGAAGTTAGACAGCTGTTATGGGTGATAGTGATCCTGACGTGAAAAAAAGATAGTGGTCCTGATGTGAAAAAAAGATAGTGATCCTGATGTGAAAAAAAGATAGTGATCCTGATGTGAAAAAAGATAGTGATCCTGACGTGAAAAAAGATAGTGATCCTGACGTGAAAAAAGATAGTGGTCCTGATGTGAAAAAAATAGTGATCCTGACGTGAAAAAAAGATAGTGGTCCCGGCATTATACACCATTAACCTTAAGAGTTGACGTGACAAGAGACATCAAGATAATCAAAGATAACATGACATCTGTGACTAACATGATGATAATAAATAACATAACAATATATAACATAACAACAGTAGATAACATTGCACACACATATACCTGTCCCACATACCTGCCCTACACACCTGTTTCTACCATGTCTTCCCAATTACAAAACTGCCTAATTATCATAATCCTGGATTATAGTATTCAACACTCTCAACACAACAGGATTTGACTTCAATTCATATCAATAAGAGATTAACATAAAATAATCCTAGAGTTAAGAAATCCCAATAGTTGGATAGCTTTTAATTTATTAAATTAATAGTGTCTCTTGGCCTATTTACTATGACCTATTTATAATTTGACCTATTTATAATATAAATATTATGTATTTATTCTGGTCAAGGGAGGATCGGTTTGTATCACATGGAATTTATATACAAAAAATATATATATTTAATGGGAATTTTAGCACAGATATTAAAGTCATCAGTTTTTGCTTTGTTGTGATTTAAAGATTTATGAGTTAGTTTTTTTTTTGGGGGGGGGGGGGGGGAGGGGGGGAGTATAGAAGGAGAGGTGAGTTCTCCTTTTCTCCCCCCCCCCCCCTCTCTCTCTCTCTCTCTCTCTCTCTCTCTCTCTCTCTCTCTCTCTCTCTCTCTCTCTCTCTCTCTCTCTCTCTCTCTCTCTCTCTCTCTCTCTCATAATATATATATATATATATATATATATATATATATATATATATATATATATATATATATATATATATATATATATATATATATAGTGAGGGTACCACCTCTGGTGCCAATGTGGGGACCCATAGCCTCGGAGAAGAAAATAAAAAGTATTCAGAGGAGACCTTGTGGTTTCTCACTGAACACTAATATTATCTTCTCCTACCACCCCCATTCTTTTGTATATATATATATATATATATATATATTATGTATATAATATAAACTTTATAGGTATATTGCGGTTTTTACCTGCTAAAAGTTTAATGTACTGGAAAACCGTTTTAGGGGAAAACTGATAAAAAATAAAAGTAATATTTCACAACCCTCGAGCTCACCGCTCCCAACAACATATATATACTTACATGTCTATGTTTTTATAGATATTATATAGCTCGGTTTATATGAAAAACAATTGTGCTGAAACCCACCAAAATTGTTAATTAATTGCTATAAAACTCATATGTAATTCCTTGCTTGATTTCCCTGTGGGGATGTGACCAGGAGCGGGGAGTGTGGGTGTGTGGGTGGAGTGTGGGTGGAGTGTGGGTGTGTGGGTGGAGTGTGGGTGGAGTGTGGGTGTGTGGGTGGAGTGTGGGTGTGTGGGTGTGTGGGTGTGTGGGTGTGTGGGTGGAGTGTGGGTGTGTGGGTGGAGTGTGGGTGGAGTGTGGGTGTGTGGGTGGAGTGTGGGTGTGTGGGTGAAGTGTGGGTGGAGTGTGGGAGTGTGGGTGTGTGGGTGGAGTGTGGGTGGAGTGTGGGTGTGTGGGTGGAGTGTGGGTAGAGTGTGGGTGGAGTGTGGGTGGAGTGTGGGTAGAGTGTGGGTGGAGTGTGGGTAGAGTGTGGGTGGAGTGTGGGTGTGTGGGTGGAGTGTGGGTAGAGTGTGGGAGTGTGGGTAGAGTGTGGGAGAGTAGGAAGCACAACTATCACTGTCACTACAAATTAGAGCTCAACATCTATCTCTACCTTTGCCATAGTGCCTCCCAGCACCAGGGAGAGTGCCACGGGGATGCCGTAATATTTATATATATATATATATAACTTTATTTATCAAGATAGATTTCATTATAAAAAGCAATCCACAATGGCGTTTCATTCAGAAGGGTCATTGAAGGTTCGAACTCGGGTCTGATACTTGGTTTTCGCAATGTCCGAACATTCAAGTGAGTCAAGTAAAATGTTAACATTTTACTAATGTTAACTAATATTAAACCTTAACATTTTACTAATATTAAATGCTAACATCAAAAAGGCAAAATCAAAAGCAGTAAGAAAACAAATGATCAAAAGCACAAAAAAGTGTAAAAACAATACTGATATTTCACATTTCTTTTCTCAGGAAGTTGGACCAAGCTGTGAAAATAACGTGTTGTTATTATTACTTAAATTTACTGGAAAAAAAAAATTATATGGTTGATTGTCCGAGCGACGGGCTCTTACGTCCGAGCGACGGGCTCTTACGTCCGAGCGACGGGCTCTTACGTCCGAGCGACGGGCTCTTACGTCCGAGCGTCGATATCGTATATCCGAGCGTTGGGCTCGTATGTGCAAGAGAACAAACAAGAGAAAGGGAAAGGGTAAAAAGGGGGGGTGTAGAAGAGACCCGGTTGCAGTAGGTTACCCCTTCTCTCTCAGGTGACATGGGAGGGACCACGGCCAGGGGAACATGGGAGGGACCACGACCAGGGGACATGGGAGGGACCATGACCAGGGGAACATGGGAGGGACCACGACCAGGGGACATGGGAGGCCTCCCACAGCACAGAGAGACTGGACCTTCCCTCTGTCCGTGACAAGTACTGATCACGTTACGCTCGTGTAACGTGTCATGTCTGATCTAAAACAGTTAATATTCAGGTCCGTTCATAGATAATGTTACACTGTGGGCTTAGAGCAGAGACCGTCAACAATAACCACCACCATTGCATATTATCTGGCTATAAACATTATTATAGACCAAAACGCGTACGCACACACACACACACACACACTGGGGGCCGGTCGGCAGAGCGGACAGCACGCTGGACTTGTGATCCTGTGGTTCCGGGTTCGATCCCGGGCGCCGGCGAGAAATATTGGGCAGAGTTTCTTTCACCCTATGCCCCTGTTACCTAGCAGTAAATAGGTACCTGGGAGTTAGTCAGCTGTCGCGGGCTGCTTCCTGTGTGTGTGTGTGTGTGTGTGATGTGAAAAAAATAGTAGTAGTAGTTGGAAACAGTTGAGAGGCGGGCCGAAAGAGCAGAGCTCAACCCCCGCAAGCACAACTAAGTGAATACAACTAGGTGAATACACACACACACACTTACACACCCCAGGAAGCAGCCCGTAACAGCTGTCTAGCTCTCAGGTACCTATTTACTGCTAGGTAACAGGGGCATAAGGGTGAAAGAAACTCTGCCCATTTCTCTCTGCCGTCGCCGGGGATTGAACCCGGGCCACAGGATTACGAGTCCCGCGCGCTGTCCACTCAGCTACCAGACCCCTAACCTAACACCCCCTGTACTCACCTAATTGTGCTTGCGGGGGTTGAGCGCTGGCTCTTTGGTCCCGCCTCTCAACTGTCAATCAACAGGTGTACAGATTCCTGAGCCTATTGGGCTCTATCATATCTACACTTGAAACTGTGTATGGAGTCAGCCTCCACCACATCACTTCCTAATGCATTCCATTTGTCAACCACTCTGACACTAAAAAATTCTTTCTAATATCTCTGTGGCTCATTTGGGCACTCAGTTTCCACCTGTGTGTATATGTGTGTGTGTGTTTGTCAATTCTTCACGGCTAAGATACAATTCTTGCGTAGAAACCATTCCAATATATTTGTTTTGGTCTCGCTAGAATTATTTCAATAATGAAGGAACCCGTAATCCAGGAGTAATCCTGTAGAGGACATTAAGGCACTTGGGAAGTCTCGTCCAGTGGTGGTGGAGAGAACAGACGACCTGGAGCTCGGGTTAAAGAGAGGTAAAGCTCACTTACTAAACTGTATTATGCTTCACCTTGTGGAAGAAATTCTCCCCGAGTCAGTTGTCGACCAACTGGTGCTAAAGGCCGCCATTGACCTAATGGCCCTTAACACGCCCGCTGCTAGAATGTCTTAGGCAAGGTGATTCACAGCCCACGGGAGAGGACATCTGCAGCCCGGTGAGGAGCCCAGGGCTGGACCGTGGGGGCGAGGCAGCGGGAGCCCAGGGCTGGGCCGTGGGGGCGAGGCCGTGGGGGCGAGGCAGGGGGAGCCCAGGGCTGGACCGTGGGGGCGAGGCAGGGGGAGCCCAGGGCTGGGCCGTGGGGGCGAGGCAGGGGGAGCCCAGGGCTGGGCCGTCGGGGCGAGGCAGGGGGAGCCCAGGGCTGGGCCGTGGGGGCGAGGCAGGGGGAGCCCAGGGCTGGGCCGTGGGGCGAGGCAGGGGGAGCCCAGGGCTGGGTCGTGAAGGCGAGGCAGGGGGAGCCCAGGGCTGGGCCGTGGGGCGAGGCAGGGGGAGCCCCAACACCTGGGAGGGAAGAAGTCGTTCTGGACTCTCTCTTAAATTATGTCAGTGGCGAGGATTTGGGAAATATTCGTTATTAACGGGTTGGACAAGCTTCGTGGGAGTGGTTGGGCATGGGAGGGAAGGGTAGGGGGGTGGGGGGGGGGGTGGAGGAAGGAAGGGAACTATCAGGAGAAAGTTGTTGTTGTTTTAGATTCAGCTACTCAGAACGAAATGTGCATGTAGCACGGTCTATGGTGAGCCCGTGGGATCAGGAGAAAGCAGGAGACATACTTTTAAGAGAAAGACAGGTGAAACAAACAGAAGAGCGGTGTGTGTGTGTGTGTGTGTGTGCTGGATGGGGGAAGTGAACTTTTGCATTGAATGGAAGAACGATATATCTTCTGATGTATACACGTTATCACTGATCTTGGATTCAGTTAATATATGTTTTAATCCATCCTATTATGTGCTATGCCTCCCAACTCTTCCTCCAAAGAAGCGAGAGATTAGGGAAATGGTTATGGAATAGAAGTTCTCATTCAACAAACATGAACATTTAAATATGGGGTATCTTCGTAAATAGGCAAGAGGTACAACAAAGGTACTAGGTGGGGCATAAAGGGATAGTCCTCACTTCTACTCACTGCTATGTAGGCACAGTTAGGTAAATATACCACCATCACTATGCAGTACCAACATCACAGTCACAAAAACCACTACTACCACAACCACCACCATCATCACCATCACCAATACCACCTCAACCACAACCACCACCATCATCACCCCCACCACCACCACCACCACCATCATCACCCCCACCACCACCACTACCACCACCACCACCACCACCATCATCACCCCCACCACCACTACCACCACCACCATCATCACCCCCACCACCACCACCACCATCACCACCACCACCACCATCACCACCACTACCACCACCACCACCACCACCACCACCACCATCATCACCCCCACCACCACCACTACCACCACCACCATCATCACCCCCACCACCACCACCACCACCACCACTACCACCACCACCATCATCACCCCCACCACCACCACCACCACCACCATCATCACCCCCACCACCACCACTACCACCACCACCATCATCACCCCCACCACCACCACCACCACCACCACCACCATCATCACCCCCACCACCACCACCACCACCACCACCACCACCATCACCACCACTACCACCACCACCACCACTACCACCACCACCACCACTACCCATCATGCCCTCTTGACTGGCTTCTTAAATATTTTCTCACCGTTTGTCAGGACTTTCCCGGGACCCAAAATATTCTTTCAAGATTTTGGGACGGTCGATAACTGTTTTTCACAGATTTTTGTACTGGGTGTCTAGACCTTAGAAGACATCACAATCTCAAACCACATATCCTATAATAATTATATCCGTAACAACCATCAATAATAACAATAATAATATACAATTTTTTGGGCATAAATAAAAGACGAATATTTGTCATAAAAACAAACAATCACATCTATATATATTTTTTCCAAGTAACTGCAAATGATATTTTGTTTGTGACGTCAGAGAAACCATTAGGACTGACTTTAATAGCGGTAATCCCAGAGGTCCTTGTTGCTCTGAGGAGCAGGACTTAAAGGTTCTCAGTCCCACCGCTTTTTTTTTTTTTTTTTTTTTTTTTTTTTTTTTTTTTTTTTTTTTTGGTGTGTGTGTGTGTGTGTGTGTGTGTGTGTGTGTGTGTGTGTGTGTGTGTGTGTGTGTACTCACCTAATTGTACTCACCTAATTGTGCTTGCGGGGGTTGAGCTCTGGCTCTTTGGTCCCGCCTCTCAACCGTCAATCAACTGGTGTACAGATTCCTGAGCCTATTGGGCTCTATCATATCTACATTTGAAACTGTGAATGGAGTCAGCCTCCACCACATCACTTCCTAATGCATTCCATTTGCTAACTACTCTGACACTGAAAAAGTTCTTTCTAACGTCTCTGTGGCTCATTTGGGTACTCAGCTTCCACCTGTGTCCCCTTGTTCGCGTCCCACCAGTGTTGAAAAGTTCGTCCTTGTTTACCCGGTCGATTCCCCTGAGGATTTTGTAGGTTGTGATCATGTCCCCCCTTACTCTTCTGTCTTCCAGTGTCGTGAGGTGCATTTCCCGCAGCCTTTCCTCCTCATTCCTTTCCTCATTCCCTGTGTGTGTGTGTGTGTGTGTGTGTGACGCCAGGCTTCGAACCCCCACCTGAGATTAGACATGCCGGTGTAGGCATGTATGTTTACATGTATATAAGACACAATTTTGTGTGTGATAATGTATATGTGTGTGTGTGTATGATTCTTACATAGTAGCACTCAAGTAGTTCAGTATGACTATTTAATTTCCCGTTGTCGGGGAGAGGAAGACTGTTAGGCTAATCGATGTATTGACCTTCCCCAGGATGCATCCCACAACAATTGCCTAAATTCCGGGCCCCTATTTTACTGCGAGGTCAACAGAGGCATCAGACAAAAGGAAACGTTCCTAACGGTTTCTATTTTGCCCGGGGATTGAATCTGTGTCCTTCGGTTGTGAGTCGAGAACATAGCCTATTGTTATAGCCTATAGCCTAGTGACCAGAACATCCTGGTCGACGACCGGGCCGCGGGGACGCTAAGCCCCGGAAGCACCTCAAGGTAACCTCAAGGTAGGTACAGTACAGGCGCTGTGTTGGGAAGGGGGGACGGGGATTTATCCAGGTGCCCAACCACCTGGATAAACGGGGATCGAACGCCGACAAGCAAGAAGCGACGTCGACGCTTTACAAACATATAGAGCCATGACGGCACTTATGGTCACTCGGGGACCTGAGTAATGCCGCTGCTCACCGCCAGGGGGACTAACAGAAAACGGGTCTGTCTAGGGGGTAACCCAGTCATTCCCCGCGGCCAAACTCTCAAGACCATAAAGATTCCCTGTGATGGATCCTCCAGTACCTTCCCCCTTCTCATTCCAATTGGCAAATCAGAAATGAAATCTCCACCAGCCTCCTAGTCCTCCTCCCGCCATCCTGGCCACCGCACTTACTCTTCATTACACCCGTCAAACAGGAAACAAAAAAGATCCTTAATGTACCGACGTAAAGACTGGGTGCATAAATGACACGGGATTCTCGTATTTCGTGACTTAAGTGTCGTGTAATGGCGTGTGGAGGTGTGTGTTGGGGTGGGTTGTGGAGGTGTGTGTTGGGGTGGGTTGTGGAGGTGTGTGTTGGGGTGGGTTGTGGAGGTGTGTGTTGGGGTGGGCAACCCGTTCTCGCAAATTCGTAAAGTCAATTTTGACTTATTAACTACGTGCATAGGTGATATACTAAACATAACAGATACCCCTAAAAAGATTCATAGAAAACACCGACCTTACCTAACCTTGTTAGTATATTAAGATAAGCATCTTATTGCTTCGTAATTACAATTATTACTTAACCTATACCTATTATAGGTTAGGTAATAATTGTAATTACGAAGCAATAAGATGCTTATCTTAAGATACTAACAAGGTTAGGTAAGGTCGGTGTTTTCTATGAATCTTTTTAAGGGTATCTATTATGTTAAGTATGTCACCTATGCACATATTTAATAAGTCAATATTGACTTATTAAATTTGCGAGAACGGGTTGGGGGTGGGTTGTGGTGGGAGGGTGATGGGGTGGGTTGTGGTGGGAGGGTGATGGGGTGGGTTGTGGGTATAGGCTGTTGGGACCGTAAAAGGCTGAGCTTGACTTCACAGAGAGGGGAACAATGGCTCGACTGTGATCCGTGCTGATGGGGTCGTAGAGCGTGAGGGTGACAAGGGCTCCACCCACGGCCATTGCGCGCACTTCTTGTGTTCGTTCTTTTAGGCAATATCTGCTGAAACTACTTTGCAAACACAATTGTGCATTGGCACGCAGCTAATTGTTCTCAAATGATCCTTTGACCAGTTTGATTAACTCATTCCGCACCCCTCCTTGCCCTTCCCTTCCTGCAATCTGTGGGGAAAATGACAAATAGGCCCGTAATGGGCTCAGGAGTTGAACCCAAATGTTGTTTTAGATAAGTCACAACCATAATATAAAAGCGTCATGAGCGCCATCTGTTGACCAAAGATGACAACGCCACCATCCTCCGACTAAGACGAGACACTCGTCCCAAGGGCCACAGCTCCCAGCAAATACTTTTAACGTTTCCTTATTGCCAGTAATGCCTAGAAAACCATCTACGATATTACCAAAAAGGTGCAAATTACCCTTAGAGTCAATGAAAGTCACAATGAAGGCGATACAATTATCTTCTTATAGCTACGTAGCAAATTAAAGAATTAAGATGAGCAGGAATAAAGATAAACAGGAATTAATACGAGGAGGAGGGGGGGGGGGAATTAAGCTGAGCGTGATATTAAGCTGTTGGGGAAGTAAGCTGAGTGAGAATTATGGTCAGCGGGAATTAACTCAAGTTGGAATTTCGGGTTAAAGGAAGTAAGGGCTTAACCGGCATCCGAGACCTGAGAAAAGGACACCAGCAGCTCCTAGGTGTCCCAGGACGGACACCACCAGCTCCTAGGTGTCCCAGGACGGACACCAGCAGCTCCTAGGTGTCCCAGGACGGACACCAGCAGCTCCTAGGGTCCCAGAACGGACACCAGCAGCTCCTAGGGCTCCAAGACGGACACCAGCAGCTCCTAGGGCTCCAGAACGGACACCAGCAGCTCCTAGGGTCCCAGAACGGACACCAGCAGCTCCTAGGTGTCCCAGGACGGACACCACCAGCTCCTAGGGTCCCAGAACGGACACCAGCAGCTCCTAGGTGTCCCAGGACGGACACCACCAGCTCCTAGGTGTCCCAGGACGGACACCACCAGCTCCTAGGAGTCCCAGGACGGACACCACCAGCTCCTAGGTGTCCCAGGACGGACACCACCAGCTCCTAGGTGTCCCAGGACGGACACCACCAGCTCCTAGGTGTCCCAGGACGGACACCACCAGCTCCTAGGTGTCCCAGGACGGACACCACCAGCTCCTAGGTGTCCCAGGACGGACACCAGCAGCTCCTAGGTGTCCCAGGACGGACACCACCAGCTCCTAGGGTCCCAGGACGGACACCAGCAGCTCCTAGGTGTCCCAGGACGGACACCACCAGCTCCTAGGGTCCCAGGACGGACACCACCAGCTCCTAGGTGTCCCAGGACGGACACCACCAGCTCCTAGGGTCCCAGGACGGACACCACCAGCTCCTAGGTGTCCCAGGACGGACACCACCAGCTCCTAGGGTCCCAGAACGGACACCACCAGCTCCTAGGGCTCCAGGATGGACACCAGCAGCTCCTAGGGCTCCAAGACGGACACCAGCAGCTCCTAGGGCTCCAGGATGGACACCAGCAGCTCCTAGGGCTCCAGGACGGACACCACCAGCTCCTAGGGCTCCAGGATGGACACCAGCAGCTCCTAGGGCTCCAGGATGGACACCAGCAGCTCCTAGGGCTCCAGGACGGACGCCACCAGCTCCTAGGGTCCCAGGACGGACACCAGCAGCTCCTAGGGTCCCAGGACGGACACCACCAGCTCCTAGGGCTCCAGGACGGACGCCACCAGCTCCTAGGGTCCCAGGGCGGACACCAGCAGCTCCTAGGGTCCCAGAACGGACACCAGCAGCTCCTAGGGCTCCAGGACGGACACCAGCAGCTCCTAGGGCTCCAGGACGGACACCAGCAGCTCCTAGGGTCCCAGGGCGGACACCAGCAGCTCCTAGGGTCCCAGAACGGACACCACCAGCTCCTAGGGTCCCAGGACGGACACCAGCAGCTCCTAGGGTCCCAGGGCGGACACCAGCAGCTCCTAGGGTTAGTAAAGGTACCTCGGTGTTCCTTCCTGCCTGCATCACTGTAACCATCTACACTACACGCTGCCTTCCTCACTGTAGGGACTCGGTCAGCCACCTCTCACCGGGTCTGTGGGGGTGTTCACTGTTGGTTCGATCCCCCCTTCTTAATAGGACAAATTGGGCTGACCCCCGATGAGCCTATGTCCATCCCGTACCCAAGACCAATCCCTTTGCAAAGTTGGGTGAGGTTACACAATCTCGTGTGTGTGTGTGTGTGTGTGTGTGTGTACCTCGTACAGACACACACACACACACACACAAGGCGAAACAAGGGGTGTAATCAAACTTAAAGCTGTGTAGACCTTTCCTTCATTCCCCTCCCCCCCCCTACTCCATAGTCCTTCCCTCACCCCCCCCTCTCACCATGCCCTCCCCCCATCACCACTACCACCTCCACATTCCCCCCCTCCCTCACCACCACCAACACCACTACCACAATCATCACCACCACCTCCTCCACACCCTCCCATACCATGAACAATGTTTTCTCTCATACCTCATGGTAATGACACATTACTCTTGACTCACAACTATGTCTCCTCATTTCATGATGAAATTAACCACCTCACAACACATGTGTTCAGTAACTTAACATAATCAATCAATCCAAGCATTATTAACTTTAACAAAATAGATATCAGTTCCTTGTCCTCATATCTCAGCTCTTTGTTCTCATATCCCAGCTCCTTGTTCTCATATCCCAGCTCCTTGTCCTCATATCCCAGCTCCTTGTTCTCATATCCCAGCTCCTTGTCCTCATATACCAGCTCCTTTTCCTTATATCCCAGCTCCTTGTTCACGTATCCCAGCTCCTTGTCCTCATATCCCAGCTCCTTGTCCTCATATTCCAGCTCCTTGTTCTCATATCTCAGCGCCTTGTCCTCATATTCCAGCTCCTTGTTCTCATATCTCAGCGCCTTGTCCTCATATCCCAGCTCCTTGTCCTCATATCCCAGCTCCTTGTCCTCATATCCCAGCTCCTTGTCCTCATATCCCAGCTCATTGTTTTCTTATCCCTTGCAATTGCTATATAGTCATACAGGATTAGAGCTTTTTCCATATAATTAACTTATTTTCAACAAAACAATTATCAGCTGCTCTTTAGAACTATTCCTAACATTGTTATCTTCTCTCTTTAATTATCATGCCCAGGATATATCTATCTATAATTAGGAGCAGAATCAATTATTAATAATTGTGCAAATCTATATATGTATGAAAGATAGGTTTTGTTTGCGATAGGAGGTCAGACGCCCGAGGTCAACCTCGCCAAACTTTGCAGGGTGACTGCTGGGTGGTTGGGAAGGGTAATAGGTGGGTCGAGGTTGGATCCTATGCACCCACTGAGACTAACTTCCTATAAGTTAGACGAAGGAAGTGGAGTAACTTCCACTGAGACTGGACCTATTCCAGTCCCAAACCTGGAAGCCTGAACAAGAAGAGTACACATATACACATCTGTTCTCAAAATCCATATGAATAAAAAAATAAATACAGAGAGCATTGCTCTGTGTTCCAGGACTCCGGGGGATTAATACGACCGATTACCGGATTACAATGATACTTGGACTAAGAATGAAGAAGGATTTATTTTTCACTGTCCCAGTCGCTTGTTGAAGGATTTATGAAGGATTTTGTTATTTTCTCTACTGACATTCTTTCAGATAGATGTAATTGATATTTTTTTAATAGACATTTAACTTAGATATTCTCTTTTTCAAGTCACTCTAATTGGGATTTAACAGACTGGATTTAATTGATTCGTTTTTCTTTGGGAACCTCTCGATGGGCTTTCTCGAACCTAATTATTGTGCGCAAGGATTATTGGGCGGATTTAATCAGCGGAAGAGAAATTGCTGGCTGGGATGGCCAACTTGGCTGGGATTACTGGACCCGCTAACGCAATACACCGAGCAGTGGCAGAGGCGTTTGGCAGGGTGCGTTAGTGGAGGAAGCCTTCTGGTATGGTAGTGTGGTGGAGGAAGCCTTCTGTTATAGTAGTGTGGTGGAGGAAGCCTTCTGGTATAGTAGTGTGGTGGAGGAAGCCTTCTGGTATAGTAGTGTGGTGGAGGAAGCCTTCTGGTATGGTAGTGTGGTGGAGGAAGCCTTCTGGTATAGTAATGTGGTGGAGGAAGCCTTCTGGTATAGTAATGTGGTGGAGGAAACCTTCTGTTATAGTAGTATGGAAGATGAAGCCGCCTATTGTAGTAGTGTGGTAGATAAAGCCCCCCCCCCTAGTGTGCTGGGGTAGATGAAGTTCCCTAGTGTGCTGTAGTAAATGAAGTCCCCTAGTGTGCTGTGATAAAAGAAGTCCCCTAGTGTGCTGTGATAAATGAAGTCCCCTAGTGTGCTGTGATAAATGAAGTCCCCTAGTGTGCTGTGATAAATGAAGTCCCCTAGTGTTCTGTGATAAATGAAGTCCCCTATTGTGCTGTGATAAATGAAGTCCCCTAGTGTGCTGTGGTAAATGAAATCCCCCTTGTACTTACTGTGGTAACAAATTTGTCAATGATATTAACATCTATATTGTTAAGATTAGTCTCGGTCTAAATTGATAGGAGACGAGTCCCAAGAACTGGGCCTCGAGTCTTGTTAGACGCTCAAAAGACTCTTGAGAAAGCCCAGAAGTTTGCCTCTCAATTAATTCCGGAGCTGAGAGGCGTGAATCGCCAGGGAAAACTCAGTGAACTAAGTCTCTCATCACTTGTGAAGTGAATAATTAGAGAGGATATGAGCACAACGTGTACGATACTCTATACCACTTATGTCAGAACAATCCTGGAGTATGCAGCTTTAGCCTGAAGTCCATGCCTAGTTAAACACAAGGTGACGTTAGAGAAGATTCATAGGTATGCCACCAGACTAGTCCCAGAACTGAGAGGTATGAACTACGAGGAAAGGTACGGGAGCTAAACCTCACGTCCCTGGAAGACAGAAGTGTAAGGGGGAGACATGATAAACGCCTTAACAATTTTCAGGGGAATTGACAGGGTTGACAAAGGCAAACTATTTAGCATTGGTGGAACACGAACAAGGGGACACAGGTGGAACATTAGTACCAAAATGAGCCACAGAGACATTAGAAAGAATTATTTCAGTGTCATTGTAGTTAACAAATGGAATGCATTAGGCAGTGATGTGGCGGAGGCTGACTCCATACACAGTTTCATATATAGATATGATAGAGCCCAATAGGCTCCAGAAACTGTACACCAGTTGATTAACAGTTGAGAGTCGGGACCAATGAACCAAAGCTCAACCCTCGCAAACACAACTAGGTGAGTACACGATAACTGTGAGTTATACAATCACAAATTTATCAACAAAAACAATAAAAAACGAAAAAAAATTCTGACCCTAACCTTGGTCATAAACACCTTGCGACGACAACGGCCTGTGGTCTGAATTGTCTTCAAAGTCATCAGAAACCAGTGATCATCTTATCTTTACAAGTAAGTCAGGTGACCCGCATTCTTCACAAACACCATTTAGTTTGGCCAGAAACTACAGTGTCCCCACTGACAGTCATACTCTTGGCTACGGGGGACCTCAACAACCCTAGAACTGTCTTCCTGTCCTCAACCAGATAAACCCACCCCCTCCTTCACTTCATCAACACATTGACGTATCCGAGGAAATGATGCTAGTTCATCATCATCATCAACATCCGAGGGGCTAGTAACATCAGCCAGCACTCCCTCTTTATCTCAGTCTCTCTCACACATCATGAATATTCAGGTGGCCTAGCGCCGGCCCGGGCTGCCTGGGAGATAAGCCAACCCTAGTGTGTGTTGGACCAGCACAACTCCCTCGCCCCTACTGCCTCGTGTCCCCTCGCCTTCTGAGCGACAATCTCTGCTCGAACTCCATCTCTCTCTCTCTCGTCTCAGTGCTGATGGGTTGGTTTGTGTGTGAGCGTGTGTACACTCGCCTCTGATGGAGCCCCCAGTATGCGCTTGCAAGGTCGTGTATTAGCGCCATAGCTCCGACTCTCCGACCTCATCAGTAAATTTTATTCCTTGTGCAGATGAGGAGTCGCAGTAACGTGGCTGAAATATATTGATCAAACCACACAGTAGAAAGTGAAGGGACGACGACGTTTCGGTCCGTCTTGGACCATTCTCAAGTCGATTTTTCTTGGGGAACTTTATTCCTTATGTTTATCATCATACTTCATTATAAATGCTGCTTATTGAGGTTATTAACTGGACAATCTTTTCATGTAGGGAGTTCCACTTCAGTGCAACTCTAACACTAAAGAGGTTCTTTTCTCTGACATGGTCCTACCGTTTCTCATTTTGAACATTGCCTCTTTGTACATTTTTACTTCCCCTTAATATCTTGTACGTTGTTATCATATCTTTCATTTTCGTCTTTCCATCAAAGCTGCGAGGTTGAGTTTTTTGCCTCTCGGTGTAACTGATTCAGTCATGTCGTATACTCCCTCTCAAGCCTTAGTTTTAACTGGTGCAATTTTCTAGTTTGGGAGTCCTGAACCTGGGCTGGATACTCAAGTGATGGCCTTACATATCTTGTATATAATGTTGTGAAGACCGCATTAACTAGGTACCTGAAAGCTTCTCGGACATTTGCTAACTTCACAGATGCTGCAGACTTTATTTTGCCAGACCAGAAGGACGGAACGCAAGGGAGGGAAACAATCTTTCTGTAACGACTTTAGAAAAAGACTTGAAAGTGAATATAACACCAGGCCTAACCCTGGAGGCACAAATAGGATAGCATCAGCAGCATACTCTACAAAGACAAAAGAGTCAGCACATCATTCAGGAACCTAAATAAGGAGAAATTTAGATCACTTTACACCGCCCATGTGAGATCAGTCTTAGAGTATGCCGCCCCATCGTGGAGTCCTCATATTAAAAATCACATAAGAAAACTAGAAAAGGTTCAGGGGTTAAAACGAGGCTCATTCCGTAATAGTAAGAGATGGAGTATGAAGAAAGACTGAAGGAGTTAGACCTGACACTACTTGAAAAAAGGAGAGAAAGAGAGAGAGAGAAATTCCAAGAGCCATAGGGCATGGATAGAAGCTTGAGAATTAGATGAGTCATACAGATGTTAGAAAAACATTTATTAACGAATGATTAGTGGAAAAAATAGAATGCGTTAAATGAGAAAGTTATAGAAGAGAATTTCATTCATAATTTCAAAAAATTGTTTGACAGAATTAGAGAGAGGGATAAGGCAGAGGCTATTACGTTAGTCAACCACCGACTTGAAATTTAGGGAACCAAAAAACTAAAGCTGAATCCTATAGGCACAATTAGATGAGAACACACATACACACACACACACACACACACACACACACACACACACACACACACACACACACACACACACACACGTGCGTGTTAAGGGGCACACGCACTAGGGGACACAGGTGGAAACTGAGTGCCCAAATGAGCCACAGAGATATTAGAAAGAACTTTTTTAGTGTCAGAGTGGTTGACAAATGGAATGCATTAGGAAGCAATGTGGTGGAGGCTGACTCCATACACAGTTTCAAGTGTAGATATGATAAGAGCCCAATAGGCTCAGGAACCTGTATACCTGTTGATTGACGGTTGAGAGGCGGGACCAAAGAGCCCAACCCCCGGAAGCACAACTAGGTGAGTACACACACACACACACACACACACACACACACACACACACACACACACACACACACACACACACACACACACCTTCGCCAGAATATAAAGTAAAAGAATATGATAGCACAAAACGACAAAGCCCGTCTGGTTTTAATCTCTTGGAAGCCGAAATATCCCGGCTTCCAGCCAATCACTGGATGGAAAAATATTTGTCTGGGATTTGTAATCCTCGAAGGTTCTCTTTGACGAATATGAATAATTTCGTAAGTTTTCCTCAGCGAATAGCTTTTAACTTTCCCCCTGTGACTAACTTTCTCTCTGTGAACAGCTCATAATTTTTCAGTTAATAAATTTATATTTTTAGTTAATAATTAAAAATTTTCAGATGATAATTTTAAACTTTCTCTGTGAATATTTTCAACTTTCATTCTCTATGAATAATTATAGTAAATCTCTTTGAATAATTTTAAACTTTATCTGTGAATAATTATAAAGTTTCTTCGCAATTAACTTTGAATTCTTCGCGAATAATGTCTCATCCCCTAATAAATAATCTGTAAAACTTTCAGAAACTTATGATCTACCACTTGGAATACAGCAATACATGAATATGTTTGCCGATGATGCAAAGTTGATAAAGACAGTCAGGGACTTAGATGACTTTAATGTCCTCCAAAATGACCTAGACAAAATTAGTCAGTGGAACAACACATGTTAGACAGAATTTAACGAAAATTAACGTCACCGGAATGGGAGAGAACAGACCCCCACTTCACTTACAAATTATGTGAAAAGAGTTTAATTTCTTCTAACACGGAAAGAGATTAAAGTATGCTTCTGGATAGTAATCTGTCACTTGAGGACCACATAAAATGCATCTTAAGACGAGGCTAAACTGCCCATTTTAGAACCGCGTTTAATAGTATGGACGGAGCGTTAAACTGTTCGCTCAGTGGTGTGGAGCCCATATGGAACACACACAGAAACTACAAAAGGGTGTAAAGACAGGCTCTTGAAACTTAAGAACATAAACTATGAGGAGAGGTGATATAATCACTACACACACACACACACGCACTCACACTCACACACCCACCCACTCACCCACACACACACACACACACCCACACACACACACACACACCCACACACACACCCACCCACTCACCCACACACACACACACACACCCACACACACACACACCCACACACACACCCACACACATACCCACACACCCACACACGCACCCACACACACACACACACACACACCCACCCACACACACACACACCCACACACACACCCACACACATACCCACACACACACACACACACACACACACACACACACACACACACACACACACACACACACACACACACACACACACACACACACACATAGCCTTAAGATGACCACATCACGCAGTATCATGTCAAGACAAGCCTCTACCACAGGGGGGAACTTTTATATATATCAAGAAATAAAAAGCCTCACAAACAGCATGCGAAAATATCCACCTTACCCCAGGCATCATTAGCAAAGCAAATTTGTTGCCTAAGTTTTATTCAAAGAAAGAAAAGAAAAGAAAGAAAATCTCACCCAACAAAAGGCAGGTTTGAAAAATCTCTTCGCGCAATTTGCTATTTTTTTGTTCTCCTCAACTATGAACTGGACATTTGCATATTTCAGAGTTTTCGTAGGTGGTGTGTTGGTGGTGTTGGAGTGGTGGTGAGAGTATGGTGGTATTGTGGTGTTGACGTGGTGGAATAGTGGTGGTTTAGGGTGGTAAAATGGTGGTGTTGAAATTGTGGTGTAGTTTTGTTGGTGTGGTAGGTGTTTTGGTGGTGTTTGGGTGATAGTGGTGGAGTAGGTGGTTAGACTGGTGGTGTCTTGTGAGGGTCGTTACCCATCAGTGACCCGCGGACAATTTATGTTAAACCATTTGTGCCTCGCAACTGGCATTGTCGTATCTGTTGAATTACAATTTAACTTTACTGATGTTCAAATTCTTTGTCGAATTTGGCATTTAACCTGTAGATAGAGGTGGCTTTTACAACTTCTTCCCAACCACTTGAGCTGGATGCTAGAGCGACGGTCTCGCTTCATGCAGGTCCGCGTTCAATCCCCTCGACCGTACACAAGTGATTGGGCACCATTCCTTTCCCCCCGTCCCATCCCAAATCCTTATCTTGACCCCTTCCAAGTGCTATATAGTCGTAATAGCTTGACGTTTTCTCCTGATAGTTCCCTTCCAATTCCTTTCCACTGTATTCAACTTGTCCACCCCCGCACAGGGTATGAGTACCTCATTACATTTCTTCGAATCATTTGCATTTTTAGTTTCAACTGATGTCCTCTCGTCCAACCATTTTTCTCAATTTAAGGTGGCTGTCCGTGTCCACCTTGTCTATTGTCTGCAGTATCTCGCATGTTGTAATCATTACCCATTTTTTTTCTATCCTCAACGGTTGTGAGATCTAGTTCCCTTAACCTGTCCTCATAGCTTAACCCTCTTAGCTCTGGCAATAATCGTGTTGTAAACTTCAGCACTTTTTAAATTGGTATTGTGCTGCACGAGAGGCGGATGTCAGTCCGGTGCAGCATATTCTAACATGGTCTTACATTTGTGTTTTAAAGTTAGCTTGAGCGATAAATAATTTAGGTTTTCAAATGTCGTTTTAATGTTTGCCAGCGTCCCATATGCTGCCGTGAGGGGGGGGGGGGTTATGTTGAATGGTAGGGAATGTGGAGAGATGGAGAATGTGGAGAGGTGGAGAATGTGGAGTGGTGGGGATAGTGGAGAGAGATGGAGCATGGTGAATAATGGGGCATGTTCATTAGTTCACTATATTGCAGATACTTGAGCCAGTATCACACCTGCATTATATTATAGTATTATAAGGCTCTTATTCATTTTCCACACGTGGAAAATGAATACCTAAATGAGCAACGGAGATATTAATTTTTTTTTTTCAGTGTCATAGTAGTTAACAAATGGAATGCACTAAGAAGTAATCTGTCAGACTCCATACCCAGTTGCAAATGTTGATGTGATATAGCTTAATTAATAGGCTCAGGAACCTGTACACCAGTTGATTGACCAAAAGAGAAGCGACGAAAGCGTTAGGTGAGTACACACACACACACACAACTCAATCCCCTATGACTTTGACATGTTTATACATGTCTGTCTCTCTCTGTGTATACATACACAAACCTGTGTAAGGAATCATTCAGAACCCTGTATACCACATATGTAAGACCAATCCTGGAGTATGCGGCCCCAGCATGGAGCCCGTATCTTGTTAAGCACAAGACGATGCTTGAAAAAGTTCAGAGGTATGCCACTAGATTGGTCCCAGAACTAAGATGCATGAGTTACGAGGAAAGGCTGCGTGAAATTCATCTCACGACACTGGAAGACAGAAGAGTAAGGGGAGACATGATCACTACCTACAAAATTCTCAGGGGAATTGACAGGGTAGATACGGATAAACTGTTTAACACGGATTGTACGCGAACAAGGGGACACAGGTGGAAACTGAGTACCCACATGAGCCACATGTACGTTAGAAAGAACTTTTTAAGTGTCAGAGTAGTTAACAGGTGGAATGCATTAGGCAGTGATGTAGTGAAAGCTGACTCCATACACCAGTTTCAAATGTAGATATGATAGAGCCCAGTAGGCTCAGAAACCTGTACACCAGTTGATTGACTGTTGAGAGGTGGGACCAAAGAGCCAGAGCTCAACCCCCGCAAACACAACTAGGTGAGTACAACTAGGTGAGTACACACGTGTCAGAAACAATGCAGCCTTTACCCCCAAGTCAGGAGAGGATTTATACAAATGGAAACCACCTCACAAACACATAATTCCGTTCCTTTGCTATTTTTAGGCCATTTTTTAATAAATATCCCAAAATAAAAGGCAAAGTCTTGCTCATAACTCACAGGAGATTTGTTGCGCTCTGATCATGGGAATTATAGTTATTTATTATACTAGATAAATGTCATTAGCATTTTTATCATATTACATATACGCGAGCGCGCACACGTACTGTACACACACACGGACTCA
>NC_091175.1:10919159-10936659 GCF_040958095.1 Procambarus clarkii | reverse complement strand
GTAGTATTTTTTCCATGATCGACAAGAGCAGTAGGTGAGGGAGTTCAGATCCGGTACGGAGAAAATATTATCAGTTGTCTAGATTCCTGTGGGTGGGAACGGTATCTGCTGAACCATATAGTGAGGGTATACCTATGAACCCACTTGACAGGTGGATACATGGGTATGCGTTTAATACCAAGTGTTACATTCTTGTAACACCAAGTGTTACTCCCTCATAGCTTGGCCAGGCTTGGCGCCAATACTGGCCACGAGAGTGGCATTCCTGCTTATACAGAGCAAAGCTAATTCTTGCTAGCCAAACTCACAGGACCGTGATATGTAATTTGCTCGAAAAATTTCTCAAAGCAATTTCGGGAACGCGAGGAAATACGAGTGTTATCGTGTAACGAGGCGGCTTCTGTTATCACAGTAACATCATTCTAGGTTCCATTATACATTTATCGGTCGTGTTTATATCCCATGTGATGAGGTGTTGTTATTGGTACTATAAGACTATCATGAGGCTTATGGTGTGACTAGCTACGTACACTGACGATTAATTCTTTGTTGGTCTTGGCGTGAGGGATCTGTGTTGACACATTCCATGTTGCTGTTTGGAAAATTAACATTATTGTTATCAACACACAGAAATAATACACTAACGTGACACATATAAATGAGAACAATAATTTCTCACTATTGTTAATGTTAATGCATTAGAGTCATATAAGTGTTACGAAACTTAGAACTATGATGAAGTAAGCCTCGTTAATGACTGTGTTAAACACCAGTAGTAAAAGCCTGCTGATGGTACAGTTAAGGATTACTAAGGCTTTGCGCACTGGAATACCGCATCAGGTTACAGTCTCATATACTTATATATATATTGAGTTACGAGGGAGCCAATATTTATATAGACTTATCCTTGTTTATTATGCAATATTAATACAGAGTACGGTGTATTTATACCCTCTTGGGCTGAGTCAACATATACAAGCTTAATAAAAGGCCGCCTAAAAACTATCGCTAAACTACAAATTTATATTCTTATTGACTGTGCATAAATAATGTATGTACTGTGCCAACATGTGGGCGCTGGATACTGATAGAGAACAGTGCTAGTGGGTGATCTGCCATACTCATAATTGGCAGTTTGGCAATCAGCTTTCCCTTTGTCCCACCCAGCAGTAATTTGAAGCCTGGTTGTAAACACATTAGCACTAAAATGACACCTATAGAACGAAACCCGATCACCAACCAGATGGCCTGGTCAGAAACCGGGCCGAGGGGATTCACAGAACCATGGCGTGAGTATTGCAAGGCAAGACTTAAACCTCTTCCATCCTGCAGTTTGTTTTAAGACTGCAAGCAGGGGAATGTAACGCTGACCCATATATGATTACGCTTGATAATTCCTCGACGGTTTCTAATGTGATATATTCGACTAAAACGTTATCCAAACTTAGAGCGATTTTAATGCTCTCAAAGTGTAAAGTTATTACAGCCACGAGCTCATCTTCCACTATTTGAGACAAATTTATATCATTATCATAATTCGTTGAGGCAATCTTTGTAAAGACTTGACTCCGCGGTAGATCACTGTCTTTCATCAGAAAACTTCTGCGTTTCTTAATAGTACATAATGATTCAGTGTCGTTGCTCAGGTCACTTGGGCTGGATCAATCCCCGTTCAATCCCCGACCGTCCAAGAGGTTGGGCACTCCTCCGTCGTATCCTAAATTCTTATCCTTATACCCATTCCAAGTGATATATAAACATAACGCTGTCAGAAACTGATGCTGTCAGAAGCTGATGCTGTCAGAAGCTGATGCTGTCAGAAGCTGATGCTGTCAGAAGCTGATGCTGTCAGGATCAACTTTTGATCTTGCCCTGGGTAGGGGCTATATCATTACTTCCCTCCCTTGCAATATTTCTTACGAGGAATAATTATTTGGTTTATCTCTTAAGATTAATGCTGAGATAAAAATATCTCAGCGAATTCCTTGATTTTTACTATTTGCTTAAAAATCGTCATCGTAACTTTTTATGTTTCCCTGCATTACACAAGGATCTAGATTGGTGTATAATAAAAATGGACTTCAATATATGTATAATTGGTAAATAATATTCAAATGTATAACTTGATTTGCTGCTTTTAAAAGTACAGCCGCCTTTATTATAGGACCACACAATGTACATCATAGGACCATACAATGTTATGAGCTTAAAACACCCCCTTAACAAAATTTTATATTTAAAAGTATATCTATACCGAAACAAAATGTAAACTTTTTTCTTAGCTCTGCTCTATATATACATGAGTTGAAGAGGAGTTGAATGAAGAGTTGAAGAACCAGAAGCAATTGACGTCTGCTACATTCCCTTTTCTTCCCTCAGAAACCCATTTGATAAAATTTCAAGAAATATTACATTCAACATTTAATAATTAACACAATTAACATTGAGACTATTTCACTTAACCAATGTTGAGTAATGTTGTAGGAAACCAAAGCGGGAAAAAAATACCGGTAAAGAAATATTTAATGACTTTTTTCCCCTCTGGAAGCACCCAAGACCACTGGCGTTTCTCCAGACAAAGCAGGTGAAAGGCCAGGTGCTAACGAGGTCACCTGGGAGTTGGACACGTCATTATGGGGTTCACCTGACGCCCACAACTGAGACATGAACTTTCCCTCCCTTCCTCTCCCTCCCCCCCCTTCTTCCTCCTCTCACTTTTACTCTCTATTTTTCTATCCGTCATCTTCCTTATATGTTGATCAGTTAACTCATTTGTCCACTGTTTTTTTTATCTATCTGGCTCTGTAGCAATTCAGTATTTAAACGGTGGTACTTTTTGTGGACAGAATGTTACTCATCCGAGAGTTACTCTCTTACTCACCACAGAATATTATTATTGATACATTTAGGTACATCCGCATTTGTACTAGACTTTTTTTTATTAATACATGAGGTACATCTGCATTAGTGCAGCTACCCTAGACTATATGAAGTGGAGTACAGTGTGTAAAAAAGCTAACTAGGTGATGCTAAAAAATCCCCATCACACAGGATCTGTGAGGCTTGGACGGGACGAGTAAGTCTACGGGAAAACCCACCCACAGTTCACTTACTCCGCCGCTCTGCCTGAGAGAAGAGGTAAGCTGATTCTAATTTCGAGGTATTCCGGCTGTTTTTCTATACATTAGGGACTACGTTTTTAAAGGTGTAGACATTTCGTGTTGGTAACTTCGCTAGAAAGTTGTGATGTCATAACTTAGGACTGGTGATTAAATAACGCAGGATGAGTTTAGATTCAAGAGAGACTTGTGTAAACACTTATTTTCTCTCCCTCGCCCTTCACTCGCTCCTTCCTTGCCCATCCTTGCCTCTTCCTCTCCTCTCTCTCGCCACTCCTTCACCCCTCCCTCACACTTCCCTCACCCCTCCCCCGCCCCTCCTTCGCTTCCCTCTACATCCTCTGATTCATCTAGCTGTCAATACCACACGGGCCATCTGCTCAACGCAGACTGCTCTTCATATATTCGTCTTCGTTCCACCCCCTACACTCCTCACACCCTCACCGTCCATATGCCTCACCCCTCACATACTCATCGGACGAAGGAGTGGGGAATGATGGGGAGGACGAGGGGACGGGAGTGGGAGATGGTGGGGAGGACTTCACACTTACACAACGGAATATACCAATCCTCTAAAAAATCCCACTTATTACTAAGATTAAAGCACCGAAATATTGACATTTTCTCTGCATGGTCTTCGGTAAGTCAACTATACCACTTGGGTTCATACTTTTGTTATTTTTTTTTTTGCGGAGTGGTAAATGGAGAGAAGGTAATGACTAACTCTAATTTCCTTTGATATTGCAAATACAATTACTGAGAAAATTTCGACAAATATCGTGATGATTGTATCATGACCCTGTTGGCATAAGTCTTTGCAGATAATGGTGATTAATAATCCACTTCTCACAATAGACGAGTAAGTGACGACGACGTTTCGCACCATCCAGAACCCTAATCAAATGAATGAGATGACGTTTCGGTCCGTCGTGAATCCTGATCACCTTCATTTCATATGTGTGAGTTGGGCTGTTTTCTCTAGTCATGGTCTTGCGACCTGTTCTCTGCATGACAGTGATACACGGACAAACAGAACCCAAGTGTCTCCCAATCATGTAGTCACCGTTCCACAGCTGAACTTTAGAATACAATAGCTTCATGACATCTTTACGCGCTTAACAGTCAGGTCAGGAGAGACAGGCACAATAGGTCTGTGACAGGTCATAGTATAGCTAAGCTGGACATCCTTAAACAGCTAGTTGGAGACCCTCAATTGGGTCTTTTCATTTTATAAGCTGAAAGAGTAGGCTTTCGGGAAGACTTAGAGCACACTCTGGTGGGGGCTGGCAGCATGGTGGGCGTTGGCAGCATAGTGGGGGCTTGCAGCATGGTGGGGGCTGGCAGCATGGTGGGGGCTGGCAGCATGGTGGGGGCTGGCAGCATGGTAGGGGCTGGCAGCATGATGGGGGCTGGCAGCATGGTGGGGGCTGGCAGCATGGTGGGGGCTGGCAGCATGGTTTGGGGGGGGGGGGGAGCAGCACAGTGGGGGCTGGCAGCATGGTGGGGGGGGGGCAGCACAGTGGGGGCTGGCAGCATGGGTGGAGACTTGCAGCATAGTGGGGGCTTGCAGCATGGTGAGGGGAGCAGCACAGTGGGGGCTGGCAGCATGGTGGCCAGCTCTCTCTATCGCCTCGTAAGTTTCAGTGAAATTTTCAGAGGCAGACAGGCAATTTAAGCCCAATATTTCCCGTATATTTTCCCTGCCTGCAGTATGGACCCGTGTTCACAATATTTCCTCTAAAACCATGTGCTATTTTTATCTGATATATATATATATATATATATATATATATATATATATATATATATATATATATATATATATATATATATATATAAATATATATATATATATATATATATATATATATATATATATATATATATATATATATATATATATATATATATATATATATATATATATATATATATATATATATAGAGGGACGCGGTTCTCAGTGTGTGTGTGTCCGTCCTTGGAAAAGAATGAAGGGACACCAGCTATAAGATTCACTCCGGGGAAACTCTTGTTTTCTTTCAATTTGTGATCGCTTGCCTGTCCCTGCTGGAGACTCTTAGCTATCACAGACTAATGCTTAAGAAAGAAACATTTTCTCTTATTCGCTCGCATTTATCTTCACATATATTTTGTGTTTACCTCGCTTGAATATTTTGGTAATGACGTTATAACCCAGGCAACCTGTTTAATGACGGCTTTTGCTTGCCTGCCTGTCTACTGCGATGCCCTTGTGTCTTTGTTTCTTTCTGTCTACCTTCGTATCTGTCTACCTTCGTATCTGTCTACCCTCTGACCTGTCTTTCTACGTTCCTGTCATAATGCAGGACGGATTGTACACACACACACACACACACACACACACACACACACACATCCTAATGACATTTTCTTTGATCACCTGCTTGATTGTTAATTGGTTCATTTTCTGGATTGTAAACATACTTGGCCGCCATTCCTACTTTCCTTTATATTGTTTTCTTGTTTGCTTACCTGTCTGTCTCTGAGAATCACACCATCTTTCGTCCCTTTTTGACCTCCATACTACCTCGCCGCAAGTCCTCAAAACCGCACCACCTCTTCTATAAAGTCCTGAGAACCGTATCAAGTCCTCTTCCATCACCCTGCAATCAACAGTCCAAAGAGAGCTGACACGCATTATCAATCCCCTAAACCAAACCTAGGTTGACAATATAAACAGATTAGAGCTACTCTTCTGTATATCTCTCTCTCTCATATGTAATTGGAAATACTTAAGCCATGTCATTAGGACTCTGGAGGTCTGGGCGTGTACCTGACCTCCAGAGTCCTAATGAATTAGTTGATACACCTGCAACTGCCTATGTGCACTGGGTCATCGATTATGGGTTTGTGGAGCGCGGCTAGCGAGGGCCTCTGAGCTATTTCATTCAGCTATTGACTGAATTTTTACGACCTGCTTTAAATGCTATTTGTTTTATATTAACCCTGTGATGGCTTGAGACACACAGCATAAGGTTACTGTTAACAATCACCTCCCTCCTCCAAGCCTGCTTGGTGAATCTGAGATTATTGTGGATTAAAACACTGTAGCCAATCTTGTATGTTTTACCGACCAAGCTTGTCTGACAAACACCCAGCCAGTCCCCGAGAACACCCAGCTGGTCTCCAAAATACATCAGCCAGTCTCCAAAGCTTTGAACAAATCCTCGTTAACCCGGCGGCTGCTCCTCGTCATAAAATGAAAAACGCGCTCGTCGGCGACCTTCAGAGGCTCCAGTCGCCCTCAAGGGCGCATTTGTAAATTCTTCCGCACTGCGTAAAAAGGCGATATTTTATCAAATACGCTTTAATGTTGTAATATATTAGAGTTTTGTGTATAATTAGGACTAGAATAGGTTCAGATAGTCTTTTTTTGAACTGTTGGCAGGTAATTAAATTTGAGCCTGTTTACAGGTTATATCCGTCCATGGTGCGGCAGACTACAGTGAAACATTTGTTAATTGTTCCGTAGTGTTAAGAAAAAGAAATATAATATACATTAATAATGTATATTATCATTGTGTATAGCTAGGCTTTGGATCGGTTTAGGTTAAGAGTATATGTTCTGCGGGCGATTGTATTTTCAGTACGTGCGTGAATCCCTTTCGTTGTGCGATTCGGACACACGAAAAAGAGCAAAGCATTACTAAAAAAAAAAATAACGAACATGTGTAAAGTGTTTTAAGTTTATTAACAGGGGGGTTAAACGGCTGCATAAACGAGCATTTGGTCATTGTTTATTACGACGGGCTGTTATGTGTAAACTGTGTTTCATTAATATATATGGATGGAGGGGGTTTAGGGGTGGGGGGTTGGGGGGGAAGGGCTGGTGAATGTAATCACTCCTGGAGAACCTTTTGTGAATAACACGTGGGTTGGTGTCGTCGCCCCAGACGACTCTTCCTGCTTCGTGGGTTAGTGTCGTCGCTTCAGACGACTCTTCCTGCCTCGTGGGTTAGTGTCGTCGCTTCAGACGACTCTTCCTGCCTCGTGGGTTAGTGTCGTCGCCCCAGACGACTCTTCCTGCTTCGTGGGTTAGTGTCGTCGCTCCAGACGACTCTTCCTGCCTCGTGGGTTAGTGTCGTCGCTTCAGACGACTCTTCCTGCCTCGTGGGTTAGTGTCGTCGCTCCAGACGACTCTTCCTGCTTCGTGGGTTAGTGTCGTCGCTCCAGACGACTCTTCCTGCCTCGTGGGTTAGTGTCGTCGCTTCAGACGACTCTTCCTGCCTCGTGGGTTAGTGTCGTCGCTTCAGACGACTCTTCCTGCCTCGTGGGTTAGTGTCGTCGCTTCAGACGACTCTTCCTGCCTCGTGGGTTAGTGTCGTCGCTCCAGACGACTCTTCCTGCCTCGTGGGTTAGTGTCGTCGCTCCAGACGACTCTTCCTGCCTCGCTCCACCTTCACCACTGCCAACCGATCATCGACCCGGGTCTTACCTTGGAAGTTGGTCGAGGTCTTAGTGACGAGGCCTCAGGCATGGTGACGTGGGGCTGGGGCGTGGGGCCATCGTCTCTCGATCGTCGTCAGCGTCTCTGTCATGGTGTCTCATCGTCGTCAGACGACATATATACAGAACGTTCACACAAAATTTACCACGAACCATGACTTGTGGACCACGAACCAGGACGAGTGGACCACGAACCAGGACGAGTGGACCACGAACCAGGACGAGTGGACCACGAACCAGGACGAGCGGTCCACGGACCAGGTCGAGCGGTCCACCGAGCCCAAGCAATAGTCCGGACAGATGAAAAATGTGTCAGTTTAAGGTGCGGTGGCCGGGTGTTTGATACTCACCTGTGGGAGAGTAAAGGTGAGACTCCCCTTCCCCCTCAATCTTTTGTTTTGACGCAGGGAAAGAGGGGTCAGCTCTGGCAGAATCCCCCACCACTCTCTCCCCCCCTCATCCCTCTCCGCTACTTTCCTCTATGTCTTCTCCCCCCTCGTTCTTACGTTCTTGATCTATCCTGTCACTTTCTTCCCCCCCTCTCCACTATCCACCCCTCTTCCACTATCCACCCCCCCCTTAAACTTTCCTTTCAACTACGGTATGATCACTGGAGCTAGAAACACACACACATTCACACATTATATATATATATATATATATATATATATATATATATATATATATATATATATATATATATATATATATATATAATTGAAAACTCACACCCCAGAAGTGACTCGAACCCATACTGCCAGAAGCAATGCATCTGATGTACAAGATCCCTTAACCACTCGACCAACACGACCGAACAAAACAACCGTTCAGACCAACACGACCGTTCAGGCTTGTTCGCATATATATATATATATATATATATATATATATATATATATATATATATATATATATATATATATATATATATATATATATATATATAATGTATATGCATTGCGCAATTTATCATAATAATTGCTGTGGGGTACATTCGGAACATGTGTGGATCAGGGTTGGCATCACTGAAAAGAGTGCCACATAACATAGTGTCAAAGCGACCCCCACAACGAATCTTGCTGTAGCATTCTGGATCTACTAATATATTGCTCCTTCCATATGGTAAGGCGTTATGCACCGATCACCAAGCAAATATAATCCATTCATCATACTCTTTATAAAGTGTGATTATGTATTTTGACGTCAGTTTTTCCCCTCAATAGACTTAATAAATTGTACGTTAATGGCTATAGTAGTAGGCATTCTGCAGTCACGTGAGACTATGGAGTTGCGTCCGGGTTGTCGAGGTTGGAGTGTCCACTCCAGGGCAGGTCGATATGGAGGAGAAGCTGTTACCCATGCAGCAGGTCACCCCCCCCTCTCCACAGTGCTGAAATTGTTCAATAGATTGGATGATCATCGTAAACATGGAACCTTGGTTTGTGTTAAGTAGTTTTATTATGTTGTTAGTGGTACTGTGATGAACAACTACGAGTGGATGTTAATACTGCATGTTCTGAGAGAGAGGGAGGGAGAGAGAGAGAGAGAGAGAGAGAGAGAGAGAGAGAGAGAGAGAGAGAGAGAGAGAGAGAGAGAGAGTGGAGAAGATGTTCAGAGGAGAAAGAGAGGCCATAAATTTGTTTGTAATCCTGTGTGTCCAAGGCTAATTAGGCCAAATTGTCTTACGAACCGAATTAAGTAGATAATTAGAGGTAAGAGGAGAGAGGTAAGGGAGGGAAGGGTAAGGTGTTAATGGTAGGGAGGGAGAGGCAAGGTCTTAATGGGAGGGAGGGAGGGAGAGGTAAGGTGTTCATGGTAGGGAGGGAGAGGCAAGGTATTCATGGTAGGGAGGGAGAGGCAAGGTGTTAATGGGAGGGAGGGAGGGAGAGGCAAGGTATTCATGGTAGGGAGGGAGAGGCAAGATATTCATGGTAGGGAGGGAGAGGCAAGGTATTCATGGTAGGGAGGGAGAGGCAAGATATTCATGGGAGGGAGGGAGAGGCAAGGTATTCATGGTAGGGAGGGAGAGGCAAGGTATTCATGGTAGGGAGGGAGAGGCAAGGTATTCATGGTAGGGAGGGAGAGGCAAGGTATTCATTGTAGGGAGGGAGAGGCAAGGTATTCATGGTAGGGAGGGAGAGGCAAGGTATTCATGGTAGGGAGGGAGAGGCAAGGTATTCATGGTAGGGAGGGAGAGGCAAGGTATTCATGGTAGGGAGGGAGAGGCAAGGTATTCATGGTAGGGAGGGAGAGGCAAGGTGTTAATGGGAGGGAGGGAGGGAGAGGCAAGGTATTCATGGTAGGGAGGGAGAGGCAAGGTATTCATGGTAGGGAGGGAGAGGCAAGGTGTTCATGGTAGGGAGGGAGAGGCAAGGTATTCATGGTAGGGAGGGAGAGGTAAGGCGGATTGCATTTTCCTGGACTGTCGGAAAGCCTTTGACACAGTACCCTATAAGAGGCTGATGCATGCGTTGGAAAGACAGGCAGAAATAACAGGTAAGGTGCTCCAGTGGATAAGGGAGAACCTAAGTAATAGGAAGCAGAGAGTTACAGTGAGGGGTGAGACCTCAGATTGGCGTGAAGTCACCAGTGGAGTCCCACAGGGCTCTGTACTCGGTCCTTTCCTGTTTCTGATATTCATAAATGATCTCCCAGAGGGTATAGACTCATTCCTCTCAATGTTTGCTGACGACGCCAAAATTATGAAAAGGATTAAGACAGAGGAGGACTGCTTGAGGTTTCAAGAAGACCTGGACAAACCGAAGGAATGGTCCAACAACTGGTTGTTAGAGTTTAACCCGAGCAAATGTAATGTAATGAAGATAGGTGCATGGAGCAGGAGGCCAGATACAAGGTATCATCTAGGAGATGAAATTCTTCAATAGTCAGAGAGAGAGAAAGACCTGGAGGTTGATATCACGCCAGACCTGTCCCCCTGAAGCCCATATCATGAGGATAACATCAGCGGCATATGGCAGGTTGGCTAACATAAGAACGGCCTTTAGAAACTTGTGTAAGGAATCTTTCAGAACTTTGTATACAACATATGTCAGACCAATCCTGGATTATGCAGCTCCAGCATGGAGTCCATATCTAGTCAAGCATAAGACTAAACTGGAAAAGGTTCAAAGGTTTACCACCAGACTAGTACCCGAACTGAGGGGCATGAACTATGAGGAGAGACTACGGGAATTAAACCTCACGTCGTTAGAAGACAGAAGTGTTCGGCGGGGACATGATCACCACATACAAAATTCTCAAGGGAATTGGTAGTGTAGATAAAGATAGATTATTTAACACGAGGAGCACACACACTACGGGACATAGATGGAAATTGAGTGGCCAAATGAGCCATAGAGACATTAAAAAGAATGGTTTTATTCTCAGAATAGTAGACAAATGGAATGCATTAGGAAGTGATGTGGTGGAGGCTGATTCCATACACAGTTTCAGGTGTAGACATGACTGAGCCCAGTAGGCTCAGGAACCTGTACACCAGTTAATTGGCAGTTGAGAGGCAGGACCAAAGAGCCGAACCTCAAACCCCGCAAGCACAATTAGGTGAGTACAACTAGGAGAGTATACACACCCACCACAACACTCACACACACCCACACACACACACACACACACACAACACACACACACACACCACAACACACACACACACCACAACACACACACACACACCACAACACACACACACACACACCACAACACACACACACACACACCACAACACACACACACCACAACACACACACACACACCACAACACACACACCACAACACACACACACACACCACAACACACACACACACACCACAACACACACACACACACCACAACACACACACACACACCACAACACACACACACCACAACACACACACACCACAACACACACACACACACACCACAACACACACACACACACACACACCACAACACACAACACACACACCACAACACACACACACCACAACACACACACACCACAACACACAACACACACACACCACAACACACACACACCACAACACACAACACACACACCACAACACACACACACCACAACACACAACACACACACCACAACACACACACACCACAACACACACAACACACACACCACAACACACACACACACACACCACAACACAACCCGCGACAGCAACATTCACTGCACTGAAACTCGCTTAACCTCTTCCCACGTGAGAATTTCGTCATAAAGCAAGTTTTACTCCGAGGCCTGGCAGCGCTAAACTGCCCCACAGTGAGGCCCCTCATCCACTAAACCGGTTTATGGGGGGCCCGGTCACCATACCCCCCCCCCCTCCTTCTCCAACAAAAAAAAAACTGGGAATAAACCTGGGAAAAAAACCCGGCTTGGCAACTCTCAGCGGTGCTTCGTCAATTACTTTTTTTTTTTTTACCTCAACTAAACATAATTTATTTCCTTTTATTTCAAGAATTTTATTTTGACCGAGTCGTTAAATTTACGGATTCTGAAGAAAAAAAACATCATTCATATATTCGGATTTTTTTTTGGTTGAACTATCGTTTACTATCTATAGATAGTAAAAGATAAGTTGGTGATTGGATATATTAATATTTGCGTATGATTATGAGAATGATTAAGACAAAAATGATAGCATGAAAACAAGTAGCTGCTAGACTTTAACTCAAGCAAGTGCAAAGTAATGGACCTGTATGTTGGAAACAGGACACCTGACACAAAGTATAGAATGGAAGATGAAATCTTAAACAAAAGACATGTTAAAAGACTTTAATATGACGCTGAACCAACTCGGATATTCATGAAGAGGTGTACTTGGTGTAAGTACACTCAGAGTACTTACACTCAGAGTACGTACACTCAGAGTACGTACACTCAGAGTACGTACACTCAGAGTACGTACACTCAGAGTACGTACACTCAGAGTACGTCAGACAAACGTACATTTGCTGGTTGATCAATAAAGACCTGTGTGGCCATGATTCCCCAGAGACTAATATGCCTGAAGCCCAACACGACCCCAAGCCCGAAGCTGATATGGTCAGTTGTTGTTTTAGATTCAGCTACTTAGAACAAAAGTTCCAAAGTAGCACGGCCTATGGTGAGCCCGCAGTGGACTTCCCTGGCACAGGAGCAGCGGGGCTGTAACTCGATATGGTCAGTCATTCAGAGCTCAATATACCCCATGTCAGACCAACCATGCAAAATTCACCATTCTTGTCTCCTGACTATTTCCGGGACTAAGAGGTCTGAGTTATGAGGCAAGATTGAATGTATTAAATCTCCGCACCCAGAAGATAGAAAACTTATGGGAGAGATGATTACCACATATACAATTTTCATGGGAATCGATAGGGCTGACAAGGGCAGCTTACATACCACAGGATGAACACAAATAAGAAGATGCAGGTTGAAACTGAGAACACAAATGAGAAACAGAGACACCAGAAAGACTTTTGTTTAAGTGGGAGTAGTGAACAAAAGCAATGAAGTGAGTTAATTGAAGCAAATGAATTATTCAGATTCAAAGCAGATATGAAAGCATAAAGGGCTTCATGACTTTATGACTGAAGAACGAAACCCAGGTTTCGTTTTTACCTGTTGATTGACGGTTGAGAGGCGGGACCAAAGAGCCAGAGCTCAACCCCCTCAAGCACAACTAGGTGAGTTGTGCACACACACGTCATATTAAACAGTTATATTAATGGAGTTGCTCCACGTTATATTGAAGGACTGAAGGAAATTACGAACAAGAAGTTAAGAGAATATTGGATTGTCCAACATATTGGTCCTCAGCCTTGAAGCAATCTGGAATCGACAGGAAAATTAGGTCGTGTGTGTGTGTGTGTGTGTGTGTGTGTGTGTGTGTGTGTGTGTGTGTGTGTGTGTGTGTGTGTGAGAAAGAGAGAGAGAGAGAGAGAGAGAGAGAGAGAGAGAGAGAGAGAGAGAGAGATGAGAGAGAGAGAGAGAGAGAGAGAGAGAGAGAGAGAGAGAGAGAGGAAATAGGGAGGAGAGGGAGGGGAAGCATAAAAAACCCTGGCAAAACAGGTGAGTAAGGGGGAGAAGGTTGACAAAACAAGTGGGTGAGGGGAAGAAGAGAGGTAAAGAGCGCAGCAAAATACGTGGACGAGGGGGTTCAAGAGGGGAGAGAGACAAGAGGCTCACTTGGGCTTCCTCCACCAGGCTGGTCAGGCCTTCACCGCACACACCTGTCAGCCTCCACACCTGTCCTCATCCACACCTGCGCCGCAGACACCTGCCAGGCAATCCAGATCCAACGGAACATCTGAGCCAACACCTGTCTCGAGACACTCACGACAATACATGAACCCAGAGAAACCATTCGTGCCTCCAGAGGGCAGCAGAGGATGATTTGCGTGGATGATTTGACGGAGATGAATGATTGATGTGGATGAGGTACAGGAGACGGAGTACTGCCGGTACGGGTGTATGGTGGTACTTGCTCAGCCTGTGATGGCCTGTTCCAGTTTAGGAGGCTGGAGACCTCACAATATATGCATTATATAAAATTAAAAATTCAAGCTTCAGATTCTGCTGCTCCTCCACCTGCTCCTTGAAGTTCTCTTCCTCCTCCTTGAAATTTTATTCCTCCAAATTTTCTTCCTCCAAATTTTCTTCCTTCTCCTTAGCAAGGGATGACCACGATGGCGCCTCACAGTCGACCAAACTCTCCCCTTCTATGGTTCACCCCCCAATTCTCCTCTTACCTTTCCTTCTTTTATCTTCTCCCACTCTTCAGTTCTTTCCTCAACTTCTACCTCCTCCTCCTCCCCCATGCCTCCTTCTACCCATTGTCTCCTCCCCCTCCCCCAGCTCCACTTTACGATCCTCAGGGTCGTACTGGTGACATTTATTGGTATCTTCTTTCCAAGGTATGCGAGAGAGAGAGAGAGAGAGAGAGAGATGAGAGAGAGAGAGAGAGAGAGAGAGAGAGAGAGAGAGAGAGAGAGAGAGAGAGAGAGAGAGAGAGAGTGAGAGAGAGAGAGAGAGTGAAGTTTGATACAAATACAAACAAATGCCCCATGAATCACAAACACAGACACCATGAGTCACACAAACACACACACACACCATGTCACAAACACACACAATGAGTTACCCAAAAAACACACAATAACTCACAAACACTCTGTAACTCACATACTCTGACTCACACACTCTAACTCACACACACACACACTCTGACTCACACACACACTCTGACTCACACACACACACACTCTGACTCACACACACACACACTCTGACTCACACACACACTCTGACTCACACACACACTCTGACTCACAAACAAGCACCCACTCACAAAACGCTGACCTCAAACCATAAATCCAAACCAACTCTCCACCAGTTAAGTGTTTTTTTTTGTTTGCATCCTTCATTCCCGGATCCAATTTTCCTGCGAATTATGACTTCTGTCAGTTCAATAACATTCATCAAGAGACAGATGCCGGGCTGACAGATAGACAGAGTTCCGTAACAAACAGATTGGGTTTCAAAATAGACAATAAAAGTTCCAAATTTCTGGTCAAATATAAAGGGGGGGGGAAGGGGGGGGGAAGGGGAAGGGAGGGGGGGAAGGGGGGGAAAGGGGGGGATACCTCAACCACGGCCCTTATTACGTTTTTTACCAGAATCAACCAATCCACCGTAAAATGTACGTATTGGTAAATAATAATAAAATTATAATGCATGGTAATTTGGTGATGCGTCGTTTATGGTACATATATCGGCCTTGATAGGTTAGGTGGGTTGTTTGGGTTAGCACGTTTCTGGTTAGGTTAGGTTAGGTAAAACTGTTTCGTTTTTTTTAACGAAGTTGCGACGCAAATCGAGAGTGCGGGGTGGGAGTAAAATATATATATATATATATATATATATATATATATATATATATATATATATATATATATATATATAACATATAATTAACGCTAAAACGTGTATAATCAACACAAAGACAGGTATAATCAACATTGGATAATATGGATAATACAATGGATAATATCAACACTGAATGGATAATATTCCATTCCAGTTCTTTATATATTCTCATTCCATTCCAAGATGGCTACAGTGACTGTATGCCTCCACTGGCAATCTGTATCCAACGTTCCTACCATAATTACCAAGTATTTCGGGGGGGGGGAAAATTTACTCTGTTCGTGCAAAGGAATCATCCATCAGGGGGTCGCGTGTCACAGTTTTTGTTTGGTGCTTATTCATGAGTGTGGAGGTTGTTGAGCAGGGTTTTTGGGGGTGGTGGAAGGGATTTATTTGTGGAATTTTGTAGAATAGATCAGTCACGTATTCGGTGTGTTGGAAACTCTGTATTCGTGGAGGGGATGGGTTAGGGGTACATTATGGGTTTTTGTCATTAAATATCGTATTAAATTGATGCTGTTATCAAAGTAACTAGAGAACACTTCTCTTATCCTAGAGAACACTTGTCTCTATGCGTGTTCTCACCCTCTGACACTCGGCACCATAGTACTGAGATCTATTAAGTACACTATGAATACTCAAGGATATATATCCCTCTTATCCTCTTTCACCGTTGCTTTCAGATCTGCACATGTTAATGTTTTGTTGATAAATGTTCACACGTACGTTGAGTAACACAAAGTCGAGAGGAACTTTAGTGTAGATGACGATTCGAATTTAAGAGACTGAACTTAAGCTTCACTTAAGAGACTGAACTTAAGATTCAATAGAGTTTACTCTCAACTATGTCTCTGCATCGTTGACAGCACTTTATGCTCTGTTTAGCCAAGTTAAAAGCTAAAATAAGATATAAGTTTATACCCAAGTTTAGATATATTAATAATGCTTGGAGAATTAGGCTATCCAATGTAAACTTAGGAAAAACTTTTAAGGAAGAACTTTTAATCTAATTTACATTAGAGATCAAAGAGGAAAGTTTTTCCAGTTCTCTGACGTATCAATTAACATCAAAGATTATAATAATAATAATAATAATAATAATAATAATAATAATAATAACACTGGGAAATCACATTAGAATGTTATCATGCGAAAATCATTGGGGTTTTCCCGGGGAGGGGGGGGGGGGGGAAGTTTAAGACGGCCATCTGGAACGCAGGTTCGAGTCCTTGGAGTGCTCCGTCGGTTTTCGAATAATAATAAAAATAATAATTATGACATTGACGAATGTGTTGCACTTTTGTAGTGTTTGAATGAAAGTGAAGAAAAATCCAAGTACAGGTGTGTGTATAATATTAAACCAAAATTTTCCGAGGAATCCAACCTGCTTTATCAAGTGCTGTCGTAACCATCTTCTCTGTGTGCAATATACCTGGCTGCTATATACCTGACTCTGCAATATACCTGACACTCTCCGCCTTGGGGGATGGAAAGTACAATGGCCTTCTTGCCTTATGATAACTGCTTGTGAAGATGCATTACATATTCACGATGGTGCTCATGCAATTTGCATTTTCAATTTACACTGTGTTATCCAGTCCTCTATCCATACATAAATATGCTCCCAAAAATATCACAAACATGTGATTTAGGTATTCAAAAAGAACCACTTGGAAAGAAAACATAGGGTTTAAAATTGTATATACATGTATGTGTTTTTGTATGTGTATACACAAACACATACATGGATGCCTATTACTACTATGTATATGAATATGTGTACATATGTACGAGTGTGTACATGTATGTAAATGTACGTGTATGCGTTTGTATATTTGTTCATTCACCAAATTCTGTTTGCGGAAGTTGAGCTTCAGCTCTTTGGTTCCGCCTTCCAACCACCAATCAACTGGTGTTGATTAGTGATTGACACTTCAACTATTGGGCTCTTATCATTTATACACTTGAAA
>NC_091175.1:10909159-10914159 GCF_040958095.1 Procambarus clarkii | reverse complement strand
GGTATTCTACACCTCATTCAAGCGCTGAGGAACGGTATTCTACATCTTATTGGAAGTGCTGAGAACGGTATTCTACACCCTCATTCAAGTGCTGAGAACGGTATTCTACACCTCATTCAAGTGCTGAGAACGGTATTCTACACCTCATTCAAGCGCTGAGAACGGTATTCTACACCTCATTCAAGTGCTAGAGAACGGTATTCTACACCTCATTCAAGCGCTGAGAACGGTATTCTACTCCTCATTCAAGTGCTGAGAACGGTATTCTTACTCCTCATTCAAGTGCTGAGAACGGTATTCTACACCTCATTCAAGTGCTGAGAACGGTATTCTACACCTCATTCAAGCGCTTGAGAACGGTATTCTACACCTCATTCAAGCGCTGAGCACGTACATTCTACTCCTCATTCAAGCGCTCTGAGAACGACATTCTACTAATCATTCAAGTAGATTAGTAGACGTACACGTCTAGATGTGCTTGCACCGGCCAAGTGCTAGCTCCTAAGCCCGCTTTCCGAGTCATTGGTAGTTTAATACAATTTAATATAATATGTTTTGTCGTTTCTTTCCAATTCAGGATTCTGTGTTATGTTCTCTGAGGTTGTCTCCGTGGTCTCCTCTACATTGTGTGTGTGTGTGTGTGGTGTGTGTGTGTGTGTGTGTGTGTGTGTGTGTGTGTGTGTGTGTGTGTGTGTGTGGTGTGTGTGTGTGTGTGTGTCTCAGCAAAACACACACACACACGCTCTGCATGTGTGTGTGTGTGTGTGTGTGTGTGTGTGTGTGTGTGTGTGTGTGTGTGTGTGTGTGTGTGTAAATACAAATTTAAAACAAACCGTAAATCGAACATCTGTCATCACTATAAAACCGAACACATGCATCTCAAAAACCACCTCAAACCTAATCCACACTTGCAATTCAGCCCACCTAACAAATTTATTCCCAAAACATACGCATGCAACAAATTTAAAAAAAAAAACACATCAATTTGCTTTAAATGCAGAATTATTATGCAACAAAAAGACCTGTCTAACACTAAAATTGTAAATCAAATCAATTTACACTCGAGTAAATTACATAGGCTGCCTGCAATGAAAAAAAAAAATAATGCAGTTATAATTTCCGTTAACAAGGTTGTTTGTTTTATTTGGGTCATTACGGTAGTTAAATGCGTCATGTCTTTTTTTTTTTAATTAGAAGCGATATATTTCGTAATATATTGCGGCTGAAACTTGTGTAATTGGACATCATATTGGACAATATATTGGACATTATATTGGACAAATACTGGACAACATATTGGATTATTTATTGAAATAATGTTTTGATCAAAGATCTTTATTGCTGATAGCGTCTACTTCTTGAGTAGATTATTGCTGGTAACGTCTACTTCTTGAGTAGATTATTAACAGTAACGTCTACTTCTTAGGTAGATTGTTGCTGTTAACATCTGTTTCTGGAGTAGATTACTGCTGATAACGTCTTCTACTTGTGTCCACCTACTCCTTGGTAGATTATCACAGGAGCGTTATATGCTCCGTATACGGAGTATAACTCTGTAGTTAATGAATAAAGGGTGAAAGTAAAGGAATGAGTAAATGAGGGAATAACCCACACGAACAGAGATGGCATTACTCACCCAATGAACCCAGCACGCTACTCACTCCACTAACATGAGTAAAATAAAACAAAGCCAGATGAGTAACTAAGGGGACGATCACATATCCCAGGGGTTGACCTGTCCCATAAGAGGGATGGTTAATTGAGGGAGAAATGGGAGGGAAATGGGAAATATATAGTCGTAGTGGGTTGGCGCTTTCCCTTGATAATTTCCTCCCCTTCCATTTCTCTCTTAATCAACCATCCCTGTTCCTCCGCGTCCCCTTCCCTCCCTCCTCTCCCTCTTTCCCCCTCTCTTCCATTCTAAAGCCAAGTCCGTCCCTCTCATTGCTCACAACTGCTGTGTATTGGCTCAGAGGTCGACTGAGTGAATCGTTTTGTTTGGCTGATGAAGAGGATTCGATCTGGCATCGACGCCTCGTTCAGGATTTCAGTTATGCTCACCTCGTTTGCGGCAGATTACGAATGAGGAGAGAGAGAGAGAGAGAGAGAGAGAGAGAGAGAGAGAGAGAGAGAGAGAGAGAGAGAGAGAGAGAGAGAGAGAGAGAGAGAGAGAGAGAGAGAGAGAGAGAGTGTTCGCCTATTTGTACTCATTTGTATCTACAAATAAGTGAGACCCTGCCTTTCTAGCCATCGGTTCTCTAATGCATTGATTTCTCACCTATTTCCCTATCAAATCTACTTTGAAAATGATGTCCTGGAGTTTGCTTCTACAACTTGCTTCTTTAGTTCAATCCATTTTTCACTGTCACACTAAAAGAAAACTCTCTAACATCTCTATGACTCACCTGAGTTTCAAGGTTCAATCTGCGCCCTCCTGTTCTATTGGTATTCATTGCCAATGTTTCCTATTTTTCCACTCAATCCCCTCCCTAAGTATTATATACGTCTCTATCATATCTCCATTCTCTCTCTCCTCTTTTCTAGTATTGTTAGGTTTAACTCCTTCAGTCTCTCTTCATATCCCATTCCCTGGCAATTCTGGGACGAGCTTCGTCACAAACTTCTGTACCCTTTCGAGTTTCTTTTTGTTTTTGTTTTTTCCTTTTAGATGGGGGAAGGGGCCCAAGATTGTCATAGATATAGATAGAGGGAATACTCTAAAACTGGTCTCATATATGCGGTGTACAGCGATCCAAACGCTTCATTATTAACTTATTGACTGCTTACTCCCGCCTGCCTCTCAAATTTGTATAGTAATCTCTTGTGAGGTACTGTATCAAAGGCTTTTTTGGCAGTTCAGAAATACGCAACCTGCCCAAGCTTCTCTGTCCCCCTCAGTTTATTTTCGTTACTCTATCAGTATGTTTGTTAGGCATGGTTTCCCATCCCTAAACTCATGTTGGTGTTTGCTTACATACCCATTTATCTCTAGGTGTGTTTCTATTCTTATTCTGGTTATTCTTTCTCGTATATTGCAGGGGATGCTTGTCAGTGATGCTGGTCTGTAGTTAAGTGCCTCTTCTCTATCTCCTTTCTTGAAAATTGGTACCATATTTGGCTTCTTCCAGCAGCTGAGCAGCTCCCTCCTTTGTAAGTGACTCATTAAAGATCCTTTACTAGAGGAAAGCTGAGGACCTCCTCGGCCTCTTTCAACATTCAAGGTTTTAGATTGTCTGGTCTAACAGCTTTAGTCTCGTCCAGTGATGCTAGTTGCTTCGTGACAGACTCTGCTGTCACCTCAATGTTCAACAGTCTCCCATTTAGAGTCATGTGTTCCAAACACATTAATGTTTGAAGGGAAAAAAATGGTCTTAAAGAAATCCTCCATTTCGAAGGCATTTTTCCATGTATGTGTGTGTGTGTGTATATATACATCTGTATGACCTTTGACTCCTGACCTATGACCTCTTGCGTCACGGATGCTTAAAGCAGAGGTGGTTTTGCCTTCTTATATCTCCATCCATTATTGTCTGTCTCCAAGCCTCATTTTATTCATCTTTTTGAGCGTTTCTCTTCATTCATTCTTATCTCTTCAGTGGGCTCCAAGTTGAGAGAAAGTTATCGCCAATTAAAGACGCTTTGTAATATTTGTTCACAGGGAATTTGGGGAAAAGTTGAGTTTAGATTGATTGCGAACCCTTGGTTAAATCCTTACTGGATTTCCAAATTATAAATACATTGACAGATGCGTGCGTGCATGCGTGCGTGCACACACACACACACACACACACACCAGCCTGAGACTGAAGTAGCTTTAGCACTTCTCTTGTTTCCTCTCAATTCACTATTAGATTTCCAGCATTTTTTATCACTGTCTCCAATCACTTTCTCTACCACTCTGTCACTCTCCTTCACTCTCTGTCACTCTCCTTCACTCTCTACCACTCTCTGTCACTCTGCCAGTCTCCTTCACTCTCTCCCACTTTCCTCCGCTCTCTGCACCACGCTCTCCCAGCCACTCTGGCCTGCCATATATATCTCATTCAGATTGATATAAACCTCTGACGTTATTCTGGATGACAAGATAATTGTATACACCAAATTGAATGTTTCTAATGTCTTCTTGTTTATTATATATATATATATATATATATATATATATATATATATATATATATATAATATATAATATATATATATATATATATGTGTGTGTGGTGTGTGTGTGTGTGTGTGTGTGTGTGTGTGTGTGTGTGTGTGTGTGTGTGTCACCTTATTTTCATAATTAACCTGGCAATAAAGTAGGATGACTTTTCAGAGCCCAAAATATTACTCTTCTCACTAGAGGGGAAAAGTTGATAAAATAGTGTGTGCAAGCGACTATTTACCGCGCTGGGTGACCGTTATTATAGACCTCAACCAGGAAAATGAATTTACCGGAATTTACCCGAAGGACCACCAGCCAACTCTAGTGGCCCTCGGACGGGAAAAGGGCTAAATCCCGAGGGCCACTAAGACAGTAGTGGCCCCTCGATGGGGACACTAAGACAGTAGTGGTCCCTCGATGGGGACACTAAGAGATGGCAGTGTTTACTCTATTGGCAACATTGGTAACGTCACGTCGGTAACAACGCACTGTCCATCTATCCAAAAATAAAACAAACAAACAAATTCTTCGTTGGCAAACAATGAATCTCACGATCTGCTCCCCCTCACTGGCAACACTTGATAGCAAGATCTTATTCTGAAGGAAAAAGAAAAAGTGTTTCCTGTTCCGCTTCCTCGGTTGATAGATCGTGATCAACTTATCTCATTGGTAACAATGGGGTCCAAGGTCTTTTCTAGCTGGTAATATTGGTGAACATAATCTTCGTCTTTTACATCAAGAGAGGGGTGCAAGCTCTTATTTTTGAATTGGTATCAATGAGCCAAAGTTTTAAACTCTTCCAAAGTTCGCAGGAGAGAGAGAGAGAGAGAGAGAGAGAGAGAGAGAGAGAGAG
>NC_091175.1:10729692-10908659 GCF_040958095.1 Procambarus clarkii | reverse complement strand
TTATTGAAATAACTATTCATTTTTAGCTTGTATTATGTTTTATCACCTGTATTTACCAGTTGGTGCTTACCTGATTGTGAGAATGGACCCCAGTTCTTGGGCTCTCCACTACTTGCCTATTGGTTTTCCAGTAATGTACATAGATAATTTTATCTGTATAAGATTTGACTCAATGACAGTCTAGATCTGATTATTAACCTCAGTTCAGATATGCAAATTGGTAAGTCAGTTGTTTCCCTAGTACCCAGTAAATGTGGAATGAAGCATGAGAGATCTGTGATGAAGCATGTGTGTTCCTTGCATGAGATGAGGTAAAGCCTTTCACATGCATGTCTCTTACTGCCAAACCCATGATATGCTCAGGAATGTATTTTTCTTTTATCACTGATGATATAAGAATTGTTTAGTTGTTAATTAATTGTTTAATATATTTGAATATATTTTGTAATATAATTTTAAGCTTGATTAAATGTTATACTATATATATATATTGTTTTTTTTTTTTTTTTTTTTGCAAATATGTGATCATCATATATTTTGTTCACTGTTAATGATGCAATACATTTTTAAGAAAATATGGCTTTAATTAATATGGACTTTATAATAAATTTTACATTGAACTTATATGAAGTCCCAAAAGAAATTTGAAATATAATCCTAAAGATTTTTCATATACTGTGAATGGCAATCATCTAGTTTATAAGTCAGCAGTTTGACAAGACACCTTTAACTTGTTTGCAGAATTTTGTTGAACCATCAAGATTACAATGACAAGAGCACTTTGGTCCTTAACCGCCTGCTTTCACCACCATCTCCACCACAACAACCATCTCCACCACACATTGTCTTGGTTGTCAGCTCATCCTATCATCCTCCCCACCCACCCTCCCTCTTCCCCACAAATTCAACCAATCTGGAAATGCCCAAAAGCGGGACATCAAATACAAGCTCAGGACTTGAATATTGAGAGTGCGTGCGAGTTACCAGCTTGTCCACTTGCAGCTTGTGTACAGTATTGTTTAGTTTGTATTTTAGTGATTGAATGGATGTGTGATGTTATAGTTGTGTGCATCTTTGGGATTGTTACATGTTAAGCAAATCTGACCCTTAAGCAGTTCAGTATGGTCTATTTTTCATAATTAGCTTAGGATATATGGTACTGTTACTGCTGTTGTTTAACCAAAGATAATTGGCAATAGGCTTCTTGTAAGTTCCATTTATATATTGTTATTTAGGTTATTAGGCAATTACCTTTCCAAAATGAAAGGACTCACAATATCGAAATTATTGAGTGCGTGGTTACCTAAACAACTTTTTTGTTAAGTTTCTTTGACTGGGATACCTTATGGTTTTTATCATGTTCTTTTTTCTTTGGCAGGTTTCCATTCATTACCTTAAATGCCTATTCATATTGACTCAATTTGTAAAACTCAAAAGTGCAAAGAATAATGTATGAGTTTTATCAATGTAAATTCTTTGCAACTATCTCTTCTGGAAGGGCTTTCCTGAGCTGTCCTCCTGCCCTACTCTAAACATAGGTACCACATTTAATTCCTAACAAATCGATAGCACCTATTAGAGTCTAGGGCAAAATTCAGCCCCCCCCCCCCCCCAATAAAGGCAGAGGGAGTGTGGATGCAAGATCAACGACACTAGTGAGGGGAAAACAACCAGAAAGGCCGAGTGAACAAAAACAAGCAACTTCTTGGACAACATATGCAACCCTGATTTGAACTTTTGTACATACTGGCTTGAATCCAACCACTAGTTCGCTCCAGACCACCACTGCCAGATGGCAGTTTTGGATGCTTCTCTGCATTGTGACTTGTCTGTCCCAGCTGTCATCTTCAGCATCTGAATTTTGTTCTAAAGCATTTCTTCCTTCATTATGCACCACGTTCCATTCACGTCATCTCTCGACTGGGGGTTCATGGTTGGTACTCCTAGTCTGGGAGGCATCTCTCCTGGTGGGAGTCAATCTTGGTTCATGAGTTGACGGCAGTTTTGGGGTACTCCACTGCACTTTTTCTGGTTTCCCCTACTTGTGCTCTGGGGGTTCTTGCTTTCCCTGGTGTGGGCTGGTCCAGTTTCTTCCAGTTTGGGGATGATGCCCTTGGTCATTACTAGGCTTCTGGCTCTCGTGGTTTGGCTCTTCATGCTTGCTTGCATGGCTGTCAACTGTTATCATGGATGGTTCCTCTGTTGCAGGATAGGCATTTATGTACTCAGCCCTGTCTGAACATCAGAGGGCCATGGCTGTTCAATAATTTCTCAGCAGGCATTGAAAATACTGCAAGAACAGAGGGGTGGTACTTCCAAAAGCTATTAGATAGGTTCCTACAAGAGGTACCAGACCAACCGAATTGTAATGGATAAGTGGGCCAGCATGCTGCTCCAAGCAACAGTCTGTTTGACTACGTTATCGGTAGGGCCAGATTTGGGGAGTAGAAGAACTCCAACAACCTTCTCCAGGTATGCTCCATTCCCATTCCCACCTTTTCCTTTTTTTTTTTGTCTTTGGTGTTCAGGAAGTCTAGCATGGGCAATGTGTGAATGACAAGGGTAGCTGCTGGTAGCCCTTAGTCATTAGGGCTGCCATCTGATGCCAAAGGTATGAGGTAACTAACAGTAGCAGTTCTAACAGTAGAACCTAGACAATGTGTGTGCGTATAATTTGAATCAGGGTTGCAAGTGTTGTCCAATCAGTTGCTTGTTTTGGTGCACATTATCTTTGTAATGGTTCTCGCTCTCTGGTACTGGGGTTGACCTTGTGTTTCTACTCCCTTTGCCTCTATTGAGGAAAACAGGTTTTTGTCCTGGTCTCCAGTAGTCACAAATAATTTTAGCTAGGTGCGGTATCTGCATTTAAGGACTTCAGTTTAGTAGCTCAAGGAGATGCAGAGGGTACACATCAGGAAAAGGTGTTGCATAACATTCAACAGCAGATTTTTTTTTCCTTGGTGGCACGGGGATGGGGGGGTGGATTTTGAAAGAACCTCATAACTATTTGAAACCAATATCACTTGTCTATAATTGTAAAACTAAGGTACTTTTTGTTATTGTACAGGTTATCTCAATGGCAACATGTGTGTAACATTTGTTTTTGTATTTATATACTGTATATGATAATGTGCTATTATATTTACTTTATAGCTAAAATACTTTTGTATTATAATTCAACTGTGCATATTTTTGTTTTTGGTCAATGTAGCCCAAGGCAATTACTGTTTTGTACTGTAATTATTTTTTGGGTTCGGAGAGAGAATTTTTTGAATGTGCGAGGGTGAGCCCCTTAAAGTGAGACCACCTTTACACACAACCATCTCGCATTTCACCCCAAATTCTGCACTTGAACTTCACCCTTATCATGCTGCAACTCTACCCTCGTCACACTCCCCTTCCCCTATCAGCTCCACACCCCACTACTACCCAACATCTTTACCTAGCGTGTTTTAACTCCTTCATCTTTTCCCACATTACCTCTCCCCAATCCTCACTGCCCTTCCATTTTGACTCGACCCTCCTTGAAAAATTTCTGCTATGGTGATCAACTTCCAGTTATACATCCACTACCATCTTTACTCACCATTCACCAACACCACCCATATGTCTGAGGGAAGTCAACCTAACCACCCTAGAGAAGAGGGGAATAGACAAGGTGGACACCCATTCCAATGCAGGAAAGTAAAACAAGAGAACCTGGGGTGGAAGATAGAAATTCAAACAAGTGAGAGACATGTGAGAAAATTCATGAATGCTTTGTGGGTGTTCAGAAGTAAAATGCAGTGATGTAAGTTATGGAAGCTACCACCATACATGGCTACATGAGCATAATCACCAGGTAAAAAGTGGCTGTTAGCTAGAGTTCAATTTTTGTTGACATTGAGAGGTAAGCACCTGCATCCACACAACTAAAATCCCAAATATCACATGACCACCTATGTACCGCATCTCCCGGCCACAACATTCCCATTCTCACACTTGCCTACTACAGTATATGTATTTCTATTTCCAAAACAACTTAAATCCCAATAATAACAAACCATCACTCACATTTTTAAATACATAGAGGGAGAGATACTTAAGAAATTATAAATTATACACAACATTTGCGAGATCAAAATTGGAGTGCGGCAGTTGTATGGTGTCCATATCTAAAAAGTACAAACACAAAATTGAAAGAGATGTGAAGATATGTTACCTTGAAGACTCAAGGCTTCTAGACTTGAAACAACAAGTTATGAGGAGAGACTTGAATCTCTCAAAATGCCAAACCTAGCAGATAGAAGGGAAAAGAAAAATATAAGCACAACATAGAAAATCACAACAGAAACAATGTACAAAATTTGTAGAGAGTAATTTTTAAAACCTGTAACATCAATAGAAATTAACAATTGGGAGGTATTAAGCTTGGCTTGGCTTGGCTTGATACAAGAATTGATCTTACTGTACAGATACTGTATTTGCAAAATGTAGTTAAAGAACTTTAGCAGTAATGTCAAAATTGTGATCTTAACTATTTATTTTTTGATATTCTGTTATGCACTTGTAGAAATTAATCATCATAGTTTAAGTGTGGCAATGATTATTATTACTTTTTTTTCACAGTACAGTATATTTATTAAAATATATACTAGTCTTGGTGCTATGAAATTCTTGACAGGTAAAGTGTTACTCTGTTGACACTTGCCTACTTCTACCACTTTCAATCCTTCCCTTATATTAAAAGAGAGAACTCATATTTTTCAAACTTTTTTATTAAGGCTTATACTTTATATACAACCAAATTTATTTTAAAAGCATAATTCATACTCCAGTACAACAATGTTTGACAAATATACTCTCAATCTTTTAAAGCAAATTTGAAGTACTAGATGATGGTTAGACAAAGTTTATGATATTATATTCCCAGACTTTAATTAGGCTTTTGATACTTCTGTATGAAAGATTGGTAAGGAAAAAGAGGGGCACATGATACAAATGGGACAAGTGTGATGCATTACTATGTCTCGAATAAACCTATCAAAAGGATTTAAATTTGTGAAATTGTAATCTATATTTCTACGGTTAGTGTTAAATGTTAGCTCAAAGTCATCATTCCATGGGTTGTGTTGTTGAACCAGTCAGACAAGCAGCATTGTTAACACTGCTGGTGTTCAAAACATCAGCTCTTCATATGTTAAACAGTACCAGCATGTGTTACCTGAGCACTGGCATGCCAAACCATAGTAGGTAAGCAATTATTAAGCAAAGGAAATTATGTATTTAAATTGTAGTTCTTTTTTTGTGTATGCTTATCAATTAATTGGTAGATGGGATCCCTTATGTGGCTTCATTGTGTTGTACACTACTTGTATATATTTACTGTACTTATTTTTTTATGGTTTCTTTTGGATGTCTTCAGAACACCTCTTCATATTGGCTTGAAACTTGCAATATATTATATATTATTTATAAAATAGTTTCTTTTTAAAATTGAAATTTTTGTAAAATTTTAATTGAGATGGGTGTTAGCAACAATGAATAAGCATAACTGTATTAAACTTTCAAAACTCATTTCCTGATACAAAAGAATGTGCTAGATAGCTTATATTGAATTCCAAACCTAGGAAGTTTTCAGCTACGGCAACGTCATCAGTAAGCAGTGGTTGTTGGCTACTAGACAAAACAAACTTTTATTACCTTAAACATTGCATAAAATTAACCAAACATAATGTCAGTAGGACTTGAAAATCATTTGGATTGCATGTGCAAATGTCTAAGATAAATAATGGGCTTACATTTAAATTTTTGTCGCCTCAAAGAAAACTGTCACAAATTTCTAAGGGGCTGATTGTGAGGGATTAAGACAGTATCTAATAATTGTAGATTGGGCAACCTTGAAAACAGAAGATAATTAATTTCCAGCCTTTATTCTTTGACCTTAGTAATTTATACTGAATACAATATTGATTCCTAAGGTTTTAAGTTGAATAGCATGATTTTAATGTTTTGTTTATACAATAATCCAGTGTCACCAGGTGACCTGACACAGGATTATAATGTAGATGAATAATGTTTCACATTTAAAAGAAAATACAGAGGTACCTTGGCTTACGAGCGCCCCTGGTTACGAATTTTTTGGGTTACGAGCAGGATTTGCTCGGAAAATTTGTATCGGGATACGAGCATTGCCTCAGGATATGAGGGTGTTGATATGCGTACGAGCCGACCTAGTGCGTGGTGGCACGGCGATCGCCGCTCAGTTTACCAGTGCCTCGCGCCCAGTGACTATCCCACCTGAATTTTTCACGAGGATTTACAGTTTCTTTTCAGATTTTTTGCTATTTGAGCATAAATTTTTTTATTATATATCTTGCCATGGGTCCCAAGAAAGCCAGTGGTAAGGTTCAACCTAAGAAAATAGTTGTGAGTAGAGGCAGTAGAGGATGTCCCTTCCTCATTAAGAAAATGTGTGAAGTATGGGAAGAACTGCAAAGTTTTGTAGAAAAAACTTACCCAGATAAAGCTGTAGCAGGCCGTTGCATTGACCTTTTAAATGACAATGTGATGTCTTACTACAGACAAGTATTAAAATGTAGGGAAAATCAAGTGTCTTTAGACAGATTCTTAAGACAAGCAAGTCCTAGTGGTATGCAGGCAAAATGTGCCAGTGTGTGCACACCAGTGAAGTCCTCAGTGCCTGATCTATCTTGAGGTTATCTTGAGATGATTTCGGGGCTATTTAGTGTTCCCGCGGCCCGGTCCTCGACCAGGCCTCCACCCCCAGGAAGCAGCCCGTGACAGCTGACTAGCACCCAGGTACCTATTTTACTGCTAGGTAACAGGGGCATAGGGTGAAAGAAACTCTGCCCATTGTTTCTCGCCGGCGCCTGGGATCGAACCCAGGACTACAGGATCACAAATCCAGCGTGCTGTCCGCTCGGCCGACCGGCTCCCGGCTGATGTTATAATGGAAGGTAGACTCCCCTTCCAAAACAGTAACACCTCTCTTCCTTCCTCCTCCTCACCATCTTCCATACACCAACAGCAGTCATCAGCAAGGGTAAGTAATAACTTGAACATACTTTTGTAGTATAGATTTCGATGAATTAGGTATAAAATTTAGTTTGAAGTGAGGTTTTTTGCTAGTCAGGAACAGATTAATTCATTTCCCATTATTTCTTATGCGGAAATTAGCTTCGGGTTACGAGCCGTCTTCAGGAACAGATTAAACTCTTAAACCGAGGTACCCCTGTACAAAGAAATTGGGTATACTATAAATATAACATACTGTATGTATGTTTATACTAGTGAAACGCCTTTAAATAAAAGTGGTATAGCTTTCTTTCCAACTTTTGGTGCTGATTTGGCCGATCTGTTTAGCTGGATTAAAAAAAATCTTACCATTTATACTATTGATTTTTTTTCAAAACATTTTAAACATGTTTTTGATTCTGCTTAAAAAGTATCAAGAGCAGCTAATTTTCTGCAAGTAAAACTCAATAATTCACAATCTTCATGTTATGTTTAAAAAATACTTCATATTTACTTGAAATGAGACTTGACAGTTTTTTTCAGAGGTAATCACAGTACAGTACTGTACCTAACGTGTGTGTGTTTGTGATATTTAATAAATGTAACTACTACATTTGTAAGAGCCAGTTTTTTCAGTATATCAGTTGAGTAATTAGGAACCCAAATGCCTTGGAGTCATAAAGTTTAAAGATAATATATATTCCCTTAGAGTATGATGATTTTTGGTCTGAAAATGAGAGAGAGTTTAACCAACCAGGTGCAGTGATGGCAGATGATAGCAGTCCCTCATAATAAATTCAGGCAATAAATTTCATGAAATGCAAGTGTCCCTTATGACAAAACAATCGGTGTGAAGGGGTTTGGGAGATTTATCTTACTAGCACAGAAGCTTAGAGAAAAGCTCCTGACCCAAGTAGAATCAATGGGGTCCACCATGCAAGTACACACCTTGAAATCCATAATTAGTTGCCATGTTAAAATGGAAACCTGGATGTGGAACTGTCACATCATGAAACAGGCAGACTACAGGGCCATATTCAAGAAGTTTAGGTTCTCCGCTGCCCACAACACACTGAAAAGAGAGTAGACCTTACAATGAAGTGTTTAATTATGGTAGACCTGCTGCCACTTCTGCAGTGTGAAAAGGATTGCCCATTATTTAGCAAGAGAATGGTGATACAGCAAGAACAATATCAGGTCCACTTGACCTTCACAGCAGTAATGGTTGAGATTGAAAGAACTTGTAAAATACTGGAGCACTGTCCCCCAGATAGGGGCATGATGAACCATTAATGACAGGAAAGAAAATGCATTGTTGACAAACTGAGCTCAAGTGTACAGAAACTCAGCAACCTGAACACACCATCCAGCCTGGGAATCAGAGCCAAAGAGGAATAAAAAGGTAACAAGATGGATTTTCTACAACAGCCCCAGGCTGAATGACCTCATTTACCAGGGTAGATGATGGCCTGGGACTCTGTTGTAGTCAGAAAGAAGACCCCTAACACCAAGCAGGTTCTGGCGATGGAAGACATACATAAAATATCCTCATCTTTCCTTCAGAAGGATAATGTTTCAACTGAGGCTTGAATCTTCCAAGCTTCCTGTAGAAAGAGGAGGAACCAAACACTGTGCCTCTAACCCACACCCCCAGCAAGTGCCTGTGCAAGACAAGACCCTAGTCTCTTAGAATCTGCAAGAAGATGAGGTGTACAGGAAGTTGACAACAAAAATGTATTTAAATTTAAAGGAGGTAGGTTAATTAAGGAAACATCAGTGGAAGCTGGACAAGCAATTGAATCAGAGATGTTACGTTGGTTCTCATTCCTCCTGCATTTTCCTGTAGTTTGTGGTCTACATGCCAATTTATTCTTTAGTTCTGTAATTTTGTAATACACTTAATACACATCTTGGTATTATTTAAGTTTTCCTCGGCTTTCTCCAGTCTTTTAATTGTTGTCATATTTTCCATGTGAATTATTTATATTACATCCTATGGTTTTAAAATTCAGTATATCCTACATACATTACCACATTTTATGTCAATTGTAATTTCACTTAGAGATTGTTTTTGCTTATTTTAATTATTGTGTTACTTGCATTTTAAATTAGTACTAATGATGATAGTGTCTTTACACGTAAATTGCAACATTTGAAGGAAACATTTATGGTACAGTACTTAAAAATTATTTCCTCAGTCATAGGTAAAGGTGCATCAGATTGTTTTTAATACTCTGCTGTAGAATTCTGCACTGTAATATAGACATTGTATTTAGAAAGGAGTTACCATGTATTTGTGGAAAGAAAAATTTAATATTGAAGGTAATGAGACCGTTTTTCCTGGTGGCCCTCTCGGTAAGTTTCTGAGCGAAGTGCGGGTCCAGTCATGTCTTTGGGAGATGTGCCCAATATAAGACCCACTCATATCTACTGGCAGCCAGGACTAGAATCTAGCTCTATATGATGAGGGTAGGTTGAGGATCAGAGATCAATCCAAAACTACGAAAACCCCACCAGAAAGCATAAGTGCAATGAAGGAAGTAACTGCTTGAAGAAAGTTAGGTACCCAAATGTAGTGATGCAAATACCCCAATAGTTATCTGCAGTCAATACCAAAGGCAACTTAAGTACCAGGATGAGGAGCTGCCACTGCCCGACATTGCAAGGAAGGGCAGAAGTAAATAGGGCACTGTTGACTGTCTCGAAGGAATACCCCCTTAAAAAAAAGTCCAACACAAGCTCAGTCTCCTTCCACTTAAGTGCCTGCATATGGAAAAAATAATGCCACTTACCCAAGAACAGCAAGGGATGCCTGTCAGTCGGGATAAAGCTAGGATTTCATACCACAGCCAGGAAGTGAAAAAGGATCCAAACTCAGTAGACTTATGATCTAGTTCAAACACACAATCCAGGTTTTATAATAAATACCAAAGCAATGTTTCTGTGCAAAATTCAGAGAAGACAACGGTAATACCTGTGCCAGGCAAATTACCAACCCTTGGAAATGCAGCAGTGGAGTAGCAGAGTAATCTAGCTAATACCAAGACGGGAAAATTCAGCTGTTCTTTGCAACTAACCCCCAGTACCAGAAACCAAATATCAGGACCAAAAAACAAACTTCAAAGAGGGATAAAAGCAGGCAAGGATGTCCTCTGACTACCCCAAATTCTTGAAAACTTCTTATGCTGCCAAAGAAAATGAACCTGAGGCAAAGCCTACAATTTCTCCAGAGCCTTTGTATCTGGAAGAAGGAATAAACAGAGCATCAACCAGGAAAACTCTCAAACATGGAAACACGAGCTCACAGACATATCCCTCAGTTCAAGGGTATGAAGGAAAGGAAAGTAGGTGCTGCAGACTTTGCAACAAAATACAAAACTAGAGGACATGCAATGTGGGCAACATAAAACACAATTGCGACTGAAACAGAAAACAATAACAAAGCAATAGCTTCCTGGAGAATTTCCATTCCTAGGAGAGTACACCATTTTGCTAAAGTGAAGAGCTGAGGAGTGATCATGTCAATGGTTCCATGCTCCTAAATCTGAACCTGTGACCAGGCAAAGACTTGGGGTTCCTTCAGCTGCTGTCTGAAAGATACAACACAGTTAGGGGTCTTTACATCATGGCCATGACTGGTTATTTTCAAGTACAAATTTTCTTTAAGCAGTTTTGTTGTGTACATGCTATTTTTTTCTGGGTTTTGAGTTGATCTCTGATCCCCAAGTTCCCCTTGCCTTGTAAGGAGAGCCAGATTCTGTTTTTGGCTTCTGGTAGGCAAGAGTGAGTTTCAGAGGTCTGATGTATCTTTCTAATTAGATTTCTTTGAACACTTTGTGACCACTTTATTATACTGTATGAGTAAATGGGTTACTTGTCAAAGAGCAGTTGTTATAATTAGACATTATAGTTATATTTATATAAGACTTGCATTTATCTGTGTTAAATGTACAAGTTATTAAATTTATAGTTGGATCTACTATCTCTATTTATATCTGTAACATTTAATGTGCCTTGTTCCCTTTGGGAATTCTGCCTAATTATATATGGTGGGTCATGAAGAATTTTTCTCCAGATTTCAAATGCTGTAAATTGTTAGCTTGACATAATCACTTAACGTAGTGACTAAATTATACCATATTCTGCATGTGCTGGAGTGAAAACTTGAAAATTCTCTTCATGATTCATTTACCACAAAGTTAAAAAAGTAATGGTAGTTATTTATATATAATACTGCTGCTTTTCCCAAAAATTAACTTCCCTGTGATGGGATCACACCTCAAAATGGTCTTCAGACTGTCCATTGCAAATGCTAACATTCTTGCAGGACATTTCTTGTACGTGCTCATCCACTTGCCCATTGTAGGATGCTGCTCGTCTTCCTGTCACTTTAATATCCTCATAATTTTTTATTTTCTTTGATATTCTATTATCCAGCATCCACATAACACATTCTTCAAATACCTCATTTGAAATGCATAAGTTTTTATATCTTCTATTTTTAAACATAAAATCTGCCAAGGCAAGATTGCAATCATAAAAATTGTCATAATGGAAGAATAGAAAATATGGTAAAGTAAAATGAAAGTGATAAATAAAATGGCAATACATCTGAAGGATAGTACAGTACAAAGTTCTGGAAAACAGCAGTTACTAAACGAGTTAAAGTGTCAATTTATAGGGAAAGATTAGTAAATAATTATATAATTTATTTGACTATTGTACCTCTTTTGAGACTGTTTCTATTAGTCTGATGTGCTGGAATATAATATTTTAGTTATTAAATATCTTTTGCCTTTCATGCTGCTTCATATATAAATTCATCATATTTATATGCTAGTGATACATATATTCAGATTAAGTGCTTTTAATAAATATAATAACATTGCATATGTACACTTGTCTGTACATATACTAATGCAGTACTGTACATGTATTTATTGAAAGTCTCTGGTGTTTGGTTAGGCGGGCTGGAGTAGGCTTTGTATGTATTGGTGAAGCCAAAGTACACACTGTATATTTGTCTCACACAGAACGGGCTGTATTTTTAATACACGATGAAACTATTGTTTTTTTAAGCTTGAGTTGTATAATTTTTGTAAGGAACTTTCATAATAAGCCTCTTGCCTTTTATTAGGAACTTACAGAATTGCTAATGACATAGAGGGTCCAATAGGGAATTCTGTTTCCAAGAAGCACTGTAGATAGAGTAAAAGTGTGGATTAGGGTTCTAGTGCAGGAGCCTGCTCTTCAAAACCTTGTGTGAATGCTTTGTAGATACCTGTAAATGTATTTAATTATTATCCAGTATTTAGTACTTGAATCATGTACCACTCTTAACTATTGAAATTTTGTACCATAAATTAATTTGAGTGAAACTTTAAAAGAATGGAGTCAATGAGTTTTCTACTGTATTCATATAAATGTGATGCAAGCAAATCATGACTAATAGATAATAAGCTATTGCTAATTTATGCTTCTGAAAGCAGAATCTTGAAATGTCCAGCCTCTTTTTATCTTCAAATCTGTGAAGACATAATTTCACAGACTATTTTTATAACTTTATAATGCCTATAATAGCAGTTTATTTATTTTGTCTGTAAAAATGAATTACCTAATAGCAAATTATTATGCCATGTGATTAAGTAGAATTATAAAATGCAAATGTTTTGGCTTCAAAATAAGCACCAGGAAATGGTTTAGTTTGTTATCATTTGTAGGGAGAGTGAAGTGTGTGTAATTACACACTTAAGTAATTTACCATTCATTTATTCTGTGCTTTACTATCCTTATTTGAACTAAGTTTGAAATGCTCATTGTAAATCCCTTCACCAAAAGATGTACTGTAATGAAGCCTTTACCCAGTTATGTCAGCTATGAATTTGTAGGAGAGAGAGAGAGAGAGAGAGGTAAGTTAGTGGTGGTTGCAGTTTTGTAATGTGGCTCTTCTCTACTTCACTTTACAGCAAAATTCTATTTAGACTAAATTGTTCATGAATTTATCTCTCTTATAAGATACTTGTACAGAACTGTCATTACTGTTCTCATATAATTCTTTGGCTATCATTACTTTATTGTTGCATTGCAACATTTCTTAGATGCAGGTACAGGGGCCTCAATAGTATTTCAATATGATATGGAAGTGCCATAAAGAAGTCAGTCGAGTGACTTGTTGACACTTCTAGAAACTGCAGTTATAATTTTAAAGCAGTTAGCAAGCTTTTAAAAAAGAATAAAGATTAACTTGTTCTTTACATTCTTATCTTATTGGATTGTATAGTACAGTAGAAACCTGATTATGCCCTTTATATTATTATACTGTACACGCTCCAATTCTGTACTATAAAGTAATCGAGACCATTAAATATTTTGCATGATAAAATTTGGATTCTATGTGATTGAGCTGATGAGGAATCATCATTGCAATTTGTTTAAAAATTTATTAGCATTGTAAAAACTCTGATTTTAATCAGAAATTTCTTTAACTTATGCTTATACCTGTACTGCCGGGTAGTGGTATGAGTACAAAATATATTGTTGACCAGGATGGGATCCAGCGTTGTGAAGCATCTTCTTTAATATTTGTTGAATAAAATTACTGTTTTTAGACATTTCAGAAATGTATGAAAAGCGAATAAATATTGAATATTATAAGCTTTGTATAAATTTTTATACTAATAAAAATACTTAAAAAATGGGTAATACAACTACTGCCTGTATCACAGCGTGGCAATAATGGCATAAATGTGTGCCTACGTAACTGCATGTATGGTGAGTTAGAGCCTCATAGCTATTGTACCTGGTGCATTTATTCTGCCCAAAGTTTAATGACTGTCATACTTGCTCTCAGAGTTGGGAATTGAGGTGGCTAACATGACATCTGCTTTAAGTACATTATATTTCATTACGAGTATTTTCTAACATCCCTTTTGTTAATTTGTTGTTTTCTGTTTCTTGCTGTCAATGCTTTAACTGGAAAAGACTTGCCTTGTTAATCTATTCTCTTTGGTATGTATCTGATAATCAATGATCATATCACCTCTAGCTTTTTTTTCTTTTAGTGTCATTAGAGTGAGTTCACTTAGTTTGTCCTTATTGCTCAACACACTTTATTTTTGACACTAGTCTCATAGCTTTGACTTTTGTCACTTTTTTGTCTTGTGCTTGACAAGTTGAAGATTTCTTGCTTGCATTGCCTATTCTGATACTGGCCTGGTATAAGCTGTATATAATATTCAAAATGAATCCTTCATTAGGTTTCTAAATGCTTTCCATATGATTGTCAATTCTACGCTACCAATGTTAGTCTATTAATAAGATTTCTGGTGTTAAGCATTTTATGCGATATCTTCAATGAGGATATCTTCAATTTTATTCTTTATTATGTACCCCATACCCATCCCGTGGGTGCCATTGGGTTTTGTCACATTTATTTTATTTACAGTAGTTATATTTACAGCAAAATTTATGTGAAATATTGGCAAGACCTTACTGTTTCAGTCTTAAACTTAAAATTCTTGTAAAAGAAAAAAATGCAAAAATGCATTTTCATGAATCTTGAAATTTTTTTGACTGGTATCTTCCCAGACATTACCAGGTTCATTACCAGGAGAGAGAGAGCGAGATGATATAGATATATATATATATATATATATATATATATATATATATATATATATATATATATATATATATATATTCATATATATATATATTCATATATATATATATTCATATAATGTCTTGGTCTCTCTCTCTCTTGAGAGAGAGAGAGAGAGAGACCGAGACCGAGACCAAGACCGACTGACCGACCCTCCCTTCTGCTCCTCATCTCCAGTATGACCCCTTCATCTTGTGACCCCCTTCCCCCCAGCCCCTCTCTCTCTCTCTCCCTCGCCTCTCCTTTATCTCCTCTCTAAAGTTACCTTTAGAGGATTTCGGGGCTAGAGTCCCCGTGGCCCAGTCTTCGGCCAGACCTCCATTTTGTTACACACCCCCAGGAAGCAGGTAACTATTTACTGCTAGGTAATGGGAGCATCAGGGTGAAAGAAACTCTGCCCATTTGTTTCCGCCTATATCGAACTCAGAACCTCAGGACTACGAATCCGAAGCACTGTCCACTCAACTGTCAGGCATCTATCTTGCTGGTACTACCTTCAAACACCCATTCTCTTGCCCCACTCCCATCCTGAGTCACTGCCTCCCACGTAGTCTATTCTGCCCAAAAACTCATACCTGCCTCTGCGCCTAGCACACCCTCTTTCTGACTCCCAACCCTCACTCTACCCCTCAGTCTTTCTATGCCTCTCAGACCATCCCTACCTCTCTGACCCACTATGCCCTTCAGACAACCCTAGCTGTCCAGACCCCATTTGCACCCCCAGCCCACTGGCTCCCAGTTCCCCTCAGCCTCTCATCCCCCCCCCCTCCCTATTCCTGGGCACTTCCAACCTCACAACCACTTATTGAAGATAGAACTGCATACATCTCTCACCAGCAGCACACACCGAGGGAGACAGGCAGTAGAATTCTATGAACTCTGTTATCAGAGTTTCTAAGAAAAGAGTTAAGGTTTGGTACACCAATGCTGATGGGTATAATAAATAAATAAATAAATAAATTTATAGTTGGTGAAAGAGAGTGAGTACCCCAGAAATGTCATCACTACTGCTGTAATGGAAGGGGTTGTAAGACCCTTCCAAACACTAACACCTCTCCTCCTCCCCTCCTCCTCACTGTCTTCCATATGCCAACAAGAGTTCTCATTCAAGGTAAGATATACATACAGTACTTTATTGTAGCTAGTACAAAATGAGTGTTATTCGGTATAAAATGTATTATTTTAGGTAATATTTTTGGGGGTGTGGAATGGTTTAATTCAATTTACATTATTTCTTGTGGGGAAATTAATTTTGGTTAACAATTTTTTGGTTGAAGACGCATCTCTGGGAACGAATTACGATTGTAAACGAAGGTACCACTGTACTTTGAATGTATTTTTTTTATCTCAACAAATTACTTTTTGAATCTCAAATACAGTAGAGTGGTACCTCGTTTTTTTATTTAATCTGTTCCCAGAGAAGATTCAAAAACTGAAATGAATTTTCCCATAAGAAATAATGTAAATTTAATTAATCCGTTTCACACCTCCAAAAATATTAACTAAAAAATACATTTTATGCAGAATAATACTCTTTGGTACCTTACCCTTATTGATGACTCTTGTTGGGGGTATGGAAGACAGTGAGAAAGGGGGTAGGAGAGGAGAGGAGTTAGTGTTTGGAAGGGGAGTCCCCTTCCATTACAACAGCAGTAATGACATTTCTGGAGTGTACTCTCTCTTATGTTTTGTAGGCATACCACTAGGACCTGGTTGTGGCTCACTGCTTGCTTGTCTTACTAAGAATCTGTCTATAGACACTTCTTTCCCTTCGTTTTAACATTGTCTGTAGCGAGACATCACATTGTCTCACTATGAATGATCTCTTGTTTTTCCTCTATTATCATCCTTACAACTATTTTCTTAGGTTGAACTTTACCACTGACTTTCTTGGAGCCCATGGTGTGATATATAATAACTTTATGTTCAGAAACTAAAAAAGCACAAAAACAATGAAATTCTTCACCAAAAATTCAAGCGCGGTCGTCACTACGTGGGAGACACTGGTAAACTGAAGTGCGCCATGTGCTCAGTTGGCCCATACGTGTATCGACAAACTTCAAGTATCGAGTCAAATTTTTAGAAGAAATTGAGCATGAGAATTGAAAAATTCGAAAACAAGAGCATTCGTAAACCAAGGTTCCATTGTACTGTATATGAAAAGTTTTTGAATATCTGAGAAATCTTTAGGCAATCTGGACATTGTTATTTATACCCTGATTTTCTGAAAAATGATTTTCCTTTGTTAATTATTTAAAAATTTAGGTTAGCCCACACTATATGATGATAAAACAACTTTTTGATGAAACAACTTTCGACAAATGGTATGCATTTTTATTCTAGCTTTTGAAACGCACTTATAATTCAGTCACACTAATTCACAATACAGTAATTCAAAGCCACAAATAATAATAAGTTGGACTGCCTCCATAAGCCTTCCATTGTTTTACAGAGTGCTTATATATTTATTTTTGCATTATTGCAGCTCCAGAGCATTCTGCACTTCATTATGTACAGTACAGTACTATATATTTGTTGCTAGATAGTGGGAGAAATGTTTAGTAATTTTCAGGTAGGTGTTTTAATTGAAAGAGGAGTGAAAAATAAGTGGAGTTTTGGAGGTCTGAAATACAACTGTTATTCCACTAGATTTTATAAATTCCTTACAAGTTACGTTGTCTTCATATAAAGTCAACTCTCATCTTTGTGTTTCTCTACACATGTATTCCTTTAATATTATGTCGAGGAACATGAAGCTGTGAGAGTAGACTTTACTGAATTAGATTTACACAGTATTTTCCAGGAAATTGCAGCCCATAAATAAATCAGATTTTCACAATACAAATTATTTGTATTGTAAAATATTTTAGCATTGGGCACCTTGGTGATACTTTCCTCAGTTCCATGCTTTACCAAAAATATCTAGTCAATTTTATATTTTTATAATGCATTTTACATTTTTTAGAATATTAACTAGAGCCTAAAGGGTAAACCATGCAGGACACCCAGTAGGATGCTATGCTAGACCTAAAAAGTAAGGTCACAGCCTGGTAACACCCTGGGTTACATGGCTGTGAAGGGCAACCTTGGTGCACCATATGTACAAGCACCCAAACTGTCTGTGCGCCCCACTAGCCAATGCTTGCTCTCAACTTGGGACAAGATCGAGGGGGCCAAAAGACCCCTGACTCACCCAAGGTTAGACCCACCCCATACAGAATGAGCCCTTAAGAGCAAACTCCTGAAAACACCAAAGAAGAAAACTCGGTCAATGCTAGAGAACCCTCTGGGAAGGTATCACTGAGCAGCTACAAGCACTCTAAAAGCCAGGCCCACACAACTTCAAAACAATGCATAACACAAGGCCACAAAGGACAAAGTCCAAGAAAGGCCAGCACTTAGCTGAAAAGCACTGGGGCCAGCAATGATTGGCTGACGATCAGACAGCCCTACGTCAGATGTGTTAACATGCTGCCTCAGTGAACAAACCAGATTTACTTTAGCCAGTTGACAGTGAGAGCTAACTCAACCCACAAATGAGTGCATGCTTGTTTTGCGAGAAAATCGATTGTTGGGGAGTTCATTCCACTGGTTGTGAGGCTTAGGTCTCTTTGAACCCAGTAGTTGTCTGTATTGGTTCACTGAATTTCTGGGTGCCTTTTCTGGTGAGGTGGCAGTATGTCACCTGCTCCCTACGCCTCTATGAGGGGCAGCCAGGTTCTGGCTCTGGTACCTAGTGAGCTGAATTAAACTCCACAGCTGGTGCAATCTAGTAGTTGGGAGCCATCTCAACAAGATGAAATTGGCATTTCATTACATTCAATGCTGGTTTTTAAGGTAATGCTGTTATGATCATTTAGACATACTATACAAATATACTGTGTGTGTATGTATAAACACACACATACATAAATTATACAAACACACATATTTAGCCATAAATGCATGTATTTTTATTTTATAATATACATATCCATATCCTGTATAAATAGGCTGGATTTATGTATGGATGCAGTAGCATATAGTTGCAGCTTTGTTTTGAGTGATTGATGTATGTCCATGAATGTGTGTTTGTAACGTGAGTTTTAATATATATATATATATAATCATATTTTATATTCTATATTTAAAAGTGGTATTCTGCATTGCTCAAGAGTTACATGAATATAGTCTGTCAAATTTAACTCATGGAATCTGATTGAAGATTAACACCTGTGGGAAATGCAGTAATTTAAAATTTTGTTTTTATTTTTGCCTTAAAAGGAAAGGCAAACAGGATTTCAATAAATGTTAATACAGTAATTTTGCTCCTAACATTAACATAATGTTTAGAGGATCAGCTTTGTCATTTTATAGTAGGGCATTAATTTATAAATTAAGGAACAATGATGTTTTCATCTAGGAGGTGAAGAAAACATATTATTTATCAAAAGGAGAACCCAGTCAAATGATTTTTAATTTGGAGTAATATGCAAGAAATATTTGCATATTACTCTCAAATAACTTTCAGTAATTAAGTTATTTAAATTCTTCTAAAATTTACACGTTATATACTGTAATAAGTAATAAATTTTATAATTTTATAAAAGTAAAGATGTTAATAGATAAAGACTTTACATAGTGTTTTGAGTACAGTATTCTTGAATTATTGCGAAGCTTAGTTCAATTGACCTACCCGTTGATTTTAACAATTTACCAATCTCCTATGTTTGCATAATGGCTAGGGCAGTATATTGTCTGTTTCGTCATGCCCCAGCCATCGTGATAACATAGGAGATTACACAGAGAAATCACATTATCATGATATATCAAGGAGACCACAGGAGCCGTGATGAGGATTTGAACCTGTGCGCTGGATATTCCCAGATGCACGCTCTAAACTACTTCACCATGACATGGTCAAAAGAATTGCAACCTGGAGTACTACTGCACCCTCGTGGGTTCCCAAGGCATCACTGAAGCCAAACGACGGTTTCACACAATTCCCCCAGTCACTCTGGCTCTGTCATCCAGTAATTCTACCTCTTATGTTCCTTGTGTGACACTCTCGTTTGGCTTCAGTGAAGCCTCGGGAATCCTTGAGGGGTGCAGTAGTACCTCGGGTTGCAATTCTTTTGACCATGTCATGGCATAGTCATCTAGAGTGTGCATCTAGGAATACCCAGTGCATAGGTTCAAATCCTCATCACTGCTCCTGTGGATTTTCTTATAGGAAATTGATGGCCCTTACGTGAGGTGCACCACAGGAACTTGTGATCATTTGAATTCTGCCTTTGATAATGTAACAAGGGTTAACAAAATGCATCTCTTGGCATCAGGCCAAATAAAAATTGAAAAATGAACTTTGGAGAGTTAATTTTTCAACTTCCTTTTCATTCGAAGAAACGATAAGAAAAATAGACGATTCGGGCTGGAGTCAATGATCTCACCCTTTATCATATTCAGTAACATGTCTTCAAGAAAGACTGCTATCAAATGTACTGTATATATAATATATATATACAGTACTGTATAATATAATGAGTGAGAAAGCTTGAATGGTCCCCTAGCCAGTAAATCGCTAAGAACTATGACCCGACCAGGATTCAAACCTGCATTACCAGGGCTCACCCCACTGGTGTACACAATACTAGTGATTGCCTATTGCTGGCAGAGTAGTATCAGTACTGTACTGTGTATGCCAGCGAGGTGAGTCCTTGTAATGCAGGTTCAAATCCTGGTCAGGTCATTAATGGAGGTTCTTGGAGTTCTTAGTTGATTTATTGGCTAGGGGACCATTCAGGCTTTCTCAGTCTAAAGGAAATATACACACTGAAAATTATACGACAACATTCCTTTCACAATGCACAGTTTGCTGGTAATCTTTCCCATTGATTAGTACACTGATGACAGAAGAAACACATTTACATTGTTAGTCTGTTGCTTCTAAGGTGGGCATGTGGTTTCTCTCTTGATTAGTTTGTCACTTGCACAAATGGCTAATTAGAATAATGTCACAATTCTGAAGTGATAACTAGATCATCTTGAATATAGATGTGGTGGTGTAACTTGACATTTAACTTGACATTGGAGAATGTTGCGAGCTGGTCACTACTAGTTGATCGTACTAGCTGGATCATGCACATCAGGCAAAGGCAGACTCCTGGTACATAATGGCTGTGGCAGGCTTCCTTCAGACCCAACAAGCAGTCAGGTCTATGAGTGGACTAATAAAACGCAGGCACCAGTGCCTGACCCAATCCCGTAGGCTTATACATGTCGACTAGACCCATGATGTCATGAATACATTGTGCTTTACATCCGCAAGTGTTGGAAAACCAGAGACTGGTCCTTTTATCTCCCCTCTTTCTTACTGCTGGCTGGGAACTATGACCTTACAGCTCTCTTGAGGTGGTTGACTCTTGGCCTTAGCTTATAAGATAATAATGTTTAATTTGTTCTAATTAATCAGAGACTGAACAATGACCTTTGTGGTGGTATTGGCCTGCTGGCAATATGGGCTGGAATTTCCAGCATGACCCAACAAGGTAGACCTCATTCCATAATTAAAGATTTTAGGTCAGTGCACTATGATAAAGTGCACACTTGCACTCTCAATCTGATTTCCTTACCATCATGGAGCCCCAATTTGCACAACTAAATTAGTTGTGGAAATCCATTTGCACACCAAGCTTTCTCCTTATTCCATAATTATTGTACTTTATTTTTGTCTGCATTCCCATTTAGAAGTTTTTTGTTCATATAAGTACATTAAAACAACTTTCAATGGATCCACATTTGTACCCATCATAATTTTCTTGAAGAATTTTGACATCTTTTATATAAAGATAGTGAATAATTTATTTCACAGCAGTTTATATATCTAGTACAGTATTCTTGAATTTCCTATTGACTCCTAATCATGTCAAAATTGAACAACAATTGGAACATACCACACAGTCATGGCATACTCTTCCATTGATATCAAAGCTAGATTACCATATTGCACTCTTTCAACTTGAGGCATGGTAACTGTGATATATGGTATAAATACTGCCCTGCATATAATTTACTACACTGTATCTAATTTGTTTTACATTGTACAAAAATAATTATAGTCTTCAGTGAAATCTGTGTTTCTTTTAATTTTTAAGCAACATTTTAGTTTGTGTGGAGCAGGGTGTATGTGCCAGAAAAGGAAAAGTAAAGACAAATATTTTTATTTGGGTTGTGGCTTGTGATGTACTGTAATGCACAAAAACCACTGAATATGCAGTACAAAACTTAATGGTAAAATTAAACTGAAGTATTTCATTACACCATTGTACTACTGTATTTGTGTGGTTAGGTTGGCCGTTTTTGTTGTAGCTCACTAATCGATAAGAGGCATCCATCATTCCTACATTGACTAACACCACCACCACCCCCTATGCATAGCCCATCGCCTCTGCACGCTCCAGTACCAATGGTGATCTGAGCAACTCAGCATCACCTGTCCCCCCTTCCTTCTCACCTCACACCCCCACACTCCTCCCTATCTACGCTCTTGAAGGCTCAACGGAAGATTTGGTGGATTTACAAGTGTATGGATTGCATCATACTAACAAAAGACTCAACAGGGTCAAGGTATGTTGTTAAGATGTGGAGTGAGCATGCTGGATGCTGCATTGTTTTCACATTTATGCACAACTAAGAAATACTATTTGCATGCCTTTAGTTTCTTTAAATTATTCTTGAAAATATCTGTAAATTAAATTATATTAAAAGCATGCAGCATTCTTTATAATTTATTTATGCATTTTCATTATATACTTGTAATCTTTTTGACTCACTTTTTTCTTAGCTTATGCTTTACAAGTACTGTAATGTAATTTTATATTATTGTATGCATTTTTATGACATCCAAGTCCATATCTTGGAAGCAGTACATGTGTAAGGGTTAATGACATATGAGTGATTAGTACACTCCCCCTTTCCTCTGACTCCTTTCCTGTCTTTTCCCCATTCTTGGATTGGGTGCCTGATAATCAGTCTTCCTGCAAGTGTTTGGCTTTGTTTTGGTGTGATCACATGTATTCTGTTTTTGTCACCTCATTTCCAGTTGCAAGCGTGTGCAGTAGCTGTTTTTGTCTAATCCGGAGTTGGTTTGATTTGTATCTCTTTCCTCCAGGTTGGTGTTTTCCCCCATTCTTCCTACCTGAGTTTTTCCAGCAGGGTATTCCTCCTTGATGGCCAGTTCAACCTTGCTTTTTGGGCCTTGGATCTTAAATGTCCATTTATGCATGTTCTCTGTAGTTCCGTCTCCTTCCAGAGTTCAGTCGGGTGCCATTCACTGGTGGTTCAGGCTTTTTCAACAATCTTCCCTTGTGGTCTTTCATGATCAGGTATTCGGGAGTCTGTTCTCTCACACCCTTTGGCTGATTCCTTTAAGTGTGGACCCTCTACCAGGTGGTTCTCTTGGAAGGGGTTCACTGCCTTGCAGTGCAGGTGCCGCACTCCATGACTGTAGTCGCCTTTGTTGCTTAATTCTAGCAAATCTTCTGCTTCCTTGTCTACCACAGTTTTCTTGGACACAGTGTTGGGTGGCTTGGCTTATTTTCCACTTTTCTGTCACAACTTCATCTATCATCAGTTTTGGCAGTCTTTGTCTTTTACATCCTGATTTTGGGTTGATCGACAGCTGCTGTCACCTCTTCCTCTGCTTGGGTAGACCCCTCTCGTTGTCTTTTGGTGTGGCCATTTCATCTCCACCTCTTCAGAAGTTGTCTTGGGGTTTTGTGCCTCTAGCAGGTTCTTCTCCTGGGCCCTCTTGGTATGATTTAGACTGCTGCATATTTCATCTTAGGTCTCACAAGGGTTGTGAACAATTTCTTTAATATTTTGCCATCTATGTACCTAAAAGCGATTCTAAAGTTGGAAAGCATAGCATAGGGTCCTCACACAATGCTTTTTATACGGTCCTCAGGTGAGTTTTCTATCCAGAACCGCCGCTAGCTCTTTCATTATCACAATTCTTTAAAGTTTTTCTCATAATTTATAGGTTGTGTGTGACCTATTTTCTCATATTTCACATTCCATAATGTGGCATTTATTCATGCTAAATTCAATTTGCTAAATGTCTTCCATTTCCTGCTTTTTGACATTCCAAATTATCTACAGGTATTTTTAATATAAAATATTCACATTTTCATATGCATATAGTAATTAGGGGAAAATTTGCATATACAATACCTTCTATTCATTTATACCCTGGTTGCATGGTTAGAAAATGTATCAATTGCCATATTGCTTTTCAGAAGAAAACTAGTGGTGTAGGTGATGTGACACTGGGGGAGTTCAGGAATGTTCTATGTACCCATCCTTAACCCGCATCACTAAAGCTTTTACCCCTCCCACAGTTCTAAAATGCCTTTTCCCTGAGCACTTTTCTTCTCACTCCCGCTCCGTTTCCGTCTTCACCGATGGGTCTAAGTCTGCGAACGGTGTAGGCTACTCTGTTGTTTTTCCTGATTGCACTTATATGTGTCGCTTACCTCCGGAGACTAGCATCTTCACAGCGGAACTTTATGCTATTCTCTATGCTCTTCGTCTCCTGCTTTCTCATTGTTGATCTTCCTTTGTAGTTGTTGTTGACTGTTGTAGTGCCCTCATGGCTCTCGGGTCCTTTAATCCGGTTCATCCAGTGGTTGTCGAGATCCAGCATTGGCTGTTTCTTATTCACAGTAAATTTAAATCGGTTGAGTTTTGTTGGGTTCCCAGCCATATTGGTGTCTCTTTAAATGAGCGTGCAGATGCTGCCGCCAGGGAAGCTGTGCACTCTTATCCCATCTCTCGTAAAGGTATTCCTTATTCTGATTTTTACCCGGTTATCCATTCCTTCATCCTTACCCATTGGCAGGCTTGTTGGTCTTCTGTTACTGGAAACAAACTGCGTACTCTTAAGAGTTGTGTGTCCTCATGGCCGTCCTCCTACCACCGTAACTGGCGATGGGAAACGGTTCTGGTGAGGTTGCGTATTGGCCATACTCGCTTAACTCATGGTCACTTGACAGAGCGCCGCCCTGCTCCTTATTGTCCAAATTGCATTGTCCCTCTTACAGTTGTGCATATCCTTGTTGAATGTCCTAACTTCTGGGACGAGCGTGTGTCTTGTTTTCCAACTGTCCCCCGCGGTCACTTGTCCCCTCGATAATATTCTTGGTGACTCAGATACTTTTGATATCGTTCGCCTTATGATTTTCTGTTCTCATACTGGCATCCTTGGTGATATTTAGCGCCTTCTGATTATCCTGCACATTTGATGGTGCTACATAGCCTTCCCGGTTTGGTGCCTTCTTTTGATAATTACTTACTCTATGTACCCATCACATTGCCTCAGTAGTTTCTCTTAATGCTTCAGGTGTTTGTGCAGAGGAGCATGCCCTATTTTTAAGTAACTGAAATATAGTGAAATCCTGTTTATTTAGCCTGGACCTTGTCTGCTCTATGCAGAGATTCATATAATTCAGTGTAATTTTTGTACAGAAAAAAATTGTAATGCAAATAATACAATATGTATTTTTGAGTATTGTATTTTTATAAAAAATCACATTAGAAAACATATACTGTATTATTATACTACTGTATATGCAATGTGTTTAATAAAAATAATTGGTTTAATTTTTTAATGTGTATTAGTACTTCAAATCTGGATTATTGAGAGTCCCTCTTTTATTAGGACACCTGATCTATTATAATCCAGTAATGAGCAACAACAAGCATATTTCATCCAATAAATCCAGGGGGTCCATTTACTGTAATTCAGTTGTAGATAATTTCTAGTTAATTGTATATACTGAATATATATCACTGAGTTTATAAAGTTCTTCTTTGCTTGGTACCTTATAACCACATGCCAGTCATACATCTACTATACGGATATTGAACTGTTATTGTTGCTGGTATTTAATTTTGATCTCATTTATACCTCTGCCTCTGTGTAGTTTTCGAGACCCCACCTTCTGGGATATGACTTGTGTTTGATTTTGTGTCTCCACTTACTGAATTTTTATAATACAGAGCTTTTCATTGAAACTGGACATTATAACTGACAGCCATTTTGAGAAATACTTGAATTAGCTTATATTTACTAAATGTAGCACACATGTTCTCTAGTACCAAATAAATTGCTAGATAATCATATGAAATTGCAGACACTATATATTTATTGTAAGTAGTTAAACAAATTTCTTCACATTTTTTACATTTTTACATTGGGGTCACATTGCATACTAGATAAATGTTTTGCATTGAGCCCATTAGGTGCAACATTCAATGGTATCTTATTTTCTTGTGGCTCCCTTTCATACGTGATCATGATTATTGCAGTACTTTAAACAAATTTAACCTCGTGATATATAGATATTAAGCCACAATATTGTGACTTAAATAAAATGGCTAAAAATTTTACACCCAACCCACAAACCTGAAAATATAAGAATAGTCTAGGACAGACGGAAATGTAGTCAGTTCTTTTATCTTCAAATTTGTGGATTGGGCATCTGTCTGGTGATATATTTCGAAACTAATTGTATATTAGATTTTTGTTGTGCATTAATTTTTGGCCAATATCTTAATAAAACATGAGCCAAATTACTTCATATATAAGACACACATGCCTATGAAAAACTTGTACTCCAACTTATAAAGAATTTGAGATATGCAAACATTTAAGAACAAATTTAAATTTCCAAATATTAAGTTCCTTCATAGTGTACATGGTAATTAATACTGTAGTATTATATAAATGTTACATTTACTCTCCGGCTTACACTGTACTGAAGAGCCCAGTCTCAGTGATGATTAAAGGCAGTAAAGACAATTTTTAAAGGTTTCACTGTAAACTCATGAATACTGTGTTTTCTTATGCCTCTTTTTAAAATTATATATACGTGTACATTGGATTTAAAGATTGTTGATTGATTTAAAGTATTGTAAATTAAATGTGGAAAAAACAAGTGCATTAAAGTGTATAGATGGTCTATGATTACTTGATCAATTCAGAAAATTACTTTAAACATTCTCTTTATGCAGATTGAAGAAACCACAAATGAAGGCCCTAAAAAGATATCATTAAAAGATCGAATGAAGTTCTTTGAAGATGAAATGAAGAGGGATAAGATTGGACCCCCTAAAGGTAAGTCTAGATATTATATTTTAAATATCAAAGCACATTTAAGTAGTTCATTGCTTAGTTAAATGTTACATGTATTTTAGATGCTTCAAGCAGCCTTGATACTATTGTTGTTGCATTTTAGATTGACAGTAATGTATACTGTGGTCATAACGTGTGAACTGGAAACATGGTGTGCAAGTTGCTTTGTATGGCTCCATGAGGATGAATGCTTCTCAGCAGAGTGTGACAAGTCAGTCCTAAAATTGGTGCATTGGTGAATTTATAAATCAATCTTTGGTTGTGTTAAAGAAAAATATAAATTTGGATGAAAAGTGTCAAAATAAGGACCTAAAAATTACAAGACAGCAACAAGGGGTATTAGAAGCATCAAGAGTATCAGAATTTCACTAAGTTATGAAACTGCTGCTAAATTATTTAAAGATCAAAAAGATGGGTAAATTTTGAAAAATTGGTTTGGTGTTGGGCTTAGTGCCTATCAACCTCTGAAGAGTTATTAAGGCAACCACAAGTGGGTACTGACCAACTAACAAGAATGCTTTAATATTGATCGTAGTCCAGAACTCATTATTATCAGAAATCCCCCCCCCCCCCTCTTTTATCTAACTTGATGCTTCTAGTGTTGTCTCCATCACATGTGATGAACACAATGAAACGTGTCACATAGGTCATCATTTCTGTTGTCACTTTTGTTGCCTCTAATCATTGATGTGCAGTTTGGTGGGACTTCACTCATATAGCCCTTGGACTGTTGGCACTGCCAGTCTTTTAATCCATTTGGGCATTCTCATCTAGGTGTACTAATCTAGATGCGCTAGTGAAGTCGAGCTCCTAATCCCACGTGTATGCACATATGAATGTTTGTGTGTGTGTATATATCAATCCTGCATGTGTGTATATATGTATTCATGTATTTTGTATGTATATATGTGTTTATGTATTGTATATGTGTACAGTATATATGTATTCATGTATTGTATATGTGTACAGTATATAGGTATTCATGTATTGTATATGTGTACAGTATATATGTATTCATGTATTGTATGTGTATTCATGTATTGTATATGTATTTGAGCACGCGCACACACAGTAAACCCACACATCAAAGATGTTGAAAGGTGGTGGTGATGCGATCCATTCTTGACCATTATCAAGTCAAATTTGGTAGTGGTGAAACATCACTACCTTATAACATTTTGCAACATGCGGATGCGGTGTTTATCATTACCACCCCTAATATTGTGATCATTTAAATATTTGCACATATCAGCCATATAGTCATTATTAATCGAAGAGTAATAACTGCTTATGTGATATAATTGTAACCTTGTATATTATTTGCTTACAAATGTCATATTAACCCATTACAAGTGCACTTCACCCATCTAAATTTTTGTATTGTGTATTTTTTTTTAAGTTCCTGCATGATTGTACATTGTTGATTTTGCATGACTTTGTTACAGAGAACAAGAAGTTCTCTTTCCTGAGCCAAGACGAAGTCGCCAATATGAAGGAAGATGAAGGTTGGTGTTCTAGTGTAAAAATAAGTAAATCATAGTTTATATGTGTGTGTGTGTATATTCTGTATCTATCTATCTCTCACACACACACACACACACACACACACACACACACACACACACACACATACATACATACATACATACATACATACATACATACATACATACATATATATATATATATACATACAGCATACATATACCAAAAGATCACAACACCGATCTTCAAAAAATTCAAATCAACCCCTTGAATGGAAAAGATATTTTCATCTGAGCATGCTTTTGGTAGTAATTCCCTTCATCAGAGATGAGAAAAGACTAAGACATAAACAGGGAAGAAGGCAAAGTTACCTTCTTTCCTGTCAGTGTCTGTCAGGTTACGTTTGGGTGAAATATATATGGAATTGTGTGTGTGTGTGTGTGTTTAAAGTAAAGGGAGAGGTGAATATATTCAGTGTGTTAGTGATGGATCTTAATGGAAAGACTGAATGAAAGAATGGTGGGAAATGACAGTACAGTTGTGAAAGGATTTGAGGGGGTAAGTGTTAAGAATAGATTAAATGTATTTTGGTAAAAAGAATGAGGGAGTAGCTTTTCATATCAGAGATTGGAAATGAGTGTAAGACAGGCATAGAGATGTATATGTCAGCACATATGTTCCAGTGTGTAAGGAGAATATCAAAAGGAAATGAAAAGATACAGGTGTTATGGAATCATCTGAATGATAGTATGAAGAAGCTTCGAGACAGTAGGAAAGATATGTTTAGAATTCGAATACTAGAGCAGGAAGTAAATGCAGAGGACTTGTTGGAAGTGGGGTTTTGCCAGGAGTAAATTAGAATGGGAGATATTGTATCCTGGATATTTGTTTGACGAGAATTTTTGTTTTTTCTAATTACTTTTATGTATTTACATGTATAATAAAAATGAGAAAGCTCATTGGCCCTGCGCTATTTGTATTTAAACATTGTTCTTATTGCTATAATTAGATCGTCGAGTAGCAGGCATGACTGCAGAAGAACTGGCTAACCTCTCCCGTTTAGATGACGTGGAGGAAATGGCAGACGACTTGGCACATCAGTTTGGTGTGAATAGCGAATATGATCATCGAAAGTACAATGACTATGACCTTAAAGAAGGGCTTAGAGAAATAATTGAAGATGACAACTCAAAAAGGTAAATCAGAGTTTTTAAATTATTGTTGTGTACTTGTGCACAAAATATCACTTGAAAGATTTGGGCAAGTTTCAGAGAGTATATAATGAATACTGGTAGTTAAAAAATTTGTCTATAAACTGCACACTTCTAATGACTTTTTGTTAAAATTTTATACTATCTGCATTATCACACAGCAGAACTTGTCAAACTCTCTCCACCTGGTTATCCTGGTGATAGGAAAGACACTGGAAAATACTCGGTCTAATCCAACCCAGAGAGTTCTTTTCTATAAAATTCAGTCTTTCCAAGAGACTTTGCTTCACATGGGCTGTCAAGCAGCTGCCTAGCAAAAACTACCGAATGGACAAGAAGATCACATCCCCCACCAAGTGACAATCAGGTGGTTTGTCCTCAGGCTAAGAAAACCCCACTACCAAGAACAGAAAAGTAAGAGAGAAAATGGAGCAACCAGGTGTTCTGTTCAGAAAATTCATTTTTATATGTACTCAAAATCTAATTTGTGAGCTATCCCACATGTTGCTCCCTAAGGTAAGCAATGACAGACATCATTATTACAGAGCAATAGTAAGGCTCATCTGGGATGCAGAGTGGTGTGAACAGAACCTGCAGGAGAAGTGGCTGGAGTGATAGCAGCAACAGCATTACCAAGCACCTAACCTTATCAGAGAAAATGCTCATTATTATAAAATCCTGTCCAAGGTTACACACTGGAAGTGCAGATGAGGAACTTGAGGGATGAATTAAGAGGCAATCATGGCAATCATATATATAGATATAACAAAACTGAAGTTCTAATTCAACATAAGACATGTAATGGACATAAATTCACTTGAACATGTACAGAGAAGGGTAATAAAATTAATCTCAAGAATTAAATATGACACTTTTGAACACAGATTAATAAGGCTTAATTTAAATTCTCTAGGAAGACAAAAAGTGGGAGGTGACATAATTGAAGTACTGTACTGTATATAAATAGATAAAAGGATATAACTAAGAAAATATAAATAAGATTTTAAATATACGAACACAAATTAGGATACAAAACAATGGATAAATATATTGAAGAAGTTTAGATTCGGGAAAGACCCTGGTAAATACTGGTTTGGAAATAAGATTGTCGATTTATGAAACAAATTACCAGGTAACATATAAATGTTGGATCGATACAATGTTTGAAGTATAGGTTATGCATGTATATGAATGACGTTGGGTGGATATAAATACTGTAGGATATAAGTAGGAGCTGTCTCGTAAGGGCCAATAGGCCTTCTGCGGTCCTTTGTCATATTTCTTTGTTCTTAACAACATCTTCAGTGTCAAAAATTTCCAGTGATCATGAGCCCTACAATAAATCTGATGATTTGCTATGCCACAAATTAACTGAAAAATACAGTAATTTGTGCCAAGAGGCGAGCAGATATGCACTAACAAATGGGCAGCAACATCATAAACAATCAAGCTTGAAAGAGGTCTTAGCAAGATCAAAATCCACCTCTGACACAGGTCACACACACACAGGTGAAAATTATCCCATAACCAACAAGAGCATACCGGAAATAACAGGACTGGACACCATGGTTAAAAACACAAAATCACATGCTGGAGAGATACACACAACTGAGTCAGGCTCAAAGCCAGCTGGGAGCACAATAGGGCCTAAAATGTGGAGAAGTTGCACTACAAACATTTCTGAACTATCGGGCTAAACCGACCATCCTCAGAGCAAAGCTCGATGTGGAAGCTTGCCCACAGTAGATGTGTATTCAGCATACATCTACTGAAACCATACTACCAAAAATGGAAAAGGGTTAGTGTAGCAATGTAATCAAGAGAAAGAAAAAAATAACTTCTACACCCCTATTGATAGGCTTGAGAGTACGGGCATGATCAATGTGTGTGTAAAAGTCAAGCAATGAGTGGTAGGAAAGGTAAACCTGAAACAAAGATGAACCAGACAGCTATAGTAAAAAAAAAAAAAAATGTAAATGACTGGGAACCATTCTGTGGAGTGAACATAAAAGCAATGGACCTTTCACAGCAGAGACTAGTCTCAGAAAATACCAGTTAGCTTAACTGAATCCAGCCTGCAGAGCTGGCTGAGAAGTGGGTAGATATCAAGCAACAATTGCTGACTCTTCTGAACGTTTGCTGTACTACTGTTGCTATTTGATGTCGGTCAGTGTAGCGAGTAATTAAGTAACCATTATTTTGTTTTGGGGGGGGGGGGGGTATTAACTTTCCTGGTGATTGCAGTTATTTCCTGATAAGGGTGTTGAGTGATATAAGACTGTTTGTCCTATAATGATCAGTTGCATGTCCAGAAATATGACATATAGGTATGCTAATGTTTAGTCTAGCAGTTAAATCAAGTATAACCCCTGTTATACCTCGGTGAAGCTGAATACAAGATTTTATCTATTACCCAATTCTTTTAAGCCCTGCAAGAGGTCCTGTCTACTTTGTTACAGTCAAGCAAGGTTACTCTAAAATTTATTTTTAATAACAGTATTTCAATTTCAAGCAGCATGAATATACAGTATTCATCTTAGTTTCACTTTCTTCAATCAGTATCATACTTGTATCTTATTTATAATTTAAGTTAATGTGATTGCTCTATTACAGATCAAACAATGAACCAGGCATAATTCGAACAGCAAAGGCAGAAAGAAGAGCACAGTCAAGGGAAGGTCAAGTGAAAGAGGAGGAGCAATTGTCCCCTGCAGACAAACGAAGAGTTGAAGCTGAGAAGAGAGCTGCCTGGAGACAAGCAAGACTTAAAAGTCTTGAGAATGTAAGGATTTTGAAGTAATAGAAGTTTATTGGAGTATTTATTCAAGACAGCTATGCCAGTAACCATGTTAATTATTTCTTGGTTTCCTAGAGCTTATACACTAGTATCCCAGAGCAAATACCATCTCACCAGTGATCTAAGACTGTCTCGTAGCCTACTGGGAGCATAGATCAGAATTCTACCACCCCATAGAGGTTGGGAAGTTAGGTGTCATGATGTACCACACACCAAGGGGGAAAAATAAGCATTGAAAGTGATGAAATGCCACTATCTGGTTGGTAATCCACTTCCTGGTTTCCCTGTGTAGCTCTTTAATCCTTCATACTCTGTTTTCAACAAATTGAGTACTCTAATAGTATTATTGTTTTACACAACCTTTTCATGATACAGTATATTAACCCTAATTTCCTTATGATCATTGTTACTTAATTTTCTCCCTATTTTGATGGTGTTTGCTGGTTTCTCCCTGTTGGCTAGCCTTAAGTCTAATATTGTACATTGTTTTCCTGTGTTAGTTTCATTATGTATTGTTTGAGAGATCATTCACCATTTAAAAAATTCTTTTGCTGCTGCATTTCCTGTTTTATGAGTGCAGTTTATTCTACATAAATTTAAGTCAGGTGCAATTCAATCATTATTAGACCTAGACACACTAAACATTTCTGCCCATATATGCCTTCCTTCCAGTGATGACATTTAATGGCCTATAAATAATTCTTGTCTTCCAATAAATTAGGCTGTAAATATTTTGATTTAATTATTTCCACAAAATTTTTTTATTAAGTAGATTTTATTCCATGTTTGACACTACATTTTAAGTACAGTACTCTCAAATTTATTTCTACTTCCTCTCCTCATCTGATGTACTACCTGCTTTTCAACATAATACATTTGGCACACCAAGAGTACAGGATTGTATCTTGCTCTGTCATTGTACACTTCAAAATATTAATGTAATTTTGTTATCAACAGGATGCTTTGCAAGCCCAGTATGTCATAGAAAAATACAGCGAGCTGTCTGACACAACAAACGGTGAGAAAACATGAAGAGTTATTTTCCAACAGGTTATAAATAATAATTTCTTATTTATCATTAATTTCAGATCCTCAGAATTTGATGTACAGTAATTTTATTTATAATATAAGCTTGTATAATAAATGTTCTTTTGAGAAAATGGGTAAATTATTTTTTTACTTCTAATATCTATATTATCTAAAAAAATAATGTGTACAGTACTTGAGGCAGGAAGCCCAGTGCAACTTATTAGGAAAAGTTACACAAAGGTGTGTGTTAGTTGTTTGTCATTTGCCATTCTTTCAAAACTAATTAAATACAACACTTGTGATGTTTAAAGGAATAAAAATTATCAGAATTTGTGTTTTTAATATGGATTACAAATAATACTTGCATTACAAAAACATCATCAAATTTTTCAGTGAAGGCTCTTACTAAAAGCTGGTAAATCATAAATAGTTAATTATGCTTATTTTATATGTTAAATTGTGAAGTGTGTATTAGAGTTGCTTATTTTTAGTGTATGTATCTTTTCACTCCTCTCCAGAGTAGTTGCTAAATGAAGGTTTGTATAACATCGGTCCCTAATAGTTTGTTCATTAACAAATGGGAAGTACAGTATTAGTAATTCATATTGTTAAGGTAGAACACAAGCCAGGATCTAGGCAGTATGCTTGACTTTAATTGTGTATTTTTGTGCATGATCTTAGTGGTGTATAAATTGTTTATTTTCACACTCAGGTCTAATGTGGTGTAACTTTATCCTCTGTGATGCTGCCCGATATTAATTGTTATAACTGGGATATCTCCAGTAAGGGTTTATAGTGTTGTCTGCCTCTCTCTACACTAATTTCTCCCCATCTTCCTATATGGCCAACTGGAGCATCCCTTTCTTATGGGCTTATGCATATTCCTTTTAATGTGTTTAGTCACACTGGTTACTTTAATTAATATGTTTAGTAACACTGGGTAATGTTTTACAAAGTTGAAGAACTTGAAAATACAGTTGCTGAAGTATACCTTTAAAGTTTATCAGTGCTAAAAACATTTAGTATATTTGTTGAACCTAGAACTAAAGTAGGATGGCATACACAGAATAATTTTAAGATGTTCATTAAAGTATATTTTCTATGGCCATTTAGGACCTCAGAAATTATCTACTAGAAAAAACACAAAACACACTTTAGCTTGTAAATCCTGAACCATTTATTTATATATTCATATTTAATACAATATTGCAGTGTGGGCAAATGCAATACCAACCATTTTTTTTTTTTTTTTACCAAACTATTCTTTTCTCCACTGAAAACTGTTAACCATCACATACTCCAATGTTCTGGTATTGTGTTCTGATCCTCCTCTTCCTCCTCCTTCGATCATTTACCCTTCTTGCGTAACCTTTTTTTCCACAACTTGTCACCACCCATTATTGTCATAAGCCTCCACTACCAAAGAACAGAGAACCCTCACTTTATTTGTCTTACATGCATTTGTGTTTATTATAGTATAGAAGGCAAAATTATTTGTTTTACAAAATCATGTGCTTAGACTCTTACAAAATTTTAATTTAAAATTTGAATATTGAAGTTTGAGTTAATGCAATTTACATCAATATTTCTAACATTGTGTTAAAGTATTGCAAGGTTGTTTACCTTCTTCCTTCTTTACAGCAACCACAAGTTTCTCTTCTTAACAGTAAGTTGTAGATCAACTTTGATCTTTCTGGCTAAACATCCAATGACAGGCCAGATTTGAATCCTTAACATCCAAATCACCATATCCTACAGATAACTTGTTTAGCAACATACTAACTACAAACAAAAACAATGTGATGACTCAAATTAAGTTTGGTTTAGGATAGGCAGAATTCTGTACGTTGACTGGAAACAAATTTGTTGTAAATGTCTCATTAAGTGATGGCATTTTGACTTGGTATTAGCTGTGCACCTGAATGCTGTATTAACATACCCAAATAATTTTACATTTTTCATCATTTTTATATCATCATCCTAATCATTATGGCTAGTCATATATTTAGTGGCTGGAGATTTCAAACAGATTACAGTAAAGTCTTGAAATTTATAATAAAATAACTTAATCGTTAATAGTGATAGATTCCAGTTACAGTACTTAGATATGGTAAAATTAAGAACTTAAATGAAATACAGAGCACAAGATACAATCAGATCTCATAGAAGTAAAGCATGGCGCCTGACAGCTGGGTGGACAGCGCTTCGGATTCGTAGTCCTGAGGTTCCGGGTTCGATCCCCGGTGGAGGTGGAGACAAATGGGCAAAATTTTTCTTTCACCCTGATGCCCCTGTTACCTAGCAGTAAATAGGTACCTGGGAGTTAGACAGCTGCTACGGGCTGCTTCTTGGGGGTGTGTGTAACAAAAAAAAAGGCCTGGTCGAGGACCGGGCCGTGGGGACGCTAAGCCCCCAAAGTCATCTCAAGATAACCTCAAGATGTATAGGATCTGGGAATAATGTCAGATGACCTAACATTTAGTGAGCTTAACAAAATATATATAACATCAGCCAGGAAAGTAAGTAATTATCAAAGGAAGGCCTCACACCGGGAAGGCTATGTAGCACCACCAAATGTGCGGAGTAATCAGAGGGCGCTAAATATCACCAAGAATGCCAATACAAGAATAGAAACGTATAAGGCAAATGATATCAAAAGTATCCGATTCAACAAGAATTCTATCAAGGGACAAATGACCGTGAGGGACGGTTGGAAAGCAAGACACACGCTCATCCTGGAAGTCAGGATATTCAACAATGTGCTTGACCATAAGGGGAACAATGCAATTTGGACAATAAGGAGCAGGGTGGCGCTCCATTAAATGACCTTGAGTTAAACGTGTATGGCCAATGCATAACTTAGCCAGAACTGTCTCCCACTGCCGGTTACGGTGGTAGACAGAAGGCCACAGGGACACACGATTCTTAATAGTACGCAGGTTCTTACCAGTAACAGAAGACTAACAACCCTGCCAACGGGCAAGGATGGAGGAATGAATAACTGGATAAAAGTCGGAATAAGGAATACCTTTACGGGAGATGGGACAAGTGTGGATAGCTTCCTTAGCGGCAGCATCCGCACACTCATTTAAATTGACACCAACATGGCTGGGAACCCAGCAAAACTCTACCGACTTAAATTTACTGGAGATAAGAAACAGCCAATGTTGAATCTCGATGACCACCGGGTGGATCGGATTAAAGAACCCCAAAGCCTGAGGGTACTAAGAGAGTCAACTACCACCACAAAGGAGGGGTGACAACAAGAAAGCAGGAGACGAAGAGCATAGAGAATAGCATAAAGTTCTGCTGTGAAGATGCTAACCTCTGGAGGAAGGCGACACATATATGTGTGGTCAGGAAAAACAACAGAGTAGCCCACACCGTCCGCAGACTTAGACCCATCAGTGAAGATGAAAACGGAGTGGGATTGTGAAGAAAAGTGCTCAAGGAAAAGGCGTTTCAGAACTGTAGGAGGGGTAAAAGCTTTAGTGATGCAGGTCAGGTAAGTACAAAATTTGGGAAGGGGGACCCTCCACGGGGGCAAGGACGGAACAATACGAGGAGAAACATTAGTAATATGAAACGAAAAAGAATCTTGTAAGCGAGACATGAAAGTGATAGGATAGATTATAAGACCCTTCAAATCCATGAATCTCACCACAATGCTCTACTGTTCAAATCACATGGGCTTTCTTGCCTTGAATATACTGCTTGGTACTTACTTTCCTGTTCTTCAGAAGAAAGAATTTTGAAATACTGGGAATACCGAGAACATACATGGCACACATAGGCACGCTAAAGCACCCAAACTAAAGGGACCATCTCAAAGCTCTCAATGAACTTTTTAGAAAGGAGACGAGTGGGGTATCACATAATGTGAACTGGAAGGCTAGGTTCCAAATTTGCACAGTAAAATAACAACATACTGGAGCAAAAGATATGGTAGGAAGTGTAGAATAGACCCAGTGAAGAGTAGAGGTGCCATAGGTACAATCAGAGAACACTGAACGTCAGGGGTCCATAGCTCTTCAGTATCATCACAACAAACATAATAAATATTGCTGGTACAAAAGTGGACGTGTTCAAGATAAAATTTAAGACGTTCCTGCAAGACGTGCTGGACCAACTGGGTTATAGTGGATATGTGAGCTTGTGGGCACCTCCAAGCAACAGCCTATTGGACCAAATTATCACAAGCCTAGTCCCAGACTGAGCTTGGAGTAGAACCATCAGAACCCACGCTAGGTTTTCTAGGCAATGATACTCGTATGATGAGGATGGGTGCACATCCCCAATCATCTTGAGGTTTCCAGACAGTGTGTATGAGCATATTGGTGAGGAAACAGGACCCATGGAACACACCTGGTGGACCAAGGTTCTATCCAGAAAAATGGAAAACATGCATTTGGAAAAAAGAGGGAAGACACCCAAGAAACCAGGGTTCACAACCAGTGCGTGGGGCCATAATCTGGGAAGTCAACTAGATACAAAGGGTTTGCACGCAAGGTACCAATGAACACACCTGGAAATCCAAGGCACACACATGCAGAAATCTGAGGTACCTACCTAGCCAACATGATAAGTTCTGCAAAATTCAGGACCTAAAACCAGAGAGCCTAAAGAACCCCCTTTCCTCCCCCATGTAACCAGAAAACATACCTGAGGCACACCCTTAACTTACAGGAGGGACACCCAAAGTACTAGTGTATATGTATGGGGAGCCAGAGCAATCTCCTGGGAAACCACGAAATCCCCCACCCCCCTCATGAGACACTCGGGAAACAGGAAATACTCCCAAAGTGAGTCTATGTATATGCAAAAGGCATATGCTCAGTGAAAACAATAAATGGTCTCAATGTTTCGTAAACAGAAAACCAAGCACATAAACTTAAAGTAGTGGCTTAATTCAAGAGGAGCCATGCCATACTGAAGGCAATATCACTGGCTATCAAGACAAAAGTATTCCTTCTGGGTTGCTCCAACCCTAGAAAGGCACTGCATAGGTCAGTCCAGGCCTCACAAGGCATCACCAAGTAGCACCTGGTCCCAAATGCTGATATTCCAACTGGCCACCTCTACTGACCACTATTAGATGGCAGTATCTAAGCCAACACCAGATCTCCAGCCTCAAGTCCTGTCAATTTTCCTGACTCATCCCCATAATATTTGCATAGGCTCAAAATCAGATTTATTTAAGCAACTTAAAAAGTTACATCATTCTTAGGAAGCCTTGACTTTATTATGGGCAGTGGACTCATGCTGAGTACTTGCCACTTTCAGGCTCCAATTCAGGTTGAATTGCATGCAAGATACACAGTTGGTATCTCATGATCAAAATGAAAGATAAAATTTTGTATGCATTAGGAATGTCCTTAGAAAAGTGATCCATGCATGAAGACACAACATTGCCCTCTGACATGCATGATACCATTATGGAACTAGATGACAAGCTAGATGATCATGAATGTGATTAAAAGGGTTATTAGTATTTACAAATATTGTCTTCCTCATTTGGGATAATTAAATTACAGGTATTAAGAGTATCTATATTTGAAATTCACATCTTATACAAGTACACCTTCTTTTATGTACGTGTTCATTTCTTGTGTCGTCTCTTTGCTTTCTGAATGTATGTGTGTCTGCCCCATTCCAGATAACACTAATAATGACAACTCAATTAATAACTTCAACATCGTGGATGAAGAGAATAACTTGTCCGTAAGTAGCGCGTTCTTAGCTCACGCTCAATCACTTTTTAACACCCCTTATAGAATAAGCATATAGTCTGTAGTTGCTTTTTTATTTTGCCAAATATTGAAACAAATATCTCATTCTTTAATTTTAGGGAAGAGAATAGAGCTTGTGACTCATAAGTACTGTATACAGTATCTTGTGCTTTATGATTGGTTTTATCATAATACATTGGCCAGTGTTTCTTAACATTTATTTGCATGAGATTCTTTTTCACTTTTGAGCCATTGATTGGAAGGCTATACGTATACAAAAATATTTATTTAAATTAATTTAATTACAAATTTTTTTTTGGTTATCGATAGACTTGACAGTAACTTGAAATGCATTAAATTATGCATATATTACACATAGCTATACTGTATATACATTAAGATTTGTGTGCATTAATCATAAAGAAACACAGTTTTGTTGTGATATTAAATAACTGCAAAGGGAAAATTAAATATGAGATTACTTGAGCACTTTAATATATTTTAATCTACACAGCTTTTGGTATGTAGATAAATGTACATGAAAATGCTTTAGTAATCTATTCCTTTGTTGTTGTGTGTGTGTGTGTATGTATGTATGTACTCGTGCATGTTTGCATGTGCATTCCTTGTCACACAGTAAAGGAAATGTAGAGAGGATAAGGAAAAAATCAGGCAATTACAGGGACAAAAGTACTGCCTTTATCTGAATTTACTGACATCCATCATATCTAGTTGTCTTGCTGGGAGAAGGTAGCCCAGAGCTTATGAAGGCTTACTTCATTTTCCAGCAATATTTTAAAATTTAAACAATTGCTTTTCTTTAATGGTTTCAGTGAGTAGATTGTTCCACAGTTTAACTACTCTCTCTGGCAGTATTAATAATAGTTCTATTACAGTTCTGCTTGATGATTTGGCAAGCTTGAAATTGTAATTCTCTCTCTCTCTTGTTTACGAAGTATTAGATACCTTAAGAGGGTTTAGCTTTTCTATTTAGTTTACTCTTGGATGTGTTGATGAAATCTGCCTTTAGGGGCTTTGTTTGGAAAGTTATTAGTCCCGTAGCCTTTAGTCTGTCTGGGTATTCAAGTAACTTAATGCTGATATTGAAGGAATAATAATGTAAAGTGAAGATTTAGGCAGACCAAGAAATTATTAGTAAGCATAGATGGTTCAACACAGTTTTAGGTATAAAGGGGAAAAAGAGAAAATGAGCAAGTACTGCAATATCGTAAGTTACTAACATACAGAAGTTAATAAATTTAAACCCCTGAATATACTGTATACCATTTCAAATGGAAATATTTTGTATATAGAGTGTACTGTGTACAGATGTTTTTGTCGTGTTTAAATACAGTAAGTGAATGTAGATACTGATCCACATTTTATGATCATCTAATCGAATGAAACCCCCAATCGAATGAAACAATTCATTCTGGACCCCCTTTCATGATATCCAGTCTTCTGTTGTATCCAATCAAAAATATTCTTTGCTATAGTATTTATTGGCCCAAATTATTGATTTTATTAGTGTAAATGATAAAAATGTATGCAAAACCAGGTCAAAATAATTTTGAAATACAAAATTCTTATTTAAAAACAAAAGCAAAAAATTTAGCAATGGATTTTGGTCCAGTGAATATCAAGTGTGTTCAACTGGAACTGAAACCATTGTTTTTCTTTGCATATGATCTACTGAAGCATTACAAGTGGAATGTAATTCTATTGTTGCATCCAGATTTGCATTTGATGGATTTGGTTCTGTTTGAGCAAGAGTTGACATACAGCATGTTTCAAATTGCTTGAATAACAATTGAAGTGGTTGAGTTTCACTTAATGTTTTTTTTTTTTTTGCATTGCTTGCTCAAGTTTTTATATTCACTTTATTTGCCTTTTGTGCACTGTATAGTGGTTATAGCACTAAGCTGACAGTTCAGTAGTCTTTACATATATATATTTATATATTTATTTTACTGAGGCAGCAGGATCAAATTTGTAACAAGTTGAAACTAGCTTCAGTAGTATTTTACATTCTCACTAGCTTGACTAAAGTGAGTGATGAATATCCAGATAAGAAATAGTAAATACCCTAAACTCATCCCATCTCATTTTGCCTCTTATGGGACTCTTAATTCGGTTTGACTACTGTTGACCCATAAATATTTTCTGGTAGGTAAGTCAAGATCTCTGGTTGGGTACTAAGCAAATTTTAAGAGTATTGGTAAGGAACAACTTGTTATTTATGCAACCAAATTTTGCCAAATTTATTAGCAGAAAATGTTGGAAAATCAACTTTGTAATGTGGTATTAGTGCTACTTACAAAATGTGGTTATGATAATATTTCTTAACGTGTTTACATTTATGTGCATTGTATAAAATAAAGTATAACAAGTTTATTAAAGGTAATGTGGCATCAGAAGTATTAGTTAATCCTTAAAATGGGCTATTATCAAATTTTCATCCCCCCGCCCCTCCCAAGTAAATTTTGTATTATAAAATGATACATTTTCATGCAAAGAGTAGGGAGGAAAGAAGTAAATATTTCCCTCTTTTTTTTTCTGGGTTTGTAAGGTGTAGAAGGTAGCTGGATGGTGGGGTGAGGTGGTACCTTCTGAGGCCAGAAACTAGGTTTGCTGCCACAACAGAGTGGACAAGTTGAATCAGATGTTCCCTTATGTGTTTTTGTTGAGTCACTTATTAGTTTACACAGTATTGTAGTGTGTTTTGTGTTGAATAACTTAATTCATGTACACATAATAGACGAAAACAGTGAGTTCTTTACTACTGATAAACACATACCATATAGGCCTACAATATAGTATGAACACTATTTACAATGTTTCAGTTCTGTTTTATATTTTAGAATTTTTTCAATATGTGGTACTCTCTGAATCACACACCTCACACTTCTTGTATCATGAACCCCAAATTTTTAAATTTTTGTTGGCAACTTTGTGTGCTTGCACACGTAACACTGTCTTTGTTCTGTTACATATAATTCTGTTACTGGCACAGCCTTAAAGAAGTATCGTGAAATGTATTCTTTTGCTGCAATTCTGGTGGTTGTCGTTGCCATGGGACAAATACCCTAACTGTAACCAGATGGTAGCCCATGTCACTTGTGGTCCCAGCCATGCTGCACCCTCACTCTCAAGTCTGGTGTACCTTGTCTAATATCTGTAGCCTCTGCTAGGCCCTTCTCACATACATAAATCTTTGTAGAATGTCCTCATTTCACAATCAAACTTTGCTCCCCTTTTGTTTCTTTTAGTCCCTCGGTAAAAGTCCTTGGTGAATTTGAATCCTCTGACATGACTCACATTAGCATCCTGAATGATATCAGAGAATATTTTAATATTGTGTGACACGGTGCTGTAATGTATATTCTTCTGGGCTTGGTACCTTCATTTGATATTTACTTTTTGTTCTCAGCTAGCTAAGTGGTGCTGGCTTTGCCCTGAAACATTAGTTCTGCTATGAACCATTGCTTTGTCCTAATTTAAGCTTCATGTGTGTTTATGCCACCCACAGTGTGTGTGTGTCTGGCCAAGCATCCTGTTTTGTTCTGGCCATGGTCAGGTTTACTTTTCCTAGGATTGGCTTGCACTGCCTTAGACCCCACCAGACACACCTGCTTTGAAGGGGGTAGATGGCAGCCTCTTCTACAAGGGACTTCTTTTGAGTTACTTCACCAGGCAGTGCTTGAAATTTGTTCTTCTCTGCTAGCCTTCTGATGGGGAGAAGATATTATTTTCCACAAAATACTGTGGGGGTTTGTGCACAGTAAGAACCTGGCCTGCCATGTTGACCATACTCTTGTACGTGTTACAGGCCTTTCACTTTAGCCAAGGCTGCACTTGAAATATGCGCATGTTTTGTCATGATTCAGTATTGCTTATACCCTTATTTGCGGAGTGTGTGCAGTTAGTGTGTGCTTTGCCAAGCAGCTTTCCCTTCACTCAGTCCACCTGCACCTCTGATGATTCAGGTGGTCAGAGTCCCTCATCCCTGTAGGGTTAATGTCTTGTATCTATCTTTGGCTGGATTATTATGGCTTCCCCATCTGGTTTCATAATTGACTGTGGTTTGCATTCTCCAGGTGAGCTCAGGTGTGTTTAGATCCAGATGACTTTTCATATTTCCTCCATCATGCAGCCTTCTGGGTTCTGGGGTCCTTCCACCTATCAACTGTGTACCGTTTGTCTATGCTGGGCTTTGAATTTTGCTGAGCTGCTTTCTCACGCAGCCACCTCTCGGGCTGTGGTCACTGTGTAACCGGTCTTTATGATACAGGCTTTCGTACCTCCCTCCCGACTGTGACTGGTGATGCAGATACCAATCTCTTCCTCAACTGTTTGAGTTTAGGTGTATTTCTTCTTCAACTCATATGCTACATGTTAATAGATTTCCTCTGCCATTTCAACCTTGACCAGCTTCAATTTCATGACTGTTTCAGACTACGGGTCTGTTGGTGTCAATTTATCCTAGTCCACACTGGTCATTTGCTTCTTTAACCATCAGCCATCCCACTGTTTCTGTTGATTATCCACTTTCTGTGCATCTTACAGCTGTTTTTGTTTGTCACTCATCTTTCTGTTTCACTACAAACTGCAATTGCCTTTCACTTCAAATAATGTAATGCACAACCAGGTGAATGTGTCTTTGAGGATGGCAGCTTTGCCGAGCTTGACCTGAAATTGAGGTTGCTGTTCTGTCTGCTGCAGGGTTGGCATCAGGGGCTGCCTCCCTCTAGAAATGTTGGGGGGGGGGCTAGGCTACTATACCTGCTTTTTTTTGTCTGTTCTCTAGTAATCCCCTGAGCTCTGCAGGAGTTGTTGGCTTCCTCTTGGGTCCTTGTTTTCTCTGAGGGGAGGGGTAGAAAGGTCACAAAAGTACAATATTGAGGTTGTCAGAGGAGGATCCCTGGCATTTGTTACTCCATATGGTGGTTTTCTCTATCTCCCATCTTGGTAAGAGCTGCTGAACATCACCTTACCTTATCTTCCCCTGCAGGTGTGATTCAAAGTTCCAGTTTGTGTCAGCTTCCAATCTATTGGTTACCAGTTCTGGTTCATGCTGCATTTGAATAGATTGCATTTTCCTTGGTCTGCAGGTGATGGGATTGTTTCCCCTTTCTCTGGTTCAGCTGCTTCTACCTATGTTGACTAATTAGCAGCCCTTTGTGGGCAACACTTGTATGCTGACTCCTGTTTGGCTAGCTGGATTAGTCTTAGTTCATGGCCCTTCTCACTTGTTTTCTCAACTCCTCCTCCTCCTGAGCCTCCACCTTTTCTCAAAGTTCATTGGCTTGCCTGACCTCAATGGTTTACATCTTTTTACCTGTCTTTATGTATGTGGTTTCTGGGCATTGTCTCCTACCTCCTATTTACAGTCAGGTGATGTTTTTTTTTGTTGCCAAGTTAAGCAGATTTCTTTGCAGCTGCTCTGTGTGGTTGCTGGTCAGGCCTTCCACTTTTTTTTCTTTAACATCAGTTCTTTATGATTTTTGTAGTTGGTATTTTTTCTAGCTTGACACCTTTTACTTTTCTCGTTGCTACCTACACTATCGTCTTCTGTCAATTTAAACCCTCTTTCACTGTTATGGGTGTTTTTCAACTCCAGAGGTGTTATGCACTGTACTATGGCCATGTTGCATCTTTGTTCTATTGGGGCTGGGATTCTATTTGTTGCTCATTTCTCCAAATCCTTGTTCAAAGGCTTGCCTTTCCAGGTCCTCTGTATGATGGTTCAATCCAGCCATATGGCCTTTTATTTCTAATTTGTAATATAGTTACATCCTTCTTTATTGGGGTAGTGCAATTGCATATTTACAGAAATTAAATATCAAAGTTAAATATAATTAGTGAATTTTCCTTCTTGTCAGTAGAATAAAAATGTGTTTTGCATGTGTCTGTGTTGTGCGTGTGTGTGCATGTGCATTCATGTTTTTTAATATTTTTTTATCTTGATGCTTATCAGAATTATATATAAATAAAATAACAGTATTAGAGTGAGGAAGATGTGTATCAATATCTTTGTCTTTATAAATGTGATTACGTGTAAAATGTGTGTACATGTCTGTGTTTTAATATCATTGTAAATTATAAAGATGTTTGTTACTAGTTGGATTAATTAATAATGCATTTTAATATTGCACTGTACATTTTATGGTGGTGATGACTGTTTAGATTTCGATCTAGTTAAACATTTTAATACAGAAGTAAATGTAAATATTATCTTAAAATATTTATTTGGTAATCAATCTTAGCAAGTGATAATTAGCTTAAAGATTGTGAGGTACGTTGTTCAGCTTTGTTACTTTGGGTCAGAGCTTGAAACGCAAGTGGTCCAAACTGATTGTGGTCACCGAGCCAAGTGAGAAGATCGTTGCAGAGAGGGATCGTGTCCTGTTTGAGAAAGTGATGCGCAGAACTGTGCCTGTTTTGGATCCTGATACAGGAGATGTGACTGTACAAACCACGGAGACAATTGAGCGCATCATTGAGCGAGAGGTGACCCCCCCCCACAGACTGATGATAATCTTACTCGAGGGTTAGGGGAGGAGATTTATCTGTGGGCTAAGCTTTTCGTCACTAAACTGCCTTTTATTCGTTGCAAATTAAATACTAATGGAAATTCTAGATATTTGGAATTTGTTTACTAATAATTCCATAAATGTTGGTATTTATGGAATTGTAGATACAGTATTGTAGTTATATATACCACATACTTAATTGTGATTAATATATAACTGTCAAACTGCATTTGTGTTTGGTTCATTTTGCATTGTGAGCATTAGCAGTAAAGTAATTACAGTATAATAAAAAATAATGTTACTCGATCATATAACCAAGTTATTTTTATTAATAAAGTATTTCAGTATACATTTTTTATATAAGTTATTAGTATACATTTGAGTAAAAAATAATTACTAAAAATTTGCATTTACATTATTGGACAGAATATTAAAAAAAGTGCATCATTGAAAGTTGAAAGAAAAACTGTACATGCATGTATGCACATATACATGAACTAACCACAAGCACATACACTATAAGTTGACCAGACCACACACTAGAAGGTGAAGGGACGAAAGCGTTTCGGTCCATCCTGGACCATTCTCAATCGACTTGAGAATGGTCCAGGACGGACCAAAACGTCGTTGTCCCTTCACCCTCTAGTGTGTGGTCTGGTCAACTTACTTTAGCCACGTTATTGTGACTCATCGCCTGCACATACACTATAAATATATCTACAAACCACAAACACAATATAGACCTACTGTACATGCACAAACCACGAAAGAACACCATACATTAGGATGATGATGATGGAACATCACGAGTGTGGCTCACTTTTTATATACTGCTGTTAGTAATTACACAATTTGTTTTGTCTTATTTAAAAATGACTACTTATTAAAAATGAAACCACAGGAAAAATATCCTCCCCTTACCTTTAGAGGTGAAAACCATTGCTTAGGAATGATTTATACCACTGGTAAAGTGCTGCCAACACATCTTGTATATTCTCTTGAGCCTGTGCCCATCAATGCCCATGTTGGCTTTTCCTTACTGGTAGCAGGAGTAGAAGCAGGTGTTTCTTTCTCACCTGTTGTGTAGACCGTGATGATGGCTGGGCACCCCATCACCCTCAGTAGCTGCTTCTTGGCACACTTCAATTGACACTTAACAGGACCTAGGATCCTAAAATCAGTACTAGTGAGCCTCATTTTCTTCATTGCACTGCTTGAAAATTAAAGTTGTTATGGAAGTACTCTCATGGACCATCTTGGTGCATCAAATCACAGAGATGTGATGTAATCTGTGGTACACTAGTTACGCACTCAACCAAGTTGTAAACCAAAACAGCTGGAGACTCTGCCTCATCAGCTTATAAGGCCTTCGCCAGCACCTTCAGCGACTCTGACATTTCAATGTCACCACTATGCTGAAGTTGTCAATATTGAAGGGCATGCTTAATGGGAATCTGCATTTTAATTACAATATGAATTACAATATAAAATCTGTTTTTGTTACTTCAGAATCAAATTTGGTCATTAAAGTTATTAATTAGTTTATACAGTTACAGTTGGAAGGCTATAAATATACATTAGTGTGTGTGTGTGTGTGTAGGGGGGGGGGGAGGTTAGTTACAGGATGAGAACTAAACTCGTGGTGTCTTATCTGTCCTGCACTCTGTCTTGTGACATTGAAACTGCTGATGGTTTTGGTATCCATCGACTTCTCACTTAACTTGTTCCAACTATCTACCATTCTGTTTGCTAAAGAAAACTATCATTTATTTTTGTTCCTGAAGTTGCAGGTTGCAAGAATTCCCATCAAATTTTGTCGATTCACATTACTATTTTGTATGTAGTGATCATGTCACAACTTTGGAACTTAACATTCCTTTTTCAGTCTCTGAATTTGGTTTACATTTCTAACCTCTGAACTTTATTCTTTACATGAAACTAACTTTTTACAAGTTCATAGAATAGGCTGGGTTTTGTTTTCATTTGTCCATAATACCTTTCTGAAAGTTTCATTCTGCCTCTTCTTGCTGCAGTGTAGTTTTCATGCTTGTTCGTATTACTGTGTTTGATGGGGTTGGACCTTTTCCTGTATCAATTCTATTTTGTCTTTTCTTCTCTGGCCCCTTCACAATTTTTATTGAACCAAACCTGTTTTCTAGTTTACATCTGATATAAATGTTTTGTGCCTTTATTGTGCATCTCGTTTACTTGCCTGACAACAAATTGTTCCAATCAAATCTATTAAGGAACCTTGCTATGAGAGGACACTTATAAGAACTAATCAAGTTTTTTTTGGGCTGTTTCACTTTCCTCATTTTCTTCTAGATTATAACATACTGCATATTTAATTTCTAAAAGGACATAGTCACTGTTACTAAATGGATGAAGGTTCATAATGTCGAAGTCTCCTCTTCTTTGTCTTTCCTGATAAATGCCAAATCCAGCATTGCAGGAGCATCCCCTTCATTATCATGGCCTGTTTAACATGCTGATACATGAAGGTCTCCAGGAGGTTCACAAATCTGCCAGTCCGAATGTCCTCCATTATTGCTTTGTAGGCCTCCCAATATGTTGATTGTCAGTTGTGCGTGTGTGTGCACAGTAATGTATATTTAATTATTAATTTTCATAACCTCAGTAGTAGCCATATTATGCTCCATAACAAATTTTGTTTAGATACTGAAGTGACAAAAGTAAATAAATTAGTATATAATCTAAGTTCCACTTTTGCCATGCTTGCACCTGATCTGACATGGTCACCTGCATCCTTATTCTTGCCCACTGTTCTCCTGTAGTAACCTCTCACTCATCACTCTTACTGTACTTTTCTTCCTCCTTTTAAAATCCTTTTGCCTTGTTCCTGCCCTTTGATATACCCACCAGTTGATTTTCATCAATTGATACCTGTGTTGATAACCCTGACATACCCATGATGTCTTTTTTTTCACAAACTGTAAAAACAAAAAAAAAACAAAAAAATAAAAAAAAATGTCCAGTTGATGAATTAGATAAGTGTACATTGTGGATGCTGTAATAAATATGCCCAAAGTGCAGAATTCTTTTTTTGTTACTAAATTTATTGTGTCAGTACAATTTGAATGTGAAAGCAATGCATGACACTTCGTTTGCCTCATTTTCTTATACAGGAGATACAAATAGAATATATGCAGATAGAACAGTTGTTATTAAACAGAACAAATTTGTAACATTTACCTTAAGCCTAAAGTTTTGCACATATATCTAAACTTACTGTATTTAACAAAAATTAACAGATAATGTACAGTATATGTTGTTACTCCACTATTTTATGGGAAGGGAATACTGTATGGTAAACAGTATTTAGTTCCAAATAGAGTACAGTATTTTTGTAATATACCGTAATAAAATAAATTTATATAAATATAAAGCATCCCAGTAATACAGTCGGGTTCATTCTTGACCTAATTGGGAATTTTGGGTTCAAATCCCAAACAGGACACCAATGGTTGAGCACGTTTCCTATCACCTAGTGCCCCTTTCCCACTTACTAGCAGTAAATCGGTACCCAGGAGTTAGCTTCTTGTGGGGTTGCATCCTGAGGAGGGTCAATAATTCAACCTGGGGATGGGGGGGAGATATATAAAAATAACATGTATATATACTGGCTACATGTCCCCCCTCTCCCATCCTCAATAAAAAAGAATAATTAATAATCATTATAAATGTTGAAATTGACAGGTAAACAATATTATATATATAATATATAAATAATTCAATACACGATCACGAAACGCTGATCATTTGTAAGCGGAAAATCCAGAAAGAAATAGGAAAGGAAGATGAACGTTTCAGCTGTTTAAAGCTGTTGTCAACACCAGAACGTCAGTCTGGTGTTCACAACGGCTTTAAACAGCCGAAACGTTCATCTTCCTTTCCTATTTGTCTGTGGATTTTCCACATACATATGATCAGTGTTTTGTGATCGCTCATTTATGTCTGATGAATAACAGTACAACAAATTTGTGATTTTTTCCATTAACATTTAAAATGCTGTATTTTAATATTTCAGAATTTACTATAAACATTTGCATTTACAGAGGCAAACACATTTTAAAGCACATTTAACACAACATGTATTTTGCAGCAGGGCAGTTGCAAGGTTCTGTATATCTAGTACTGTATTCTGTAATCAGGGTCTTGTGCCAATGTTTTTGGTTACAATTCTGTTACCTTTCTGTATTCAGTTGGTGTTACTTCTGATGTGTTCACCACACCAAAAACGTAATTGTCAATCAAATATGAACTACTTATGACTATGTTGTGCACAATTTTCTTGTGCTATAGTGCACAGCTGATCATATGTATTCAGTAGAAATTAATTTTATCACCAGCTGTCATTGATAAATTAATGATTATATATATACAGTATTATTAAACACTATATATTATCATAATTTATATAGTGCATGTCTATGCTATGTTCTAAGATTTTTTAAATGGTATACATAAATTTCCGAATATATATGAAGTGAAAATACGTATAAAGCCTTTAATGCTTGTAGTTGTGTACTGTAGTCTCTTGCAAGTTTATCAAAGCCTATATTTTATCTAGTTTTAAGTTTAGAAACAAATTTGCATTTTTGGAAGAGGTATAAGATGGCTTTGGTGAAGGCTGTAAATTAGTATAATAGGTCTGATCTTGCACCTTGTTTTTTGTATATAAAATTTATTTCCATATTTATAGAGCTTGCAATGTCTAACATCTTTCCAAAATCTCACATGTATTGATATGAACCCTATTTTTCAATGATGCATCAGAATAAATATATAGATATGAAATTTTCAGTGCAGTTCAGTCTTGGCATTTTATTTTCGGTGGCACATCATAACTAGCCAATACTAAAATTTGTTATCAAAGTAAAATTTTCAAAATACAGTAACCTCTAAATTTAAAAAAAAAAAAAAAACTGCACTTAAAATTGTCTCACTTCTAAATAACAGGTTATTATAACCACTTTGTTTTCCTCGCAGGTGGAGACTTGTCGAGAGACTTTAATGACACTCTCTCTGACTGATGCAGAGAATGCTAATTTAAATCCAGACAAAACAATCACCGGTATGACCACTGGAATTAGTATAGAGACTGAGGCAGATGAACAAGAAACTGGCGTTATTATTGATGAACAGTTTACTAGTGGGGATAAAGTGGATGACAGCAGAGGGAGTGTTAAAGAGTATGCACCAGCTGATTATACTGTAGACATTACTACAAACTCAACAGATGACCAAATAATGGGCGAAAGCATTAATCTGTCTACAGCCGACTCTAATCGACCAGTTTGCACCTCTCTACCTCAAACAGCAGCCTCTTCAGATGAAAATGCCAATAGGTGTTAAATTCACAGATGTATTTATCATTTTTGTTTTTGTTTTTTTACTTTATACCCTTGAGTAAATAATGTAAATGATTCTGCCAGTTGTCACAATCTAAGCTTCAGAGATTTATACTATATAGCTTTCAGCTGTTGTATGTGTGGAGTTATCATAGATGTAAATGGAATTTGGAAAGCAAAATCAAAGTTGTGGTAAAATACATATCAAAGCATATTACTTAAAGAGTATCATACCAAGTATCATAGATGCAGATCTCGATTGTCAGTATTTACTGATGGAATTGCATTGTAAATGAAATTTACCAGTCTAATCTGAGAGTCAAGAGTACATTATGAAGTATTTATTATTACTATTGTTATCTTTTAAATTGTTGTGTGGCATAAGTGAAGTTCTAACTTTAGCTTTAACTATAATGACCAAGCATTTATCTTGTTATTGCAAATTTCCTTGTTTAATTTAAACATACAGGCCTTAAATCAGTTACCTATAATCCTGCTTTGAAAATGTCGTTTTACAGCATTTCGGCAGATGGACTGTAGATGCATTTATAATTGGTAATGATTGAGCAGGCATATTGTTAATACCATCTATTTTTAAATAGTGAATAAAAGTTTGCAAAGCTTTAGCCTGTAGCTCTAAAGCATTGTCAAGCACATTTTATTGTTCTGTGAATGTAAATGCAAGCTACAAAGTGTGTTCCCATATTGTGGATATACAATCTATAGTTTATATTTAACTGTCCAAATTCGTACATACATACATATAGAGATGTAAATATTTCATGAGATATAGTTATAATATAGTGTTAGGGACCTCTTAAATATGTTTTGTAAGGATTTTATATTGATCATTATCATGTGAACATCCAAAGTTGTGTAGTTTGTATGTGAAATTATGAATGAGTAAATTTTTATCAGTTTAATGACTGTAGTTATTTTATAATTTTAAGTAAAGAGTTTTTTATGTCACTGTCCTGTGAAGAAAGTGTTTACTGAAATGTAGATTTTTTTTAATTTTTGGACGTCACAGTATCAGTGCTTTAGGTTAATTAGATAACAGAACCTAGTTTGTCAAGATTTGAACCATTGACTAATTTCAGAGTTGACAGTGTTCTTCTCTGTGATTTATCAAAAGTTCCCACCTGTGCAGCTTACCTGGAACTGTGAATGGGCCATGTTCATACAAATGATCATAACCTTTTTTGTAAATAAAGTGTTATGCATACTTTTACACACTTCATCCTTAATCCATGGTGGTAACATTATAACTGAGGCTGAAGTACAAAATAGTTCAAATCAGGGAAAATATCATATGACATTAAATAGGCCTTTAACTTTTGGAAAGGGCAGAATTACTGATGCAAGTTGCCTATTGTAGTGGCTTATCATCTCAGCTACTCGATACTTGCATTCTTTCTGGGAAGGCTTCCACAGTAGCTTCCCAAGCTAAGCACTGATTCAGTCAAGTTTTAGGAGGAAATGCACCAGGTCTTTAAAAAAAAAAAAAAAAAAAAAAACCTTGCTTGACCTCCAGATATCTCGCCGGTTCTTCACCTCCATGGTAATCTTGTAGCAGACCCAGTGCAGGTCGCGACTGAACTGGGTTTCCACTTTTCTTTGGTTAGCTCTGGTTCTCATCTTCCTCAATCCTTCCTTCTTCGTAAGCCCGTTCTTGAATCTCATCCCTTAGATTTCCTCACTCATCTCCACCTTCCCTATAATGATCCCTTCTCTCTCTCTGAACTTCAGTTTGCCCTGGCCTTCTGCAGTTCTACGGCAGCGGGCTCGGATGACATTCATTATGAGATGCTTCGCCATCTTCCTCCTTGCACGTTTCGGTATTTACCAAGTCTGTATAACCAGGTCTGGGAGTCGTCGTCAGTCCTTGAGGACTGGCTCGATGCCGTTGTACTTCCCATTCGGAAACCGGGGTCTCTCGGGACATCCCCCAAGGACTTCTGCCCTATTGCCCTAACAAGATGTGTCTGCAAACTTTTTGAGCATATGGTAAATGTTCATCTGATGTGGTTCTTGGAACACCATCACCATCTCTCCCTTTCTCAATTTGGTTTTTGCAAGTGCCGCAGCACAACTGATGTCCTGTTGAACTTGGAGGTCTATATTCGTACTGCTTTTGCTGTGAAGACCTCCGTTGTTGCTGTCCTTTTTGACCTGGAAAAGGCTTATGACAACCCGGAGATACCATATTCTGTCCCAACTTCGTTTTTTTGGCCTTTGTGGTAATCTCTCTCTCTTCCTCCAAAGCTTCCTCTCTCGTTGTTCCTTTCGAGTTAGGCTTGGTACCACTCTCTGTCTGCCTCTTTTCGGCAATACAAAGGTGTACCCCAAGATAGTGTTCTGAGCACTACTATTTTTCTGGTTGCCCTCAATGGTCTTCTTTCCTCCTTTCCTTCTGGCATCTTCTCCTCTCTTTATGTCGGCGATCTTACTCTTTGCTGTCGAGGTGATGATTCGCCTCTCCTTCAATGGCAGCTTCAACCTGCGATTGATGCTGTGTCGTCTTGGGCCACCAATCATGGCTTCAAGTTCTCTGCAACTAAGACTTGTGTTATGACTTTTACTTTAAAGCACGTCGTCCTTCTTCCTTCTTTGTCACTTTATGGTCATCCCTTGTGTACAAAGATTCCGTGGAGTTTTTGGGGTTAATCATAGACACTCGTTTGTCTTAGTCGCCGCATATCTCTTGCCTCCGAGTTGAATGCTCTAAGGCCCTTAACCTACTTAAGATTTTGTCCCACACTTCTTGGGGAGCGGATAAGCACACGCTTCTCTATTTGCACTCCTCTCTGGTCCTGTCTAAACTCGATTATGGTTGCCCTGCATACTCTTCTGCTTCTTCTACTTTTCGCTGTCTCGATCCTTTGCACCATAATGGGTTGCGCCTCGGCTCCGGTGCCTTTCGTTCAACTCCTACCCTCGTCTTGTATGCTGACACTGGCTTCCTATCTCTCCAGGACCGTCGTGATCACTACTGTCTTCCCTATCTTGCATGGTTCTTACAGCATCCTCACTCTCGCCTCTGTCGCACTTTGACTTTTACCCGGTTACTTTTGGAGCCGGTCAGCCGAGCGGACAGCACGCGGGACTTGTGATCCTGTGGTCCTGGGTTCGATCCCAGGCGCCGGCGAGAAACAATGGGCAGAGTTTCTTTCACCCTATGCCCGTGTTACCTAGCAGTAAGTTAGGTACCTGGGTGTTAGTCAGCTGTCACAGGCTGCTTCCTGGGGGTGGAGGCCTGGTTGAGGACCGGGCCGCGGGGACACTAAAAAGCCCCGAAATCATCTCAAGATAACCTCAAGATAACCCCTCCTGTAGTTCCTGTTCCCCTTCACCACCTTCCTCTTTCTGTACGTTTGTCTCACAAGATTCTTTTTCGGTTTGTATTACTAATGTTTCTCCTCGTATTGTTCTGTCCTTGCCCCCCGTGGAGGGTCCCCCTTCCCAAATTTTGTATTTCCCTGACCCGCACCACTAAAGCTTTTACCCCTCCTACAGTTCTGAAACGCCTTTTCCTTGAGCATTTTTCTTCACACTCCCACTCTGTTTCCATCTTCACCGATGGGTCTAAGTCTGCTGATGGTGTGGGCTACTCTGTTGTTTTTCCTGACCACACTTATGTGTGTCGCCTTCTTCCGGAGGTTAGCATCTTCATAGCAGAACTTTATGTTATTCTCTATGCTCTTTATCTCCTGCTTTCTCGTTGTCAATCCTCCTTTGTGGTGGTAGTTGACTCTTAGTGCCCTCATGGCTTTGGGGTCCTTTAATCTGATCCACCCGGTGGTCATCGAGATTCAACATTGGCTGTTTCTTATCTCCAGTAAATTTCAGTCGGCAGAGTTTTGCTGGGTTCCCAGCCATGTTGGTGTCTTTAAATGAGTGTGCGGATGTTGCCGCTAAGGAAGCTATCCACACTTGTCCCATCTCCCGTAAAGGTATTCCTTATTCTGACTTTTACCCATTTATTCATTCCTCCATCCTTGCCCATTGGCAGGGTTGTTGGTCTTCTGTTACTGGTAGCAAACTGCGTACTATTAAGAGTCGTGTGTTCCTGTGGCCTTCCTCCTACTACCGTAACCGGCGGTGGGAAACGTCTCTGGCTAGGTTACATGTTGGCCATACACGCTTAACTCACGGTCACTTAATGGAGCACCGCCCTGGTCCTTTTTGTCCAAATTGCATTGTTCCTCTTACGGTCGTGCACATTCTTGTTGAATGTCCTGACTTCCAGGACGAGCGTGTGTCTTGCTTTCCGACCATCCCTTGCGCTCAATTGTTCCTCGATAGAATTCTTGGTGAATCGGATACTTTTGATATATTTCGCCTCATGCGTTTCTGTTCTCGTATTGGCATCCTTGGTGATATTTAGTGCCCAATGATTACTCTGCACATTTGGTGGTGCTACATAGCCTTCCCAGTTTGATGCCTTCCTTTCATAATTACTTACTTTACTGGATAAACCCCCATATTCCAGCCATAAGTACCTGGTGCATAATGGTTTAGGCAGCCATGAACAAGAATCACAGAACCCAAATGCACCCTCGGCAAAAGTGCAAAGTCCCAACATTCTCCAAAGGCAAGACTAGGTATGATAGCATTACGTTAAAATAGCTGATTACTACACTCATGACAGGCCTTGCAATAGAGATCAAGTCCTGCCTGCTACTTAGCAGTGTGAAGACTGCTCATAGTGGAAGAACCCAAATCCTTTGGAGCAGATCATCTTTTGTGGGTCAGGGATAACATAAGCCAACTACTAGACAAGAACCCTGTCCCATTGTTGCAGCAAAATAATTAAGCCAGGACATGCAATACCACTAATGGTCCAAGAATAACCAATACCACTCTACTTAAGCATTAATCTGAAGATGAACTTCGTTAGAGGTACAGTGTCCTGAGGGTGAGACCAGGTGAGTGAGGGAGAAGGCAGACTGATTGGGACCCCTGGGTGATCTCGACAGCATACCTGGAATGGGTTCTGGTGGTAGTTCTACCTCCAGGCCAGGCTTGATTTGCAATAACATGGTCCAACAGACTTTATGCTTGGAGTGGCCTGGAGGCCCTCATATCCATTACAACCCAGTTGGTCTAGCGCTTCTTGCAGGAACATTAAAAAAAATACTAAAACATCCACTTGTTCCAGCAGTATTTCTTAAGCTTGCTGAGTGGGTCTCAGATGCCTGGTGCATCTTAGACTTGGCTAGATAAAACACCGTAAAGAATCGTAAAACACACAAGTCACCGAGCCCGTTTAAAGTACTTATCAAAAGAAGGCACCCAAGCTGGGAAGACTGTGTAGTATTAAGACCGGTCAAAAACACTCAGAATGTGCTGGTACTCTTGAGGGGAGGGGGTGGGAAAACTCGTGAGAGATAAAGCAAATAATATATTCATGGAAGATATTAGAACATTTTGGTCCCAAATATGCACAATAAAATATAGTAGGAAATGCAGATTCAACCCAGTTATCAGTGTAGACCCAGTTATGAGTGCAGACTCATTATGAGTAGACCCATTTATGAGTGAAAACCCAGTTATAAGTATAGACCCAGTTATGAGTGCAGACCCAGTTATGAGTGGAGACCCATCATGAGTGGAGACCCATCATGAGTGAAGACCCATTATGAGTAGACCTAGTTATGAGTGAAGACCCATTATGTGAGTAGACCCAGCTGTGTGTGTGTGTAGATCCAGTTATGAATGAAGATGCAGCTACGAGTAGAGATGTCAGAGACAATCGGACAACAATGAATGAACATAAGAGGCCCACTTAAAGCTCTTCAACCTCCTTCCATCAAATAAACATTGGCAGTTCGAAAGAATGTAAGTTAGGAGGCAACTGGGCAAGTTTCTGCAGGAAGTGTCGTATACTGGAAATGAGGGCTTGCTGGCCGTTGCAAGCAACATCCGCTCTAATCCAGTCATCAGAGAAGCCTGGCTCTGACAGTTGAAATCTTGAAATCGACTACAGGTATACTACAAGTATACAGAATTAGTATGGGGGTACTGTACTACGGCTCAGAATGAATACTAGGTGCACACTGAACAAGCTGCAGTTATATTGACGGTAGTCAATCAGATCAATATAATGCTGTAGTTAAAATATTTCATTTGAAAATGGTGCAATTTTAAATTTAATACTGGTAAAAAGAGTGCACACTAAACTGCTGCTCAAAAGATGGGTATGAGACGTACAATAAACTTCCACTCATAGAATGGGGAATGGAGTGCACTATAACCTACCACTCACAAGATGGGTATGTGGTACATATTGTTAATTGCAGATAACGGGAAGTAAAACAGCTGCCTTTAGTCTAGAATAATTGCAGAAAATATATTCATTCTTGGAACGCGGGGAATTAATGTGCCGGATGACTTTATAAAAGCTGTAATAGTAGCTTACTCATGCAGTGCTGCAAGAGTTGGTGGGATCACAAGGGGGGGGGGGAGGGGGAGGAAGAGAGAGAGAGAGATTCTCACTGTAAGAGAGAGAGAGAAAATAAGATATTCTGCAGCAAGAGTACGTGTTGAGCATTAAGAAGTCAGTTCGGGAAGGTCCCGTGGCCTGCGCTCCTTCGCGAGCCTCACAACTTGCTTTGACAGTGGTGATGCAGGATCCAAGCAGGTGACCCCCAGTACCTCTGCTCAAGTGCCACTCTTAAGATCACAATACATGTTTTCCGTGAGAATTCCCATTGCTAACAATATGCCGACAGAAGCAGACCCGCAGCAGACACTGCTATCAAGAACAGATGTGTTGCGGCTTGTGATAGGGGGGTTGATTGGAGCTCTAAGTGTGATGATGGTGATTGGTGCAGTGATTATAGTGGGCATCTACACCACACAAGCCAACCGTATTCTCATACTGACGGTCGTCGCCGTCACTGCTGCAGCCCTTGTCCTCCTCTGCTACTTCAAACCATTAAACGCTTCCTGTTTAAGACAGGTAATTTTTGCATTCATTTATTTCGCGTACCGTCAGCATAAAATGTATAGTCTTTGGTGTGTTGTTGGGCTCTTGGCCTATCAACCTCTGGAGGGTTATTAAGGCCACCACAGTACCTTAACACTGTCCAACCAGCAAGTATATAGTACTCCTAGTTCTGAACACAGTCCAGAACTGATGTAAACTTTCACTGTAAACACCATCAAGCAGCCAGTAGGGTACACCTTTCACCTCCGTGTATGTAATTTAATCATGTAATCTTACTTTTAATTAAGGTATATAACTAAGCAAACGAGGTTAAACTATATATTAATAATTATGGTTTATTTGCAAAAAATGCAATGGACAACGTTACCATTAACGTGTAGGCCTATATAGTATATTTAGCCAATACATTTTTTTTGCAAGATGATAGTATCTTCTGGATTCTGTGAGCGTCACTCTAGAAGTCTGGTTAAGCACTGATGGGTCTCACAAGATACCAGACAGGTGACCGCCTCACCCTCGGTCTGGTGGGAAGGGGTGGCTTCCTCCCCCCCCTCCCCCCTCCCGACAATATATGGCATACCATTATGTTTTCTGACGAACATAGTGGACAAACTATGTTCGTCAACTATGTCTTCAGAAGTTTGTCTTCAGTGGACAAACTTAAGTTCTTGTTTCATTACAGCAATACTGCATCACTATGAGGTTATACCAGGCAGTGCCCGGGGTCTCCCCCCCCCTCTCACCTTCCACAATCCCATCTCTACCAAACATTCCCTCTCATCTCTTTCTTTCCCTCCCGTCACCATCTTCCCTACTATTCACCAAGCTCCCTACCATTCATCAACTGTTCTATCTTTCACTATCTTTACTCTTCACCACTTTCCCTTCATCCCTTTAACCATATGTTCATCCCCTTTACGATGTCTAAATAAAAAAATTCCATCCTAATTTACCTTTAATATCCTATAATATATATATGCACAATTACATACATATATATTCACAATTATATACATATATACAATTATATACATATATATACACAATTAAATACATATAATATATATGCATAATGACGCGCTATAATAATAATTTATAATAATATTACTGTAATCAATAATACACACGTGTAGAAGGGAGTACCACCACTCGTACAGTTATGGGAGCCAAAGCCTCGGGTCCCACAAATACCTGCGAGTAGTTATCAACAGTAACATTGTAAGCCACCTACATAATAGGCTCAAACAATTATTGTAACCCCCCAAAACACTCATTGATAGAAATATTTTTATCAACGTTATATTTATCACACTTTGCACTTAATTAACCTCCAGCCCAACCACTTGGGCTGGACGGTAGAGCGACGGTCTCCCTTCATGCAGGTCGGCGTTCAATCCCCGACCGTCCAAGTGGTTGGGCACCATTCCTAACCCCCCCGTCCCATCCCAAATCCTTATCCTGACCCCTTCCCAGTGCTATAATAGTCGTAATGGCTTGTCGCTTTCTCTTGATAGTTCCCTTCCCTCCCCCCACCCCTCTCAAGCACTGAAGAAAACTGAAAGTAGTGTAAAATGAAAGCAAGAGGTGGTGGTGGTGGTGATTCTGGGTGCCTGACCCAGTGGCCTGTATCAAAGACTAACGTAAATTCAATGTTGAATCTATATTATTGTAGAATGTACAACGTTCAATCAAGGTTGAATTAACGTTACTCTTGGCTTTCTGCCCACTGGGACGATGCACACGAATCATCAAAATGAGGGAAGAACTTAAGCATCCAACTATAATAGAAACAATCCTGTAAGTCAAAATGACTTTACATTCAAATTCAAGTACGTTTATTGAGACATAAAATACATCTCAAAGGGATAGAGTAGCTTAAGCTATTTCTACCCCCCCCCCCCGACTTTACATTTAAGCTTGAGTACATTCAAGCACTACAAGATACAAATACAAATATACAAAAAAATACAAGAAAAGGACCTCGGCACTGGACAGAAATACGTAATAATAATACATACATGCTGGGCCTTCAGTCTGGAATAATTAACACGCCAACAATTTCTCGGAATGCTGACTGGCTGAGTAACGACGCTCCGGTGTCTTAACAAAAGTTACCTACACTGCGAGTAGTTTGCTTGGGACTTGTAGGTACTAGTGGTATAGTTGGTTTCGTCTTCGACTTCACACCCGGGTCAGATTCCCGGGTGTGACGGCAATGGTTAGGCATGTTTCTTTTCACCTAATGGATCTGTTCACTTTGTAGTAAATATAGGTACTCGAGTGTTAGGAAACTCTTGAGGGGGGTTGCATCCTTGATCGGACCTCGATACAGGCGTAAAGTGTTTGGGTGTGTGCGTGTGTGCGCGCGCGCGCGTGTGTGTGTGTGTGTGTATTCACCTAGTTGTGCTTGTGGGGGTTGAGCTCTGCTCTTTCGGCCCGCCTGTCAACTGTCAATCAACTGTTACTATCTACTTTTTTCCCCCCATACCACACACCCCAGGAAGCAGCCCGTGACAGCTGACTAACTCCCAGGTACCTATTTTTACTGCTGGGTAACAGGAGCATTAGGGTGAAAGAAACTCTGCCCATTGTTTCTCGCCCGCGCCCGGAATCGAACCCGGGACCACAGGATCACGCGTCCAGCGTGCTGTCCGCTCAGCCACCAGCCCCCACAACAGCGTGTGTGTGTCCTACCTTCCCAAAGATGCAACCACAGAACAGTTGACGAACTCCCGGGTTCCTATTTATTCCTAGATGAACAGAGTTATTAGGTGAAAGGAAACATGACCAATCATTTCTGTCCTGCCCGGGAACCGAAAACTGAATTCTCGAGTGAAAGCCGAGAACGAAACCAACTACACTAGAGAGACCCACTCGGCAAATAAAACGTTTCTGACATTTTTTTTAATTTGGTAGCAGAAAGGTGACACTATAAGCACTTGCCAACTTCTTCTTCCATATACTTGTTATTAAATGTTACGACAAACCCCTGCAATTTCTTCGAATATTCTGCCTCTTTTTTTTTTTTTTGAGTCAGTGATCAGAACTACCCACTAAGAACGAAAGTTCCATTGATAATATAATCAATTAAAATAACTGCTTATATTATCGTAGAAGATACAGGAAAAACATTATTATATATTTTAATAACTAAAAAAATCGTAATTGCTGCACGATATCGGGCAATTTTTAACAGAAGCCAACACGTTCCGCCCATACATGTTTACCGCCCAATCAGATGACGTCCACACACACATCAGCCCCGCTCCTGTGCCAGGTGAGTCCACTACGGGCTCTCCATAGCCCGTGCTACTTAGAACTTTTTGTTCTCAGTAGCTGAATCTTAAACAACAACAACAGATGACGTCATTCGGAGAAAATCATGTGTTGTGCTATATTCTCGGCTCACTCGAGCAGGAACCAGTCTGTGACGTCACTACTTCACCGGGTCGGTGAATACATTACAGGAAATGTTGCTCCAAAAATACTGAGCCCTTCACAACACCTGAAACACCTGAAGGTGTTGCAGGTTGTTTGCTGTTTCCCCCTTCTCTACTATTAACAGTCATCCATATTACAAACAGTTCCCCATATTTCTAACAGTCCCCCCCCCTCCCCACTGACTATTAACAACGCACTTTTACTGCTTAACAGCAGTACAAACAACCTTAGCATAATTACTGCCACGAACAATCGCTAAGAACTACCAGAACTCATCCTAACTACCACCACCAAGCTACCAGGCTCTTGCTAACATTGCTGCCTAGAACAACCCACCACACTTTCAGCCACACCGCGTTACTACTAAAGTCAATGGGACAACCTCGCCCTCTCCTGTGCCTGTAACTTAAAACATCGTTTGTTTACGCAAGTAATGGATTAGGAAAACATATCCAAATCCGCCAACAAAGAAATTCCAAATCCGCCAAAAAAAACAGAATCCGCTAACAAAACATTCCACCCCCCCCCCTCGCCAAAAAAATCATAATCTACCCCAAAAAAAAATCCAAATCCGCAAACAAAAAATCTAAATCTACCAACAAATATATATATATATATATATTTGTTGCACTGGATCACAAGTTTTGTTTTTTTAATATAATTACCATTATAATGGAAAACAAGCATATTACAGAATTATTTCGAAAAAAGACAAAAAAAAATGCAACTAAATTACCTTTACATCAGGCTGATCATCTTGAGCTCCTATAGTCACAATCTTCCCCCACTCTGTCTATGACTTGCTGTGCCCGTGCATATTTTTTCTGTAGATCTGAGTTGTTTCAGCAATGCCTTATTAGACTTTAAAAAGGTGAAGAAGTCACTGTATATATATATATATATATATATATATATATATATATATATATATATATATATATATATATATATATATATATATATATATATATATATATATATATATGTCGTACCTAGTAGCCAGAACGCACTTCTCAGCCTACTATGCAAGGCCCGATTTGCCTAATAAGCAAAGTTTTCATGAATTAACTGTTTTTCGACTACCTAACCTACCTAACCTAACCTAACTTTTTCTGCTACCTAACCTAACCTATAAAGATAGGTTAGGTTAGGTAGGGTTGGTTAGGTTCGGTCATATATCTACGTTAATTTTAACTCCAATAAAAAGAATTGACCTCATATATAATGAAATGGGTAGCTTTATCATTTCATAAGAAAAAAATTAGAGAAAATATATTAATTCATGAAAACTTGGCTTATTAGGCAAATCGGGCCTTGCAAAGTAGGCAGAGAAGTACGTTCTGGCTACTAGGTACGACATATATATAATATATATATATATATATATATATATATATATATATATATATATATATATATATATATATATATATATATATATATATATGACAGTGACAGACCACGAAGGAAGAATTGAAACAGAAATTTCCTTAAGTACTATCGTATATTATATATAAAGTGATGGAAGCTGAAATTCCAGTGTTTGGGAGAATTTTTAAAATGCTTCCCGGACACAAATTTTGACACCTGAATTCAAGACATGACTTGGAAAATGCGGACGTATGGCAACCCTAAGCTAATCGATATAGCCAAACAATGCCAGACTTAATTAACCTAACTTATTTAACCTTGTCACACACAGCCGTACCCATTACGGGCCATTCGTCCCAAAGAAAGACCCAAAACCTTAAATGCGCACGAAGACGCCATGCACAAGTAGGAAGATAACTGATGGCAGTTGTGTAATTGTCACTTTTAATGGGGAATCTATTTCCAGAGGGAGTAGCGAAGCCTCAGGCGTGACCAGCAGCCACTGATATAATGACTTCTAGAAACTGGTCGTGATGGCTGCACCTGTCGCCACCAGAGCGACAGGAGGTGGGAGGATTGGCGGGGGTGGTGATAATGAGAGGTTGGCATTTGTGGTGAGGATGGTGGTGGTGAGGATAGTGGTAGTGAGGGTGGTGGTAGTGAAGGTGGTAGTAGTGAGGGTGGTGAGTGAGGAAGGGGTGTTGGTGAGATAGTGAGGTAGAGGTGTTGGTGAGAAGATGGTGGCAGTTTACCGTCGTGAGGAAAAAGGACTTCGAGCAATAACCAGAAATGCCATCCGTGCTCGGTATGAAAAATATAAGATTGATAAATGCCTGGCAACGTGACGCTCCTTAAATCACATTGAATTTCATCGTATTTACAAAAGTACAAATTACGATGTTGTGTATTTCAACCACTGTTGCTCAACAAGGGTGTCTGCGGAACATTCGTTATGATGAAAAGGTTTTAGGATCACTGAATCTAGAGATTGGACTTTGGTAAGGCTTTTGATGCTGTTGTACTGGGGAGGCTAGGTAGAGCGAGGTGCTGCTAGGTGAAGGAATGTTTATCACACAGGACACAAGTCTCCTGTGTGTTCAGTAAATAAAGCATGTTCAGAATGGGTGAACATGCTTAAGTGGCGTGGAACCTTTACTGTTCACCATGTTCATAAATAATTTAGATGACAAAACAAAAACAAAATTATGATAACTACACTAAAATATGAGCGGTAATAGAATGAGACAAAGATGCAGAAAAGATTGAATGATGTAATTTTTATTTATGAGAAACGAATCTGAATTTTTTTACCAAACCACACACACTAGAAATTGAAGAGACGACGACGTTTCGGTCGTCAACTGTGAATCTGAATTTTGTGTAAACCACTCAAATTATAAATGCACAACCTTTTCCTTCAATTTGCATAATTATAAATACTTACACATTAATGAATTAGGTTTATATATTTATTTCTACTATTTAATATTGGGACTACTGCTGTAATTACAACTACTGTTGCTTTTACTACTGCTACTGTTAACTACAACTATTGTCGTTAAGCCTAACTTTGTTGTCATTACATCTACGCAGTGTTCTACCAATATGTGTGACCATTCCAAATGTAATGTTTTGAAATTTATGTCTACAAATGTAAATGTTATTTACACTCTTGCACACCTGTTCAGTGTAGCCAAAATTTTAACGATTTGTAAAACTTATTACGAGTAAAGCCTCTTATTTTATGGTTAAGCTCGTCGAGGCTTCTCTAGTGGAGGGTGAGGCTACCCGGAGACCAGTTATTGTATTTATGCTTGTCTAAGTCTTCGTCTCTTCCACTGGAAGAGGTAGAGGTTTCATGATTATAATCACGTATGTGATAATCATGTAAGAACGCTGTTACCTGCATTAATAAATTATTTTGGATGGAAGGTTGTAGCGTACTCAGTGACTGCTCCACGACCCCATCGACCCTTCGTTCACATCTCTTAATTTTTCAGTTATATTTATTACTTAACATTCTGCCTGCCTGACCTATATATATATATATATCAGCAAGGTGTAGGCCTGAAAGAAACAGCAAGTAATTTCGATATTGATGTTCATGCCGAGGAAGGTTGACTAGGTGGCAATCCTTAATCGGTGTTCACCCAGGTTGTTAAATGATTTGGCAAGTCGTACTCCAGAGGAAATTTATGATTAAGGATCTGCCCGAAACGCTGTGTGTGCTGTTGGCTTTACAAGAATATTTAAATAAAATAAAATAAAATTGATGAGACAAAAACAAATTACTGCTAAACAATATAACAAGGAACCTAACGGCCGGGTGCCTTATTTGTTGCCCAAACCGATAAGGCACGACCACTACTGTGGGTGGTTATGTTAACATAACTGGTCCAGAAACACAATCCTGCTGTACATTTAACTAAGTTAGTATTACAACAATACTTCTAAACATTCAAGAAAAATTCGCTTTGAATTTGAAAGAATATTTGTTTTTGTATATTTAATATTTATTCTACTCCTCAAGTATTACGAAAATCGCATGACACGATGTTTGCCATTTGTGGAGCGTTGACTCTGTGACGGAGTGTATGATCTCACAGCTAGTCCATGATACCAGGAGACTGTCTCTTAGTATTTCCACCATCGCCCACTGGATCGGGGACACAGCCCATCCGCTGGATAAGGACGCAGCCTTTCCTCTCGAGCGTTCATCAAGTCACTAAACTGATGTACTGTACCCAGCCTAATCGAGAACCTACAAATTGAAAACAGGACATCAAGTCAATTTTTGCGAGCAATGAAAGTAGGCCTATTGCGACAACCAACTATTCCTATGAAGTCTGAAAGGTGGATTTGATTGCCCATAATGTATTTTCAACAAATATTTCAGCTGTTCATAATACACATACACACAAATAACTTTTTTCAGTGTCAGAGTAGTAAATGGAATGCACTAGTAAGTGATGTGGTGGAGGCTGACTCCATACAGTTTCAAATGTAGACATGATAGAGCTCGAGAATTTCATGAATCTGTACACTAGTAGAGTAACGGTTGAGAGGCGGGACCAAAGAGCCAAAGCTCAACCCTGCAAGCACAACTAGGTGAGTACAACTAAGCGAGTACACACAACATTGCCACTGTTTACGTTTTGTGTTTGCTGTGTGCGTATAAGGAATGTTGAGAGAGAACGGGAGAGAGGGAGAAAGGAGAGAGAAACAGATTGGGAGGGTGGGAGAATTTTGTTATGTAAGAGTGAGAGGAAGAAAGGAGCAGATTGGGAGGGTAATTGTGGTCGAGACTCGAATGGTGCATTTCGGGGAGACGGGGAGGATGTGTGTATGTGTATTAAGGGAACATGTAAGGGTGTGTGGGGAAGACCTGAGCACAGGGGTCAACCCGGGCACTATCAGGTACCCCATCAAGATTATTACTATACAATGAAGGCAAGTCTTTTGTTAATAAACAAATTATAAATTGTCAGCGAGACAATTTCCTGCTGCAGCTGTCAGTGAACAGCCCGTCACTCTTACTGAAAGCACTACATTTTTTACGCAATCGACCCCGGCGTAAAAACTGTTGTGGCTTAGGGAAATGAAAATTTTGTTGGTATTGACGCTTTTAGAGGCTATTGAGTACCGGCTACGGTTGGCTCGGTGGATGGCCTAGGTTTTGAGGCGTTTAGTTAGGCTAATTTCTATTGTTTACAAAGGGGAATTCGACAGAATGGGCTGATGAGAATTTCTATATGTAGCTATCAGTGAGATAATTTCGTGATGTGGCTATCAGTGGGAGAATTTTGTTATGTAAGAGTGAGAGGAAGAGGAGGAGGAGGAGGAAGCAGAAGAGCGCGGCGTGACCTTGTAGAGTATGTGTACCACCAGCTGTTACCATCTCCCCACTGCTTATGCAACCCTCAGTGACTTGATTATTATGCAGACCCTCCCAGTGCTCAGGTAATTGGCTAATTGGTGCTCAGCCAGACCTGCTTCAAGTTTCAAGTTGGACGCATTGCATTATCGTACTACTACTGCGTGGTAGTATGATAATGCGTGCGTTATGATGAATTTCTTTCCTGAACTGCCTTGTGGTGCGCATCTGGTTGACTATCACACGTAAAGCTACTAGCCTTCTTTGCTTATCTCTAACCCTTTAACTCAGAACACTTCTTTGAAAATTCAACGCTTACAAGAACCAACAGCTTCAAGCTCAACAAACCACAAAGTTGGAGAGAGAAAAACAGAAGCTTTCTCATCCATACGGGTAATAAACCATGGCATCGCCTACCTGGCTTAGTCGTAAATTACAAGACATTATTCCTGTTTAGAATTCCGATGGAAAAAAATCTCCAGGAATCATAAGGGAAGGTTACAAGCCACCAGCTTCGTGTCCCAGTCAAGGTCAGTAGAGATGGTGGCTCTCTGGTAAACTCGGGTATAACATCGGCCCATATCACCTTGCATAACTTTTGAAGCCAACTTGCTTTGTCTTAAGAGAGTTTAATATGACAGGGTCTGTTCTATTTTTGTATATATTAAAATATAAAATTCTGTATCGAAACAAATGGTGCACGCCATTTGAGTACGTTCTCTGAGCACTTCCTTCAGTAAATTACCTGCAGGACTGCTATACTCACGCGGGTGATCACTGTACACATTTGGCCGTGACAGTTAACCCCGTTCAACAACGCTCTCCTCAAATTACCGATATTGCTTTCCGATGCTTGTTCACCCCATACTCATCCTGGGACTGGTAAACCAAAAGGATTACAGAAGGCACGAAATGTCTGAATCAGACCTCAACAAATATTTCACATTACCATTAACATTATCTCCTCTCTTTATGGACAATGTGACGGCTAGTAAGAAACAGTGTTCAGTATTTAAATATTACAGGATAACAGAGTTGTTTATTATTTTAGTCTACCCGGTTCATACTTTCAACATGTATAAACATATTTCCTTTGTCTACAAGAAGCAAAATGCAGTGGTAAAATTTAGGGTATTTTATCATTTTTTGCGAAGTGGCAAATTATTTGCCATTTCGTGCAGCATACGTTTATCGTTCTCAAAATGTGTGAAGCGCGCTGCACCTCCGACACCACCACCACCTTTATTGTTTTAGATTCGGCTACGCGGAACAAAGTTCCAAGTAGCACGGGCTATGGTGAGCCCGTAATGGACTTACCTGGCACAAGAGCGGGTCAGTAACTTGGACCACACAACAATTAACATATCAGCCCGTCCTCCTAAGGTGTCCCAACGTCAAGAAATTGTCTTACTAAAGTGCCTTTATTCTAACCTACCAGAGGACCCAAACAGAAAACGGGCCAGTATGTCAATTTCGCTAGCCGCTACCACAATTTTGAGTCTTTGGTAACATACGTCAAAATGCAACGTTTATTAGGACGGGTTGAACATATTGCTTGTGACACACCGATGAGAAGGAAACTGGGCTTCCAGGATATCTCCTCAAAAGATTTATTAAGCAACAAAGTAGACACTGACAACTAAGTGTAATTTGTAAAAAATATAACCATTTTACGACAGTTGTAATTACAACACCTACACATTCAATCAACTTTGATGTAGCAATGAATTGATCTTGCCAGTTCCAGCACCGGTTTAGGGGTCTCAGTATTGAAATGGTATAATAAAACAGCTTTCCCTTTCTAGTTTTAGCATATTGCACCTTCCTTATTTTCTCTATAAACGTCCACGTTCTCTTGGTGAATTACATTTTTTCTTGCCTTTAGGAGACAGAGGTGGAAGCGAGCGACGACCCTCCAGCCTACGCGGACGCCATCAAGATGGAGATACCTCCTCCATCCTACTACATGGTTGTCACCGACGACTTGTACAATCCCTCCACCTCCTTCACCCCCATCGGCGCCGGCTTCTACTTACCAGAAACTCCGCTCTCCAAGCGCAAGGCTGCAGGCTTCCCATCTTCCAGTGATACCCCACGAATCAGTAGGTGGCTCGTCGGGGCATCCGCTAGTCCCGCCCTCGTCAGACCTGGCGCCGGTAGCCCCATGATAATTAGGTCCACCGGTAGCCCCATCGTCATTAGATCCTCCGGTAACCCTGTTTTAATCAGGTCGTTTGACAGCCCCGCTGTTGTGAGGTCGATGGGTGGCCGCATCACCGTCAGCCCACTAGTGAATTCGTCAATCAACAGGTCGCCAAGCAGTCCCGCACTGAATGTATGTGCTGGTGGTCCCTCTCTCTCCAAGTCTCCTAGCAGCCCCGCACTCAATAAATTATTTACTGGCTCTTCCCTGACGGTACATGCGAGTGGCCTCTCCACCAGGTCGCCAAGTAACCCAGCACTTAACAAGTTACTCGACAATTCACCGGGGACCAGTGGCCAGTGTGTCTACAAGATGCCTACTACCTTGTACCTCAGGAAATCTCCGAGCACTCCGGCACTTAGTAAGCTGTTGGCCAAATCACCTACAAACCCAACTGTCAACGTGTCCTTTGGCTACCCACATGTTCAAAAGGCATCTGACAGCTCTTCTGTCAACATGTCACCCAGCAGTCCTTCTGTCAGCAGGTCTCCTGGTAGAACAATGGTCTTTGCGCCACACGGAAGACCCGTCTTCGGTAGGTCGATTAGCAGCTCAGCTGTTAGCATGCCATCTGACAGCCCCTTGATCAGCAGGTCACCGGGCAATCCCTCCAACAGGCCTCCGGGAAGCCCCTCCTCCAACAGTTCTTCTGGTCCTGTCTTCACTATGGCGTCACTTGGCAGCCCATATTTCAGCAGATCGCCTGGCAGACCTGTCATAAAGTCGCACAACAACCTCTCTCCCAGCAGCTCTCCGGTCAGGCCCTGTGTCACTAGGTCGCCTTCAAAATCCTTTGTCAAAAGGACTCATAGTAATCTATCTGTTAGTAGCTCCTCTTACAGTCCCTCATTGAGCAGATCGCCTGGCAGTCCGCACATCAGCAGATCGCCAGGCAGACCCACTGTCAGCAGAGTGCTTAGCAATCCCTGTGCCAGTAAGTCTCCTGTCAGCTCTTGTGTCAGTAGAGCATCACCTAGATCCTTTAACAGGTCGCTAAGTAATCCCCCTGTTAGTAATTTGCCTGATAGCCCCTGTATCAACAGGTCGCCTGGTAGCCCCTGTATCAGCACGTCGTCTGGTAGACCCCCTATGAGCAGATCGTCCAGCAGCTCCTCGGCCGTCAGTAATGACAGCAGAGCGCTTCGCCAGAGAGCCCATCGCGGCGAAGGCTCTGAAAGGGAGGGGCGAACAAGGGAGCAGAACACAGGTGTTGTGCTCAACCCGGCGGGTCTCAGCTTGCCTCAAGGCCGCAGTGACTCCACACCTACAAACATGACCGGCAACTTCATGGAACCACACGTGTTTTGGTACAACATGCAATTCTAACTACTAATCAACATTGGTACAGAAGCAAAATGAAGAAGCCCAAGTGCGGCGGTTGCGCTATACGACGAATTTCATGTTTTCTCAAAACAATGATATAACTTTGTTAACATGATGTGCTTAATTAAAACAGATTGGGCTGAAATTATTGCTAGAGTTTGTGACATTCAGATATCTATACTGTGTAGATACTGCTACTAAATAAGTTTATATTACAGGCAATAAATTTACACCAAACGCTTGATTCGAGAATCGTGTGGAGTGTTCCGCTATAGAGTGAACACTAATCTGACACCAACATGACGAACACCATAGCAATGTCGCACGCTGGCAACACACTGGTCGCTACCGCAGGAACAGAAGTAGAAGTAAACAAATGCTGGCGAACGTTCGCCGGGCGTTGCTACGCGACGTCACAGCCAGACGGAAGGCGGGACAGCTCGCTCAGGCCGGGCACCTAGCTGGCGTCTTCCGCACAGCCTTCTAGTGATGGTCTTATGCTTCCAGTCATAAGACGCCGTCATAAGAGTCCATATGCCACGACTATTATAATACTAGTGTGTGAGCCCTTTGACCTTGCGCTCTGGTACTCGTGACGAACAGAGCGGCTCAATTGTCATACTACACACATCTATAGAAATGAATAACTTTATGCCGTAGTTTAACCAGGCATTATGAAGAGGTGGCTATAAAAGGAGAACCAACTGAGAGATCGCAAAGTCACCATTATCTCACACACAATACTTTTATGTCTGTAGCCATTACTGTCATCATTTGCCTGGAGGAAGGTCATAGACTTCAGAGATGGTTAATTTTGTTTCATTTACGAAGCAACAATCGAAGCTTTTGTAACCGTATCCCATGACACGATCACTATCGTGTGTGTAATGAAACCATACACGAGGTAATCATGCACACTGTTGGGTATATATAATGTGAAGATGTAACCACGAAATTAGGACTCTGGGGAACCCCTGCCAGTAGTAGTGGAAACGTTACAATGTAGTCCCCTGTTCTTTAGCCGTGTACATGAACTTTACAATGGCATTTCATAAATGTGACCATGGAGTGATAACCCATAAAATAAGGTTCCCAGTGAATAGAAGGGAAAAAGGGGAGTTGGATAATAAATTACCTGACGAACAGGTCACAGTGAGCTACAGCAAATCAAACAAAATCTAGTCCGAGCACGGTAAAAAACAAAAAAATTAACTTAATACCTCAAGACACTGTTTTCACACTGCTACTTATTCTTACCATCGTATCAAACTTAAACAAAAACACAAACCACAGCTTCGTGTCATACTAAAACCAATCATAAAAAATGCTTCTGTAAAAGAAAAGAAAAACCACAAATATCAAGGACTTCTAATGGCCAACGCAAAACAATCTGTTCAACAGTGATAAATTCCCGCTACATTGGAAAGGAAAATGTTAGAACTCAAACCGAGTTCAGGATACAAGACGCAGCTTGTCAACCAGAACGGAAAGAACACGCAAAAAATTAGGTATAATGATGTCTGACGATCTAACATCTAGTAAATAAAGATGACAGCGTGGATATTACCACCTTCAAAACAAGGGATGTCACCCCAGTGAGCTTACTTTCAAACAACTGGTGTAAACTCGTATTGAATATCTGTAATCGCCTTCCAGTTTAAAACAGGATAATTCTTATACACAACGTATACAAATATCCTATACTGTGTGCACAGATTCAGTAAAATACCTAAATTCTCTTAAACACTCAGAATGTCCTCTCTGCAATGGAGACAAAGAAATATATCGACAGTATACACATGACTGATACTAAGGTCGTCAGGTTTCTAATCTGTACAATAAAATAATAAAAAAATTGGAGCCAGTGATACGGTAAGAAGAGTACACTGGACTCAGCGAGGTGAACACACATACTTATCAGAGACCCACCACTACTCACCAGTCTGCAAGCAATAAATATTGCAGGAACAAAGAGTAAAGTCTTCCGGTTAGTAGAGTGTGCAGGATCAGCTGGGTTGTGGTGACCACGTAGCCAGGACAGCCTTTACATATATAATAACTTGAAACCGGCCGTAGGTACACCACAGCCAAAAATTAAATCAAATGTATAATTGTAAATATCAGATTCAGCAGTATAATGAGGTTTATATATTCTTTTTTTGTTTATATACACATTATTAATCAATGTAAATCATTGTTATTACTTTTTAAATATTTTACAGATATTCTATTTTGTGTACATTCGGATGTGTGTATGAAAGTATGTCTAATAATTTAAATTTAGTATTTTTGTTCCGCCAATGATGTAGGCCCAAGTCACTTGTCACATACAGTCTGAAGATATTATATCAGCACTCGTGAGCCCCAGTCAACTTTCTAACCGGCTGTCTCGGCTCTTAAGGATACTCGCTGGTGAGGATACTCAGGAAAGAGTATCCTCCAAGGCATCTTAACTACGGTGAGGAGGAGTGATTGTGATGCAGCGTCCGTCAAGGTGAGCAAGGCGAGCGCCAGTCGCCATGACACCCTCCCGGCTCACTCCTCTGGCGTTAACCTATAGAGGGGTAGAAATAGCCTAAGCTACTCTATCCCTTTGAGATATATTTCTTTCTTTCTTGTCTCAATAAACATACTTGAACTTAACCTACATGAACGCTTCTTCTTAATGGTGCTATTAATAATATTATCTAATTATTATCAACATTATTTATAATTTGTATTATTCTATACAGTATACAGATACAAAAATCTTATACAGTAGGCTGGCACCAGGAAAATAAATATGAACCATTATAAGGCGTTTCCATCATTCAGAAACACTTTACTAATATTCCGACATTTGCTTATCTCTTAATTCCAGGTTTTTTCGCATTTTGTTTCTATCCAGGATTTTTTTTCCGGGCGACACTGCTGAGCGCAGTATTGCCTGTGGTTTGCGAAGTATAAATGTATTCGCTGGCACGCTGTTTTGTGATTATATAATACTGACTGGCGAATGGTCAGTTTAGCCACAAATACAGATTATAAAGCCGTATCATGTGCTTCCTGACTCGAAGGGTCATGTCAGCCGGGGCTCGAACCTGCGAAGCTCGTTGTAGCGCTGTGACAAGAAATACAGTTACTAAAACTTTTTTTTTATTAACACATTTAGGTACATCTGCATTTGTGCAGGTACCCTAGATTATATGGCGTACAGTGCGTCAAAAAACTACGTGATGCTAAAAATCCCCTTTACCAGGACGGTTAGTCATACAGAGGCATGTGATAAGTAGTCTGCACTGGCAAACTCTAGGTGCATTATGATGATATCTTCAAGAACACGAGAGTGAATAAAGAAATTGCAAAGCTCCAGGTACCTCATGCCAACGGGTTTGAATGGTCTAATAACTGGGCATTCGGTGATGTAGTGTGCAAGATCATGTCCTAGTTCCTGCTCGCAGAGTTTGCAACTGGAGTGCTCAGGATTGGGAGATCCGTCACCTGTAGCCACCTGCCACACGTAACGGTAACCCAACCTGATCCTGGCAACCACTGTGTCGCAATCTAGTGGACGTTTTGTGCTGCCCATAGATATAGGTTTCAGATCTGAACAAATCATAGCTTTTTATACTGGTGCTTTCAGGTCGTTGGAAGTCAATAATTTCTCTCCTATCAGACCTGAATATTTGGTACAACAGCAAAAACTGTTTGGTTTTGACAACAGAGATGTGGACACCTAGGTCTAATTCAACTTCATCTTTGTTACACGCTAATTTGGCTGCAATGTCTGTGTCATTATGATGGGTTGTATTTATGTGTGATGGTATCCATATAAAGGAGATTCGAAACCCTTTACTCTGTGCAGGGCACAAGGCAGTGGGTCAAGCGTTGAAAGCTCCGTTACGTGAGTACTGCTAGGCAAGGTTCTGAACGTTCCATAACTTAATAACTGACATATCTACACATGCTGATGAGGCTGTTATCTGTTATGCAAACAGTGACCGGCTACAAGCTCGCATTAACACACTTGCAACTGGAAACACCTAATGTTGTATTATTGTTTCCACAGAAACAATTAGGGAACAATATGAGAAGAAACAATATGCTTAACAGTAACCACCAACCTCCCGGATCTGAACGCCAGTAATTAGCATGTCGAAAACTGCAGGTAATGCTAACATCTTTACGTGGGTATTACAAGTGAAATTGTGAGTGAACTACGTTGACCAGACCACACACTAGAAGGTGAAGGGACGACGACGTTTCGGTTCGTCCTGGACCATTCTCAAGTCGATTGTGAATGGTCCACAATCGACTTGAGAATGGTCCAGGACGAACCGAAACGTCGTCGTCCCTTCACCTTCTAGTGTGTGGTCTGGTCAACATACTTTAGCCACGTTATTGTGACTCATCGCCTGCATGTGAGTGATCTACATCTTGGGGCTCAAAAAAAGTCTAAAACCTCTAAAATACTTACTGGTATTAACGTCAAATATGCCAGAATGGTCGATATTAAGTTAATTCTATCCCAATTAATTCCACCCAATTGGGTGGACGGTAGAGCAACGGTCTCGCTTCATGGAGGTCGGCGTAAATCCCCGACCGTCCAAGTGGCTGGGCACCATTCCTATCCCTCCGTCCCAACCTAAATCCGTGTCCTGAACCCCTTCCAAGTGCTATATAGTCGTAATGACTTGGCGCTTTCCCCCCCTGATAGTTCCCTTTCCCTTCCCAATCTGACTACCACGCCCTACACCTTATAAATTTCATCAAAACTAGGTTAAATGCCTTAAAAACGATTACAAATGAAGCCATGAGGATATGTTTTGGTGCCCGCAGATATACACAAATCATCAACATGAAGACATCTGAAACTCTCCACCACATAAAGAATTGTGCACCTAAACACGACATTCTATTCCTAGATCAAGAGAGGTTCAATGTCACCAGCGCTGCTTAAGAGGAACTGTTTGGCGCAGTTGGCAGGCCAGTAAGTGCTGCCTGCGGACTAGAAGGCAATATACAATACTGTAGAGTAGAAGGGCTACCAACCTCATCACATTGCTATTATATTCAATGTACCAGTTAATACTATTCCATTTTATCTGCACACTGTAACACAAATGTCACACTTCCAATGTCACACTTCACAATGGCGCCTGACAGCTGAGTGGACAGTGCTTCGGATTCGTAGTCCTGAGGTTCCGAGTTCGATCCCCGGTGGAGGCGGAGACAAATGGGCAAAATGTTTCTTTCACCCTGATGCCCCTGTTACCTAGCAGTAAATAGGTACCTGGGAGTTAGACAGCTGCTACGGGCTGCTTCCTGGTGGGTGTGTAACAAAAAGGAGGCCTGGTCGAGGACCGGGCCGCGGGGACGCTAAGCCCGAAATCATCTCAAGATAACCTTCCACCTGCAAAAAGATTACTGAAATCCTAATGGCTCTTTTCATTTGTAAACAGATCGCACTGCAGCAGCCTTTAAGATATAAAAACAAACCATGTACAGACTACTAGTGTAAGAGTAAACAATTAGCTAAGCGTCATACATACAGATCTAGCTGCACTACATTTAACCACTATTGTAATTGAAAAATACAAAAGTAATTTTCTGTGATTCAAAGCCAGCTCTTCAACTAATTGAAAACCTTGTATGTAAAACACATACAAAGAATATTGTAACATCAATTAGAAAACATATAATTGATACACACAGAAAGTTTCAGAATCTCCTTTACATAGATACGATCTCACAGACTGGTAACAAACCCAAAATTTTACTAAACCTAGATATTCCAAACTATTGTCAAAACCACATTTCAATAAACTATTGGGCTGACAACAATAACTGACACTAAGAATAGATAAAACTTTTATAAAGAACAGTGATATGTTTAGAAGAGACAAGGAGAACCTTGATAAGCACAAAAGGCTTCCTGTCCCAGACTACGGGAAACCAGAGTAAATCATACCAATTAATAAACTCGGAATTCTTCTAATACTAAATTATACATAAATTTAAACATCTTTCGCAAGAATTTAAGAAAACAGCCGTTACTCCCAAATCATATATTTCTGTAGTATATAAAGATTGCACCAAGAGTTGCAGGAGGGGGACGATGACCAGGAATTTGCAACTAATTGAAGGACGAAATTAAACTATACAGTCTGCGTCAGTGAAAAATCATATCAGCTCCTCCGTCCGTCTCTGCCGGCTACTGGTGCCTAGTCACGCGAACCCTCAATTTGTACATGTTTACAACAAATGGATATTCACGTTGGTCATTACCTCCCAAGCACTACACAGGCCAGTCGTGTATGAAGAACGTGACTACAGAACAAGGCTGGTGGTTGTCCATGCATGTAACATTCAATTATAACAATATTTTGTATGCACCAAGAACTCCGCCGACGTGTTCTCCAGCCATGATTGCTGGAACACGTCCCAACTCAAGCGGCTGCCAGATGAAGGGCGCCAGGAAGTATAAACATCCACTAGTTACATATTTATTACCTATAAACACTTTTTAGCTTTGTATAGCAATCAATTATATATATATATATGCTTATTATATTCTCTCGTTAACCAAATCTTGCCTGTTAGTGTGCAACTGTGGCTACCTTAAAACCAGTCACAAATAGACACGTTGACACCTGCAGCTCTGAGCTCATTTTTCACCTACGTCAACGCAGCGGCACGGAATACGGAACAAATACTGTATTATGATGCCTGGCATGCAGTTGCGCTCCCCGTGGACAAGGAGCAAACCAGGCAATATATCTAGCAGGAAATGCCAAAAGCTGTAAGATCTGCGGAAGCTATTAATTGTGACCCCGTTCCCATAGTGATGTGTGTTTGTAATTACCTAAGTGTAGTTATAGGATGAACGCTACTTTCGTGGTGTCCCGTCTTCCCAGTACTCTTTGTCATATGACGCTGTGAAACTTCCGTCGATTTTGGCATCCACCGCCTTCACACTTAAAACTTTTCCCAAATTACTCTATTAAAAAAATCTACAACTTTGCCTCCTTAGCTTGAGTCTATGACCTCTTGTTCTTGAAATAGCTGTTTTCAAGAATTACGTAAATTTTCTCGATTCCTGTTACTATTTTTTATGTGATCATATCTCTTTCTTCTATCTTTCAGCGTTGGCAAATGTAACACCCTCTAGCCCCCTCATCGTAGCCTTTGTTTCTCAGTTCTGGAAGCCATTTAGTTGAACTTTGCACCTTTTCCAGTTTGTTGATGTGCTTCTTGAGATATGGGCACCATACAACTGCTGCATATTCCAATTTTGATCTCACAAAAATCGTGAACAATATCTTTAGTATTTCACTGGCCATGTATTTAAAAGCGATTCTAAAGTTTGAAAGTGTAGGATGGAAACTTCGCACAATGCAAACGAGGAGTCACAATAACGTGGCTGAAATATGTTGACCAAACCACACACTAGAAAGTGAAGAGACGACGACGTTTCGGTCCGTCCTGGACCATTCTCAAGTCACAATCGACTTTAGAATGGTCGTGAATGGTCAAATTTGTGAAAAACATAAATCGACAAATTAAACAACGCCAGATATTCTTGAAATTAATTCGTCAAAAAGACGAATTTCATGCAAACACAAGTCAAATCATTTAAGGACAGAACCTCTTCTAAGCCAACGAACATTGTTGTACACAAGGATTACGGGCTATTCATGCCCGTGCCACCTCTTGGGTGGCTTAATCTTCATAAATCAATGTATACACAAGTAGTCCTGTGTGTACCGACCTCGCCTCGCTCAGTTAATTCTGAAATTGTCTTTTTTTCAAAGCATGTGCATTAACTATCTTGAAAATACTTTTTGATAATTTAGAAGTACCTTAAGGCCAATTCTTACACACAAAGCCTTTTTGTGTACCTTACCTTGAGGTTACCTTGAGGTGTTTTCGGGGCTCGGCGTCCCCGCGGCCCGGTCGTCGACCAGGTCTCCTATACAATACAGTACAATGAAAGCCTAACAGATGCTCTCCAACATATTTTAAAAACACATATACGAAACCTACATTTTTACTAATCAAGCTGGATACATTGTCAGTTGTCACAGCAACCAGTGTTGGTAAGTCAACCTGCCGGCTAGACAATTCGTTTACTAATGCCTTACATAATACATCCCTTCAAGTTCAAGTACTGTACGTTTATTGAGACAATAAAATACATCTCAAAAGGATAGGATAACTTTGGATATTTCTACCCTCCAATTCATCCCTTGTGATGTGTTCAAGTAACGTTACCAAGTTGACCAATTCTTCACATTTTAATGTTAATATTTATATATTTATTTATTTATTATAGGTGGAGGGTTTAAAAAATCAACGCGGCGGCACTGCTTGCCAGCAAAATATTCTCGTGCGCCATGTGTTCACCACCATCCCTGGCCTATTTATTGTCTAACTGTAAATGTGCTTTACTAGCAATTTAAAATAACAGTAGTAGCATTATGAATAACAGTTTTACAAATGTATATATGAAAATGAACACACTGAATTTACACGTTAAATGTCCTTAGTACATTGAATTTACATGTTAAATGTCCTTAGTACATTGAATTTACACGTTAAATGTCCTTAGTACATGGTATTTATATGTTAAACATCCCAAGTACATTATTCTTACGTCCGGCAGTTGCAAAAGGTGGCGTGTGTGTTTGGCATTGTTTAGTGACAATGGACAAATTTTCCCAACTCTCTCTCAAGTCCTTCAACAGACTTGCGTGTTAGCATCGCCACTCTTGTCTCAGGGGTATATGCACCCAGAGGTACATCCCGCTTCTCGGCGTATGTATACTGAGAGTTTACTTTAGTCCAGGACATAGTCCAAGACTAGCGTGTTTTTGTTGGTCAGTAAGCGTTCGTGTATCCTTAATAACCCTCTTCCCGAGGTTGACAGATTCTTGTAAAGCCACTAGCTCGCATAGCGTTTCGGGCAAGTCCTTAAACTAACATAATTTTTATATAATTAACAGTAACATTGACAAAAAATATTTACAGGTACTTTACAGCTTTACTTTACAGGTACAGATGATTTTAAGTAGAAAAATAAGTCTGCGATATGCAGTGCTTTACATAAACACACTTGTTTGGATCTAGTTCTTGCTATTGTTTACATCAAACCAGATATGTCAGGGTTCATCTCATCTAGACCTTTAAAATAATGAACAAGTTCAATAATATTAATCCAAACTTCTTTAAATGGTCAACTGTAACACACAATGTGCAACAGCTACAGTCTCAACAAACCACAAAATATAAACTAGGAGATGCTTCTCCTAGCCCCTAGATGCTTCTAGCCCTCGAGATGCTTCTCCTTCTCCTAGCATAGGGGGGCCCCCCCATAGGGTTAAAACCCAATGAAACAGCTTACCCGTCGAAGCCGTAAATGACAAATCATTAATTTAAAACTCCTCCCAAACAAATAGAATTACATTTGACAAGCACCCGGCTTCCTGTCCCCGTCAAAGCCACTAGAGAGATAATGGCCCTCGTGTAAATTAATTCAGGTATGGTAAATGTCTTTGTAATAATTCGAAGATTTAAATGCATTACAAGAAGTGAACATGTATTGGGGTGGGGGGTGTCTAAGCAGATTTAGAGGAAGAAGGAGTAAAAGGCACGAGATAACGCCGAGCAAGGAATCCACCCCGGTCTCCAAGTTACAACTCACTTCAAAAATGAAATGGTTTTACCTAACCAAGTGCCAAAGTCATCGACACTGACCTATGCCTAATTATAGAGAGAACTTTAATATAAAACAATAATACTATATAAATGAGAACAAACCTATGCATCGACGCTGATGCATAGAACACGTCAATACTAAAATGATTTGTTTTTTACTAAGTTCCAGTTCCATTTTTTACGGAGTGATCGAATCCATAAAATTTGCAACTTACTAGATGAAAAGAGGCTGTGGCCATGTTGCTTCGCGAACATCCCCGCGTTCCTTCTGCATTCTCAACTCATCCCCCAAACCGTCCTCAGATCAAGTCTAAGTTGCAGCCGACATAAAGCTGTCCTTAGAGGTATAATTCGAACAGAGGATGTGAGCAAAGCACTGTTTAATAAAAAATTGAACGTCATCAGTAGAGAAGCAGCCCAGCGATGTGTGTAAAGCCGTCAGTCCTAAACAATAAAGGCCAAAAACTTGTTAATCCAGCATACAAACTCCTCATTTATAAATGAAAAAATATTTAAACACGACTTACAACGGATGCCGTTCGAACATTTCTCGAACAGAGCTTCGTTGACGACCTCTGAATCGGAACGCTGTATATGCTATTCACCCACGTACTTAAAATACAAATAATCACCAACAAATCCTAAACACCTAGCCTCACCTATCCTTAATTATAGAGAGCACCTTAATATAAAATAATAATACTATATAAATGAGAACAAACCTATTTTTAACACCCAATACTTTAAAATTGATAAACGAGTCGTGGAATGTTGATGCAACTGTACCGAGCCTGGCCAGAGGACGGGCTGGTGTAGTGTTGGGTACTGCACTTCTCGATGTATATATATATTACGAGTTGAACTATGTTCAGGCGTGAAACAGCTGCATTAACAGCACCACTCCTGTGCCAAGTAAGTCCATTACGGGCTCACCATAGCCCGTGCTACTTGAAACTTTTTCCGAGTAGCTGAATCTATAACAACAACAACATATGTTCAGGACTAAAATGTTCCTGCTATGGGTGGGTGGTCAGTAAGCATTTGTGGTGGCCTTAACAACTCTCCAGTGGTTGATAGGTCTTAAACACAACACTGAACCATACACACGGGACGAGACGCCTGGAGCATCTGACCAATGTTTCTGGAGTTTTAGACCAAGCGAAAAGGTATATCAGAAAGGCTGAGGATAAAACAACGATAATAAAGGGTGCGTGTCTAAAATGAATCAATGTGTATCGACTGTTACAGTCTTAAAAGGATGTTTAATGAAGGGAACCTACTGGGCAGGCATATATATATATATATATGTTTCAAAACTCATTCACAGCCGGGGGTGTTAAAACACTGAATCTTACCTCTATCAGTTTAACGGGAGTATTAGGATACTCAAGGGCCTGGTTCGAGGCGGCCAATCTGCCAGGTAATATGTACATTCCTGGTACAGAACAAGAGAACAAGGAGGAGCAGAGTACACACCTTCCCACGCCGGCCATAACACTAATGACGACGTCTGCTGCAGCACCAATTAAATGGTTCTTAATTCTTGCTTCTGACAAATTTCCTTTATTTTAGTACACAGTATTGAGAAATGACATTGATATTTAGTAAAAAATACAAATATTACTTATATACAGACAAGGGAAAATTTGCAAGTTAACTAATTGTCAATTTGTTTATGGTATGGAGTAATGTTAGGCTGCTGATATTGTTGTCATAGGGTTAGGGGCAGCTACAGCGCTGGGTATGTACCCTTTTTATACTGTACTCTGGTTTGAAAAGTATTTTAATTTTATTTATCTGTTAAAGACCTTAGGCCAGATATATATTTGACAGTTTGCGGAAGACTTAAGTGTATACTGTCACGGCCAGATTCACTCAAGTACACCCACTTGGGCTGGACGGTAGAGCGACGGTCTCGCTTCATGCAAGGTTGGTGTTCAATCCCCGACCGTCCAAGTGGTTGGGCATCATTCCTTCCCCTCCCTCTCCCCGTCCCATCCCAAGTCCTTATCCTGATCCCTTCCAAGTGCTATATATTCGTAATGGCTTTGTGCTTTCCCTTCATAATTTCCTTACCTTGCGAATCTGTACATCTTTTCTCATTTTTTGGCGGCTTTCTTTGTATTTATTAAACATTTTATGAGCTCTGAAGTACTAGGAGGCTCTTTATAACAATAATAACATATGATTAGGAAGATTCGATGTTCGTAAATTGTTCAATAAATGCAAATAAAGCTGCCAAAGTTTGAGAAAAGATGTTTGTAAGTACTTGCCTAACTGCTTTTTAAATCCTGGTACAGTATTTATCCCGTCTGCGCCATTATCTTGTTGGAATTAAATAAACCAACGAATTTAGATAATTTTATTGCATTAGAAAATTAAGTATATATAAGCCATATTTACAAATTACCCATAATCCTACCCAATTAGTCTAAGTATATTTATTTAAACTACTTCACTATTATTGTAACTTGCTTACTTAAAAAAAGGCTTTGGGTTCCACTTCCAGGACCTAATGTACCTCTTAAAGTTTTGACTCCCACTAACAGATTGGGTTTAGGGTGCACAATGATGAATTAAATTAAATTGAATAGTAGAGTTGGCTTCGTTTTCGACTCATAATCGGGGAGAAGGAGAGAGAGAATGGAAAAGCGAGGGAGGAAGAGAGAGAGAGGTGGATAATAAAGAAGGAGAGAGAGCGAGAGACAAAAGGAAAGCCTAGCATGATCTCATCGTTACAAGCCGGTGGTGTGGCCAGAGTACTCAAGTCAGCAGTCGTTGTGGCTGAAAGTCTGGTAGAAGCCGGCGCACGTGGTGCAGCCGCTGGTGGAGTGGTAGTTGGGAAAGCCGTCGGTTAAGCTGGTCTTGTGCCATATGATAAGCGGGCCGTTGGTCACTGTCGTTAACGAAGGCTGAAAGTAATAAGACAACATGCTCCAAGAGCTAAAATAATCCAGGTTTATAAGGTACGTGGCGCGCTCTGTGATGTGAGAGAGGGAAGGTGATATTCAACTAGCGATATGAGGAAAAAATGTGCCACAAAATTTTCAATTTTATGCTCAAATAAAGATAATTTATTGAAGAGGGAAAGATACATTATCTCTTTGCATCACTGACAGAGAGGAAAAAATAGTGATATGAACTCAGTGGGATTAAGCTCTACATACCAGTATGGTAGCGTAGGAGATTAATGATGCGACATTGGTATCAAGTTGACAGTACAGGGCTTCGACTCCCAGAAGACCGATGTTGCCAAAGTTGCCCAGTTCCCCTACGGGCAGGCGGTACAGGTCAGTAGGACATCTGATGAACGACGGTCCCGCCAGATTCAAAGTTGTCGTGCACTTGTTCTGTTGAGGAGACGAGAGGTCACTAGTGTGTGTGTGTGTGTGTGTGTGTGTGTGTGTGTGTGTGTGTGTGTGTGTGTGTGTGTGTGTGTGTGTGTGTGTGTGTGTGTGTGTGTGTGTGTGCTTGCCTGTCTCCGGAGGAACGAGAAAAACTCTTGCGCCCTCCCTCATGGAAACTTTACCTCGTGCACTCATTCTAAAGCTCTGCAATACTTTAATTCAATTTACGAATCAAGGTGGCTTTCACGACTTCTGCTTCATGCCCGTTAAATTTGTTTGCCTCCATTGCTGAATGCGATTTCCTTAGCTCTCTCCTGACTTATTCATGTTCCCAGTTTTTCACCTTTTCCCTTCGTTCTGCCTTACTTCATCGGGAAGACTCAATTAATTTCTCTAAGAATCCTGAATGTTGAGATTATAAACACTTTGGTTCTTCTTTATAATAGTGTGGTTAGAATGAGTTCTTTTAGCCTGTATTCACAGTTCAACTCCCTAATCTCATAACCAATTTCTGGACTAACTCAGTTTCCTTGTGTTTCACTATGGGGAGCCATCGTTGTGCACACAATTTATCTAGTTAAGCAACAATTACTCGAATTTTTGTTCCCGTTCTACTTCCCCTGTTGTTGCAATCCTCTCATGTGTCCCTGTAACTCTTTCCCTACCTTGAGCCACACCCTCCCTCCCTCACCCTGCCTGGAGCCACAGCCTGCCTCACCTTCTCCTTCCTGAAGCAGATGCCGTAGTCGAGCCCCGCTAGGTAGAAGCCGCCGTAATTAAAGCTCTGGATGACACCAGTGTTGCCGGTGAAGTACTGTCCGCACCCACACGGCACTGTACACGAGGACACAACACAATAACACAAGGTTGGTGTTGAGGGTGTTCAACCAACCTCTCCTCCTACAAGGAACGTCGCTTTTCGCTCGTATGCGTTACACAAGGCTAAAAAATGTCGTACTGGAACATGGAAGCGGCTCACGAAAGTGACGTACCGTCCCGTTTTTTTTGGTTTTGGGTCCTCTGGTAAGTTAAGGGAGGACACTTTAAATTGACCGTTTTCTTGACTGGAAAACCTTCGGAGGACGGGTTGATTCAACACGCAATATACAGCAGAGTTAAATTAATGGGCACCCAGCTGGAATAGTACGGGAGAGGGAGATTATGGGATGAGACCAGCTGGTATTGCAGGGAGAGATGGGGACTATGGATCACCAAGATAAAGAACGGGTTGCACGATACTCAGCATAGCAAACGGGAGACATCTCCCGTCACGCAGGGTGCAGTCGCACCTCCACAGATCTCCAGTATCATCAATTGATACTGGTAATGGCTTAAAAGGGCCACCACTTACGGGCTATTCATGCCCGTACCACCTTTTGGGTGGCTTAATCTTCATCAATCAATCAATCGATACTCAGCCAGTTACAGCCCCGCTCCTGTGCCAGGTAAGTCCACTACGGGCACACCATAGCCCGTACTACTTGGAACTTTTTGTTCCCAGTAGCTGAACCTATAACAACAACAATACTCAGCCGTTACTGTGGGAGGAGCAGAAAAAGGTTCTCTAGCATCCTATTGGTACTAGTTAGGTAAAGAGAGAAGGGTGTACTCACCCCTCTGGGCACACGGGATCATGGAGACCTTGATCTTGAACTTCCTGTTGAAGTTGGCGGAGGAGGTGGCGAAGTTGAAGACGGTGGGGTCGGCCTGGCCGGTCACGTCCAGATAGACTGTCCACACAGGGGTAAATTATTGACAGGGCCGTGCAGTGGAATCGAACCCGCAGCCCCTGGACTTCCAAGGCACACGCTTAAACCAACTGCGCCATGATAGTGAGTGTGTGTGGGGGGGGGGGGGGGGAGGGGAGTCCAGGTATGCGGGATCGATACTGTTCAACGGCCTAAATATTTTTGTCATTGATATATATTGCGATCTTTCAGCTACAGACTTCTACAGTGATGACAGCCCCTCTCACCCACACACACATGACGTCCCTCTCACCCACACACACATGACGCCCCTCTCACCCACACACACATGACGCCCCTCTCACCCACACACACATGACGTCCCTCTCACCCACACACACATGACGCCCCTCTCACCCACACACACATGACGTCCCTCTCACCCACACACACATGACGCCCCTCTCACCCACACACACATGACGCCCCTCTCACCCACACACACATGACGCCCCTCTCACCCACACACACATGACGTCCCTCTCACCCACACACACATGACGCCCCTCTCACCCACACACACATGACGCCCCTCTCACCCACACACACATGACGTCCCTCTCACCCACACACACATGACGCCCCTCTCACCCACACACACATGACGCCCCTCTCACCCACACACACATGACGCCCCTCTCACCCACACACACACTCATGAGGCCTCTCTCACCCACACACACACATGACGTCCCTCTCACACACACATGAACCACCTACAGTGCCACTGTGATGGCGCAGCGCCACAAAGGAAGGTGAACTTCTTCTCTCCCGGCACCGTAAACTGGTCCTCGGTGCACAGTCCTGCGGGGAGAAAGGAAACCAGTCTGGGCTACAGTGCATTACGGTGAGCAACGTCGCCACCACCACTACTACCACCATTATCACCACAACTATCACTGTTACCATCACCACAACTCACCTAGCTGGTCCGGCGGGAAGCTGTAGAATTCGACGAAGTCAAGTCTGAGCTGACAGGTGTCAGGCATCCGGACGACTGTCATGGAGCACGTGGCGGCCTGGTTGTACGTGCCGGGGTAGTCAGGGCTCACCAGGTACGTGCAGTTGGTCGACGTCGACCCCCCGCACGTGACCTCCTCTGCGGGCACGTAAGACTCCGTCACACTACGGGGGCACGTAACATAAGGCTACACGCTAATCGTAACATGAGGCTACACGCTATTATTAATATATTTTCCTGTGAATATGTCACAATAACGCAGCTGAAACAAATGACACAACCCACATATATAAAATAAAAAATGAAACTGGGGACGTTTCGGTCCATCCTGGAGTAGAATTCATCAAGCATTTACGAATTTCGAATTTACACAATATCAAGCAAGATGACAGTTACGTTAATAAGTGTGCATGAAAGGGTGCAATTCGTCTCCTACACTGTCTTCGATTACTGACGACAGATGGCATGCACAGCGCACGGTATCTTAGATAATTGTTGTAAGTCAAAACACAGTCTTGTAAACACACGTTGGACACCTTAGTTACCTCTGGCATGGAAAACTACGAAGCCTCCAAGCAGCCTATCACACGAAGGTACATCACTGGTTAAAACATGCCCATTATACTCCACAAATATACTCACTGTAGCAGCATACCCCGAAGCCTCTAGCGCAGGAGCCCAGCTGGGTGCCTCCCACGGCCCTACACTCGGCGGCAGTGTAGCAGGTGCCACTGGTCGACCCCACAGAGCACGGCCCGTTGAGGAACCTCACCACCGTGAAGATGGGTACTGCCGGATACACAGTGTGGCCTTGAGCGGGGAACTGAGGTTGGGCTTAAAAGATAGTTCTGGAGATGTTAACGAGTAGATGAGGTGGGCAAACCATGAAAAATATAGTTGATAAAGGACGTGTAACCGTAAAACGTATGATGGTGATATAGTTCAAGATTAACTGAACAAATATACTGTACAGTATGTTAGCCGGCCGCACCTTCCATGAGGGAGCTGGTTCTCAAGGCCTCGCCCTGTACTCACATATCTTTTCTTGGCGTGGGTGGAGGAAGGGGTCGGCGGCAAGGGACACGTTACCAGCAGGACCTTGATGGTGCTGGAGTAGAGACTCCTGATCCACCCACTGTGTGTTCTGGGGAGGACTTATCCCCTCGTCTGGGAGACCTGCTGAAGAAGGAGGGGTCGGTTGGTCAGTTAGGTCGGATCTGACCAGTAAATGGATGGGTGATCACAAGGTTACAGTCTCCCTCTTTACTCAGGAAATTTGGGCAAGCCAGTTAAGAGTGACCTGACCCAAACAGGGTGCGTCCCCATACCCTAGACTCCTGGAGGATTTAGTTGAATTTTAGGTTGCATTACTGTTGTAGCATATCGCGGTTCAATGGTTTAGTTCGTGTGCTTGGAAGTACTCAGTGTGCAGGTTCGAATCCTTCTCATAGCTCCTATCAATTTTCTTATTGATACATCAAACTAATATGATATCTTTGTGCGTCAGTAAAATAGGTGTGAGGTGATGAAAGGTAACGGCCGCTTGTGTGAGGGTGTTGTGTGAGGGTGTAGTGTGAGGGTGTAGTGTCTTCTCCACATGTAGGCCTACCTTCACCGAGACCAGTTTTACCTAAGGTCCACTGTCTCTCTAGTGGCCACGACAGGACAGGAAGCAGGCAGCCTGGCAAAAGTTCCATCTCCTCTTTTTTGTAAATGATTTTATCCAGCGGGATTATGAACAACGGCACATTGTGGCTTCATGAGCTTGAAGATCTTGCTCCTTGCAGACCACCTTTTAAAGAAGTGATCTGGATAAATATCCTATAAACTGTTCAGTATTTTAAAAGTTTCGGTGAGATCAGCCCCTTGTCACGTTAGTTACGACAAATACATGTCATATGTCACAAGCCCTGCATTGTTACTCTCAGTAAAACTACATAACGGGAGACATTCAGTTCAACTTACTCATAAGTGGCTGTTATTTTGTTAGATTATAATACATTAGTATTAATCCCAAGGACCCATTGAAATTCTTCCATAAACCCCCGGTTGGGGACCTCTGGCCTACAAGGGTGGACCTCGATATAAATTTAAGTACCTCTCCACACTGAGCCTGGCATATCATACCCTCCCTACACTACACTGAGCCAGGCCTACCATGTCCTCCCTACACTGAGCCAGGCCTACCATATTTTATCTGCCTGGTGGTACTGGCTTCCTTTACACCGTGACAACATTTCGAATGTTGGGTAGGTCATTCTCCAACTGCATATTTGCCCACTAAATTTGTAGGTGTATAAATATATAGTAATATATTTCAGTAATAGAAAGAAGTAATTTTGATTATAATTCACCTGTGATGTTTGTTATGGTGGTACTGAGCATGGCCCGGGTCGGAGCCAGCAGCAGCAGCAAAGCCAAGCAGACGTCCAGCAGCCAGCTGGGAAGACGAGTTGCCCTCATCCTGCTTTCTATAGGTGGCTAAGGCAATAGTAGTATAATAGCGACCTTGTTAATATCTCTCAGCAGGACGCGAGAGCACTCGTCCCATCATGTCGGTGCTGGTCACTGCTGCATTACCGTATTATTAGTTAAGCTCAACACCCACCACGAGAGCTGAGGCCCCGGAGGAAGGCGAGCAAGACGACGCAGGTGGTGGAGGGAGCAGCGTGTCGCCGGGTACTCACGCAGCCAATCACTGAGGAGAAACACAAATATTCAGCCAGAAACTCGTGTTTTCAGTCATTAACACGAAGTCGTCGCCATTTCGACCTAGTCTAGTCCTGCATGACGTCACCAGATACGCGGACATTTACTGATAACAGTTCGTCCCCCAAACACTTGATCAGAAAGATGGTATAAGGTTGTCAGTAAAGTTTGGCCGTCGCAAGAGCCAGTGGTCTGAGAGTGCTCCGCCGGGCGACCGCCTGGAGGCGCTCTGAGAGGTACAGTCACCGCCAGTGACGGTCGTCACGGCCTCTTGAAGGTGCGCGTTTGTCTGTAATTACCAAGTGCAGTTACAGGACGAGGATTACGCTCGTGTGTGTGTTTGTGCCTGCTGGCTCAGGCTGTTAAACCCGCCGTTCTAACCATCGGTTGTTTATTGTACTAACTCCCGACTTATTTTCCTTCTATCATATCTACTACTCTCTCACATACACACACATCCCCAGGATGCAGCCCGTAGCAGCTGTCTGTTACTCCCTGTTATCAGTTTACTTCTAGGTTAGGAAAAGCATCAAGTTAAAGAGACTGTCCATTTGTTTCTGCCGTGGCCGGGAATGGAACCCGGGCTCTTAGATTTAGACCTACGATCCCCGATAGCTGCTCCCTTGGCCGCGAGTTTGTGTACGTAATTACCTACGAGTAATTACGTAGGTGTAGTTACAAGATGAGAACTACGCTCGGGTGTTCCGTCTCCTAGTACTCTTTGTCATATGACGCTTTGAAACTACTGACGGTTTTGGTCGGCACTTAACTTGTTCCAACCGTCTATCACTGTTTGCAAAAAAGAGAACTTTCTATTTTTTCGGCACCTTTATTTCCTTGGCTTGAATCTTTGATCTCTTCTTCTTGAAGTTGCAGGTTTCAGGAATCCCTCCGTCAATTTTGTCGATTATTACTATTTTGTATGTGGTAATAATATTGCCTTTCTTTCTTCTACTAGCTTTGTATCACACATTCTGGGGAATAACAGACAATCTTAGCAAAGCTCCCCGGAGTCCTGTCGGCTAGATATAGTTTCCAGCATAGACAAAAGGAGAATGTCTTTACGAAACTGTGTGATAACAAGTCTATCGAGCTTCAGCACAATGAAGCTTCCTAATCGTGGTAGACATTATGTTAACAATTTGGTTCGTGTTTGCATGCTGCAGCCGTGTATGGTGGGTGCCCTCTTGGCTGGAAGACTAATGTTGCATAAACTACTGTATGCATTTTTATCCCGGCTAAGCTCTCTCTTGATAATGACTTGCCAGTGATGTAGACATGTCCTGCATAGTGCGCAAAACAAGTTGCAGAGCTTTGGTATGGGTAGCTGGGTAAGTGATGTGTATGTGTGTACACCATACCCGAGCATTTCTTGCTCTGTTAAGTGATTGTCTTTAAACATTTTATTCTACTAATTCAATTTTTCTTTCATTTCAATGGGTGAAATGATACCTGATACCCTCATATGGAGCAATAGTTACACTTGATATACCACCAATAGTTATAGACGAATAACTACGTTTATAATACGTCAAACTCCACGATTGGAGTTTGCACAGGCGTGAACTGTACCAGGGTAGCCATCTCTCAGTTCTCCCCACACCCCTCACTACCACCACCAGTTGAGAGGCGGGACGAAAGAGCCGAAGCTCAACCCCCGCAAGCACAACTCGGTGAATACCAGGGGGTCGCTATGTAATTATACACAGCTACCGTTAAGTGTTCCCCTTGCCTCGCCGGTAATGTGTAGCGGACGGCTATATGCAGGAAGCTCGCGTCTCACAGTCAACCTGCCCCACATGTGGACACTACACCTGTGGGCTTATATTGCCAGGGATCTTCTGTACGTCACGCTCTACGCAATTCTCTTATGTATGTTACACTGTTGTATCTGGCTATATAGGTCTTGACAATGTGTATATAATTGGCGCTTGGCTTCTGAGTGACGATACGCCGCCACCATAACATGACCATTATTGTCACCACCTTCAACACCACTATTGTCACCACCTTCAACGCCACTATTGTCACCACCTTCAACACCAACAACTGGATAAAATGGCGGTTATCTCTACTGACTTCCCATATAGGTCGTAATTTCTCTCCATGTGTACACACCCGTCACCCACATTGTGGAGAAAAAGAAATTGAGGTTATTTTGCTCTGTGGTCAATGTAGCTGTTGGTGCAGATGCACTCGCTCGCGCTCTCTCTTGTCCAACCACTTGGGCTGGACGGTAGAGCGACGGTCTTGGTTCATGCAGATCGACGCTCAATCCCCGACCATCCAAGTGGTTGTTGGGCACCATTCCTTCCCTTCGTTCCATCCCTAATCCTCATCTTGACCCCTTCCCAGTGCTATATAGTCGTACCGTAATAGCTTGGCGCTTTCTCCTGATAGTTTTCTTCCCCCTGTGTGTACTCGCCTAATTGTGCTTGCTGGGATTGAGCTTCGGCTTTTGATCCCTCCTTGCAACTGTCAATCCACACCCACGTTTATCATCCCTGAAGTCTAACCTTGGATAGGATTCCTTTTTTGTTCTTCCACATTTCTTCAGTTAAACATCTGAACAGGGATACAAGTGAGACTTCAAAGCACCTTTACTTTCCGAATTGCACATGGATCCAGTTTGAAAATTTGAACTAGAAGCAGTCGAAACACAACTGTTGCCACTTTCACCGTTATAATTATCAGTCTCCTGTACGTTATTCTTCTTACAATCCTCATTTTGTTTACAAAAGAAGGAAGTCAACATTGTTTGCTTAGAAGCCATGATGGGGTTGTTTGTGAGAAAAAATGCTTTTTGTATTAGAGACAAATCCATGGACTACCAGCCACCGTGAAACACAGAAGCAGAGTTGCCAACTCAGTGTGTCACATGGCACTAGAACCTCCCCAAAAAGCACTCTGAGGTGACATGAGTCACCTCAGAGCTCTAGTTGATTTACTCATTGATATATATCACATTAGTGTAATTTCTGTGTACCTGATGTTGGAGCGCACAATGGATGAACTATGTTGTCTACACCACCCGGGTGCTTGGGGGTCATAAGTAAAACTTGGACTGGCTTCAGGAGCATGGTGCTACATAGTCTCCCAGCTTAGCACTTTTTGAATAATTACTTACTTCATTGTAAAATATTCAAAGTATTATACAATGTCATTTGTGTTCTTTGATCAAGTAGATAATTAAACAAAAATTTACAAAAATATTTACAGTTAAAGATGCATACCTATAGAAAATTTAAAGATATTACTGTAGTCATATTTATCATTTAAATTATCTACTTATTTAATTTTTCAGCATGTGAGGTATAAGACAAGGGCAACACTACTAGTGTGCTGTGCTCAGGCCACAGAGCACCAGTGAGGTGGTAGTAAATGGAAAAGTAAAACGAAAATTGAGGAAGAATTTTTTTGTTTGACAAGATGCCAGCAACAAAGCAGTACAGGTTTTGTATAGTAAGTTAGTATTAATTATATTTTGGAGGAGTGAAAACCATCAGTAAAATTAAAATACTGTAATCATATATGGATCTATCTTTGAAATAGACTTTTCCCTTTTTTTTGTATGCCTTCTCAAATTACATAAGCTCTTGTGTTATATTCAGTATTTTCCCTCATATTGGTACATCACCAAGTCCCTCATATCGGTACATCACACCCCATCACCGGACAATATAATTATAATAAAAGTGCAGTAGTCAATCAGACATTTGCTAAATAACTGACTATGAAAAGAATAATCACATTCTGTTTATTCATCTTTCAAGAATGATACTGAATACATGGTAGAATTCTGCACATCATTTATTCATGTAACACACTGCTATTTTTTTAACAAAAAAAGAAAACAAAAGTAGCTCATAACTGTACAAATATGATACAGTATTTTATGTCTCCGAACCTATGCTCTGGACTAACATGAAGTGACCTGGATCTGGATTCATCAAGCAGTTAAGACAAGTACTTATGAATTTGTACATCTTTTCTCAAGCTTTGGCAGCATTGTTTACATTTATTAAACAGTTTATGGACATTGTAACGTCCCAATCAAAATTTTTGTTATAAACAGCCTTCTAGTATTTTGGAGCTCATTCACTGTTTAATAAATGTAAACAAAGCTGCCAAAGATTGAGAAAAGATGTACAGGTTTGTAAGTACTTGTGTAACTGCCTAATGAAGCCAGATGTGTGTCCTTTGTATGCTATACCCCAAACCTGTCTACCTAAAAAGACGAGAATGTGCATAGGCATCATTTGACTGAAACAAACATAAAAAAATACAACTACAGCATAAGCAACATGGTTTTGTGACCTGGAATAGACATAATGAATCTTCTTGCCATTAATACATAATATGGAGACCGAATGTACCAATTATACTGTTTGTGCACCCTGTACCAACACATATTCAAGAACAAAACTGTGAAAGAAAAAGAAAATAAACTTGGCAGGAGAATATCTAATGTAGACATATTAACCTAGCCAGCACATTGAAATTAAATCTGTAATGCTAGTCAGTTACAAACCCCCACCTAACTAAAAAAAAACAGCATCAGTCGTTGCAGTGGAATAGTGGTATTTTGTGCCAGGCATGCAAATGAAACGGGCAGACAAGACATCTGGGGTGAACTGACCAGCCATAATAGGTGGTGCACTAATTGTGAAATAACTTGCACATTATTTCACAATGAGTAAAAAAACCTTTTTCACTTATTTCTATCTTTTATCAAGATACATTATACAGTTTATTTTCCCTTGGCTGTACCATAGGCTTTTTACCGAGCTATAAATTTATCTCTGATCGCCACACTCCTTGCCGCTAAGAGCACACCAGATTCTAGTCCTAGTGATTCTAGCCCAAGCCAGAGGATCAAAACAGAAAAAGGTACAGTACGTCACTTTTGTGAGCCGATCTAATTTTGAGTTAAATATATTTAGCCCGAGTGCGCATACGAGCAAAAAGTGACGTAATTTGTAAGAGGACAGGTTGAACACTGAATGACAAGTTATATTTATACATTCACATACATTCATTAGTGTAGTTTAACTCTCAGAAGTAATTTACAATTATTCTGCTACATGCAATGTAGTTCATAATGAAATAATTAGATATGTTAAATTGTTAATTATCTTTGCTTCTGTCATATATGCTTCAGTTTGCCTCAAATTCATGTGTCTGAACACAGTGACTAGTGTCAAAAGATACCCAAAATTGGTGTTTAGCCGGGTCAGCCTGGCACCCCCTTACTTACTGTATTTCATGTGCAGTCCACCTATTAAATCTTTAGTCATTACATATGCAGGAATACCAAACATATTATTCATCCTTTATTTCAGTGGGGAGACTTACACCATCCGTTCTGCAGGCCCGGATTGTACCTGGATGGCATTCTGAGAGTTGTTCCACTTCTCAAGCCCGGCCACAGGCCAGGCTTGAATTGCGAGAGCTTGGTCAAACAAGCTGTTGCTTGGAGCGGCCCACATATCCACCACAGCCCAGTTGATGTCATTATTGTAGTGCTTTTAATTTCATTAAAATGGTAATTTTTATGCTGTGGTTGATAATTGTGTACAGTGAGTAGAGATCTGGGTCGTGGGTAATTTGCACACGAACAGTAACAGACTCGTGGAGTGATATTTGTGATGCATCAAGTGTGAGGAAAATATTAAAAACTTTATATTTGCATAGCAAGTAAGTAAGTAATTATCAAAAGAAGGCACCAAACCGGGAAGGCTATGTAGCACCATCAAATACGCAAAATAATCAGAGGGCGCTAAATATCACCAAGGATGCCAATACGAGAACAAAAACGCATAAGGCGAACGATATCAAAAGTATCTGAGTCACCAAGAAGTCTATCGAGGGACAGGTGACCGCGAGGGGCGGTCGGAAAGCAAGACACACGCTCGTCCTGGAAGTCAGGACAATTTGCATAGCAAGATTTTAATATAGTAAAGCATTCTACTGCCCCCTTCTTTTATGATTACACTTAAAGGTCCAGATGTGTGAAGTTCTCTGAGCAAAGTGTTAAGTGTTGATTGCCTAAATAGAATTTATTCTCATGGCTGAGCGCTAAGAATAATTTTCTTAATTATACCTGACTGATCTCATGTTCTTTAGTAATCACTCATAATTTGCAATGTTGGATTAATATTTACATTATGCTTTGTATATTTTAATAAAATATATATTTTTCATTCTGTACCGCAACTGATTACCTGTGATTAATGCTACCACCACCGAGGGTTTGAAATTTCCATAACGGACACTTCTTGTCAAGTAGCAGTGTGGATGCTAATAACATCTTATCCCAGGGGCATGAGAACTGTGCTCTGTAATATTCAAAACATTCTCACTAAGCTTTACACTCTACAATGAGATACGCTTCAGTAGCAATCCAGATTTTCAAATTTGTAATGTTCTTACTAGAGTATATTACATGTGTTGCACTTTTTATTTTTAATAAAAATAATCTATCTATAAGTAAGATAGGGTTACCTTCAAGCCTCATTTTGGATTTTGTGCAGAGAGATACAACCAGGATCTTCAGATTATAAACATAGCCAAGACAGCAGGTAAACATTTATTGATATCAACTACTGGGTATATCAGTCAAAATACATCAGACCTTTAAAAACTAAAATGTTTGTATTTTAATTGAATGTTTTCACTAACTTTGAACAGTACAATCATATAAAAAAAGTCAAACATTACTCATCTATAATATCTCAATGTCTGTAGAAGTATTATCACGTACAGGCTTGAGTAATGTTATCCAGCTTTATAAAACTGATATGAAACAGAAGTGGATTGTGATGGGGTTAACCTGTTATTGACATGGTTGTACAGTATACAGATAATGTAGGGTGTTTTTGCCAAGAGCAAGAAAAAAATTGTAAGTTGCAACTGACTTTGATAGCTTGTGCAAGAGAAGAATGTTGAAGGCAAGTGTAATAAATATTATGGTGTTTGAGAAGGGAATGGGATGATGTAGATTTTGTAGAATGGCAACAACAAATTTAAATTACAGCATAAAAATGGGGACATATATAGCAAGTTTTAAATGCTTGTTAACTATATTAGAAATCAGAGTATGGAAGGTTAAATAAGACAGTAATAGGTGGAATTTTTTTTTTTGAATGAATAGTATAATGAATGTTAGTATGGGAGTTAAGAAAGGGCTATGAAATAGTACAGCACTGTACTAAAAGTCCCGACATATGGGGTGAAACTTCAGTAAGGAAAGTGGGGGGGGGGGGGGGCAGTGCTCAAGACTACAAGCAGTTGAAAGGAGTTTTTCAGAAAAGCAACTGGAGTAAATATGCAGGAATACAGCAGTATAGAATATGAAAGAATATAAAAAAGGACTGAAATGTGGAGAAGGGCAAAACACAATATTTTTATGATGTGGTATCTATATGTTAGTAGGATACCTGAGAAATGTTTAATGAATTAAGGGAATTGTATAATAGAGGCAGACTACCAGTACTGCAGCTTGGAAGAGGAGAGTTCAACAATGTATGAAAGAAAGGATGGGGGTGATAAAGGAATAGGAAGAAACTGCATATGCCAACACACTTCAGCAACCAGGAAACTTTCTGAAAGCTATTATTTAAAAAAGTGCAGTCATTTGTTGGTACAATCTTTTTAAACACAAAATAATTAATATTGGAGTTTACTATATAATTTACCAACTGAAGTATAAATCTTGAAAGACAAATGACAGGAAAAAAAATTTTGGTACTACATTATAGAACATGAATGTAGACATTTTATCAATAAAATTATCTAAAGGAGGATAAACCTTGGATAATATTAAATAAATTCGATATTCACTAGTCTTCGTAATTTCTAAAACATTTTTGTTTAAATGTTAATAAAAAAGTAATATAAAAACATCTCTGTTCCTTACTTTTCATGTACTTGCATTTTTAGGAGGCATCACTTTAGCAACTTTTCTTCGTTCTGTTCGACACTTGCACTTCATTGTGGTCCACGAGGCAGGGACCAGTGGATGACCCTCCTCACAATAGGACGTTACTACCCCCAACTCTGTACCCGCGGTAGAGAGTTCATAGTTACGCAGATCACCAAGTGAGAGAACAACTGCCAAAATAATGTCATCTGGACGAAAACAATTGTACATCTCCACCTGAAAAGATAAATATTGCAAGTTATAATCCACTAGTTAAGTTATATCATTGTTCTGAAAAGAGCTATCATAGTTGTTTGCAAACTATCTTAATATACGGTACTATACTGTACTATTAATGAGAGTTTTAGTTAATATCCAAGTAACTTTTATCAATACAATTAAAATAGGAACTACAGTATTATTTATCTTAATTTATAGTCATGACCAACAATAAGAACAAACCTTTTCTAATAAAAAAATAATTTTAAAGCAGTAGTAAATCTTAAGAAAATGAAAGATTATTTTTGAGTAGTGACAAGTATTCATTATTTTCATTCATATAAATTTATCCTACAGTTACCATTTCTGAAGCCAAGCCAGCTACAAAATTTGTCTACAAATGACAATTATTTGTTATTGTTTATTGAAAACAAAATATAAATTTTATGACAGAGATGGGGGTAATCATTTAATGGGCTAAGGTATCAAAATCAAGTTTAATGACCTCAACAAACGGTTTCAGATCTTTAGGCCAGAACCAGAGAGGAGACAGGGTATAGCAAACAACATATGGATGCTGCAACATCAAAATAACAAAATGAAGTAAGGAGGTAAAAGATGAAGTTAAACATATTGAAGTTGGCACAATAATGCCAGACAAATCACCACTGCTACTAAAGAGACTGCAGGGACACTATATAACCCAGGATCTATGTAACTAGGATCTATAATACAGCTCAAGTGAAAGAGCTCCAGATATTTGGAAAACTGTAAATAACTGTAACACTAACCCTCCCTCTCGGTCACCTCCCCTCTCTCCCAAGATTATGCTTGGTTGAAGATAAACATTAAAATTTTTAAACTCACAGTGTCAATTTGATGGTCCCTAACATTTTGTTTCTTAACAGTGCCAGAAACAGGGGAATGCAACTTGTTAGGACCGACACAGATGATAGATACAGTAGCCTGGTTTGGGTTTACACTCAAAACACGGCAGGTTACAACACTACCAGCTTCTGGCATCACTGTACCTTGTCGTCCCAAGGTAACCTGAAAAGTATATAACCAATGTAAGGAAATTTTTTTCCAAATGATAAGTAGTGTCACATCAAGAATGAAAAAGGCAAATGTTACCTTTACTATTTCAACATGACAAAGGTTAGCCTATATGCTTGAAAGCGGCAACAACTTAACTTTATCAGTCATAAAAAAAAAAAAAAAAAGTTTGTTCTCATGCCAAGATTTGAAAATTATTATTACAGCTATTACCAATGGTTACTTCATTATTGAAGATAAGTAATAAAGTTGGGAATATGTTTACAGTATTTATGATAAGGGTTAGAAACTTTTAAGAATTTCAGTACACTTAAAAAAAATTAAACAGTACAGTACCTTAACAACTTGGTTAACATAACCACAACTAGGCTCCACAACTTCTTGTGGAACAACTGTGACATGCCCTGCTAGAGAGGCATAGATGTATTTGTTAAAAGTATATGTTCCTTCACCGGCAATGAGTTTTTCACTAGCCTCACAGATTCTCTGTCCTGGCACACAAACAATGTGCCCGTTACTAGACTTCATGTTGGTACAGTACGCAGATGACCTGGAAATTCAGAGTTTTACTGTTTGATGACAAAAAAAATAGCTATATTTTATTCTATGCAAGTAATATTTATAAACAAGGTATAATGTAACAATTCACAGTAAGTAATTTTCTATGCACTGAAAGTGCTTAACTCATTATTTATATATGGGGCACTCCACCTGCAAGTTTCCTGTCTGGATTTAATTTAATTTATGTTAACCTACTATTACTTTGATATAGCTGTGCTCTAATCCACCCAAGACATCTCTGCCCAATACAATGCATCTCTACCTTTGTGACAAGTCTTGCGAGACACAATACAAAAGGTTTTCCTAAACTCAAGGTACACAATGAATCTACCGAACCCCTACGTGGTGCAGGCAGGAGCTGTGGTACAGCCGAGGGTGCAGGCAGGAGCTGTGGTACAGCCGAGGGTGCAGGCAGGAGCAGTGGTACAGTCGAGGAGTACCTACAACTAGAAGCAACGCGTGGAAACTTCTGCTACTATGTTGACCTAACAACCTGCCTAAACTATATTTCTGTCCGTACCGCTACAGGTCTAAAAATTATAAATCTCAGTTAAACTAATTTTTATTGTGGAAAATGGCAACTTAAATATTAGTTACTATATATTTTAACTAAGTAGCAAGTACTTATATAATGTTTGTTACTTTTTTTATTAACTGGCTTAGGTACTGTATACACAGCAATGTGCTGCTACCCTATTCTATATGAAAGATTACACAATGTAGATACAGTAAAAATCTAGCTATAAGTTCAGCTAATATTTCCATCTCACAGAATGGTTGGTCATACATGGAATCAGGAATGAAAATACCAGCCTCAATACAAAAACAAATCAACTCTGACTAGAGAGAGAACATAAAATGTAAGGCTGACCTATAAGCCTCCTTTAGCAAAAATCTAGGTACAGCACAAGAATATTTTCCAATATTCCTGAGTGTATGAAGTAATTACAGAACTCAAAGTACCTCAGACCATTTGGTCTGAAGTCTCTTATCTACACTGCGTCACTTGATCTACACTGTGTAATATTTCATATAGAATAGGGTAGCAGCACATTGCTGGGTATACTGTACTTAATTTTGCTAGTAAAAAAGTACAAGATACAGTGTGAGTTTGAAGTACAAGGTAGGAAACTATGAGGATGAAATTAGGTACTTTTTGGTTTTACTTTTGCACAGGGTATGAGTTGGACTTCCATGTTATACCAGCGGATTATTAGGTATGTCGGCAAGACGCCTCAGGGCTTGGGAATATTGGGGTCCTTTTATAACAAATTGGCGACTTTAAAGCTTCTACTAGTGACACAGCAATGAAACAAATACAATATACCAAACTGGGGATGAACATTCATATAGTTGATGACAAAGAGTTTATTATTATGACTAGTTTATCCTACACCGCAAATTGATATAATCGTAAATATGAACATTAATAAACTGTTTATTAAAAACAGTTTAAAAGTGAGAAGAGCATCAGTTTAATTTATCCAGGAGGGTCGCCGCCAGACCGCGCGAGGGTCGCCGCCAGGCAGCGTGAGTGAGGGTCCGCCACCAGACCCTAGTCGCCCTTCCTCACACATGTTGTGGCTGACAGACGTTGGGTCGCCAGGCGTGTATTTTTACATATTTATATAATTGTTTTACAATTAATCTGCACAGAACACACGCGAAGAAGACCCGGGGACACTGATGTGGAGGGCTCTTGGTGCTATAGTTGACTATAGAGGCTAGAACAGGCGCCGCGAGCCTACCAAAATGCCTCGCCACAAAGCTGTAAGTGTTGAGCCTATAGGCCACTCTTTTCAGTTCACTAGTATACAGGTTCTCGAGCCTATTGGGATCTTGTCATATTTACACGTTTGGAACTGTGTAGGGAGTCTGCCTCTACCTCTTCACTATGTAGTGTATTCCATTTGTTCAGTACATACTATGGTACAGAAAGATCATAAGGGCTGCTCATTTTAGTACAGCTTCATCTGTACTATAATGGTCGGCTCATTGTAGCTTCATTTGTATTCCTAATGTCTTGTCTGGCCAGTCCCTCAGAATTTTGCATGTTGTAATCATGTCTACCTTTACTCTTCTATCTTGTAGTGACCTGAGGGGTTTAATTCCTTTAGGCTTCCTCATTCCTCTAGGATGAGGCAATTGGTCACCAATATCAAGTATCAGTATCAAGAACATAATTTGCATATTTTTATTAGGGCCTAGTAGTATTGGTAATTTTGAGCTACTTACAAATAATGTCTCATTAATGTACACTGGTGTTTTCCTACACAGGGTAAGTTGTCTCGGCGCAATCGTGTTCAAGCCAGGGCCAAGCAAACACAGGAAACAAAACGTACTCAGTGCTTTGTCATTAATCGAGGAAATGTTGGAAAAGTTACGAAGAAACTCACACAGGATTTCCGGAGAGTGATGGAACCAAATACAGCCACCAAGCTCAAAGTGAGTGGAAATACGTTTAGTAAGAGATTCCCATGTAAAATTAAGAAAATCATTTAATGTGTTCTTTACTGTTTTATTTCCTTGACCTGTAATGCCTACTGGACAGTGAAGCACACATGTGCTTCACTATTATGATGAATGGTTAAGATGTCCATTAAGTTTTGTGAAGATTCATTCATATTTGTTTGATTAGTTGTTCAGAGGCATTAAAAAGTATGTATCAATGTAACCATGCTTAGATGAAATGATTAGGGTTGGGCCTATTCCATTCACTATTTTTTTGCTAATTAAATTATTTGTACACTATTCTATTTAGTAGTATGCAGTTAAAAAGCATACTGTTAAAGTATGCTTTTTAATTAGAATTAAATCCAAAGTCGTATGCAATTAAAAAGCAAATTGTCAAAGCACATTGTCAGGACATTGCCAAGGCCACCAAACAAGTCTCTCACAAATTCAACATACCACAATTTTAGTAATGTATCGGTAAAAAAGGTTCTTTGTAAAAAGAGCATTTTTCTTAGTGCAGTATTAACCCCTGCGCACCTGTTTTTGGCAAAACTTCATAGTGCAATTGTTAAGGACATATTTTTTGTTTTTATAAATGTTCAGGTAAAGTTAATGTCAAAATGTTTCCAAACACAACCATTTTCATTTCAAAACAGTGATGAAAACATTAAAAAAAAATTAAAATATAGCCTAATTAAAAAAATAGGACAACTCTCAGAACGAGATTTCTTGGTTGGCGCAACATATTGTTTAAGGTCAGAAGAAAAGTTACAACATTGAAAAATCTGAAATATAAGTAGAAACTATAATGGGGTCCACCATTTGGTGGACCCATTGACCCAAACTAATTTGTCAATTAGTTTAATTCTTTCTGTTTTTTTAAGGGTTCTCGGTCACTATTTATAATTAATTTGAGCAAGGTTATACTGTATATATTATTGTGTAGTAAGGACAGTATTTCACTATTACAGTAGGTCACTTTCCCCTACTCCTTCAGTCTCCTTAGAAAAGTGCCTGAAAGGTGTTTTTCAGTATTGTATTTAGTAGCCTAGTTAGTATTGCAAACACAGATGGATTATTTTAAATACATGGGAACTGTTTTAAAGTTTCATGGCAGGAAGTGCAAAATGTTTTCTAATGTTTTATATATGACTTTATTTGTTGCCTTTAATGTTTCATATATATAAATATTTATTTTTCCAGCAAACAAAGAACAATGCCATCAAGGACTTCATAGCAATATCAGCACAGTTGAATGTAACTCACTTGGTTGTATTCTCTCAGACAAGTGTTGGCTTGTACTTGAAATTGTGCAGATTAGCCCATGGGCCAACACTAACTTTTAAGTGAGTACTTCATTTTTCCTTGTACACTTTTATCTCCATGCCAGAATGTTTGAAATTTTGATTTTCATGTTGTGTGTGCTATTTCTGTTAATATCATATTTTTGTGTGTAACATTTCAGGCATTTTCTGTACAGTAATTTCATTACAGAGGAGCATTAAAATCCTGCACATTGTAAATTGTACGGTAGAAAGATGGATAGTTGAAAATAAAACTTTAAAGTACAAAATTTAAAGCAAAAGGATTTTGTATTTGAAAGAAATGACCTAATTAAAGGATAAACATATATTACACCCTGAATTCAACGGACTATATGGGACCAACCCCAATTCGTTGCAATGAGGGACTCATTGTAACTGGAGATGTTTCCAGGATGTATTTCCCATGCCTTATGGGCTGATTTCACTTAGCAAATTTCCCACGCTCTAGCCTTGAAATTTTATTTTCAAAGTAAAAAGGGACCATATTAGTGAATAAAAGCTGGGAAATCTCAAAATTAAAATGAGCCATAGAATTTGGTTTTAAATGAGCTCAGTGGCTTTCCCAAGGCCCCTTACTATCTATTATAATGTGTCCATCTACAAAATAAATTAATAATGTGATTGGAGGGATATTATTATTTTCCCCCTATCACATCCTAAATCCTTATCCTGATTCTTTCCAAGTGCTATATAGTCATAATGGCTTGGCGCTTTCCCCGATAATTCCCTCCCTCAAGAAAAAATTCCTCAAAGCGCTCAAATTTTTTTTTTCAAAACTCAAAAAAAATCTAACTGCCGAACCAGAGATTTGCCAAATTGAGGTGTGTTGAATCTAGGTTCCTGTATTATCATATTATTCTGCCACTCCATATCATGCATATTTAATAAGAAAGCTGGTCCTGGATTTAATTTCTCACACTCTGCTTCCTTATCAATATAAAAAATTTAATTAAACGTTTGTTTTTTCAGAATAATTAACTTTGCCAGAAGCAAAGATGTTTTGTCATCGTTAAAGAAGCAAAATGTATTCAGTGGGCAGTATCTAGTGGGGCCATGCTTGATGACCAATTTACAGCCTCAAGAAGGTGACCTCCATCTTCAGCTCTCTGCTAGAATGTTTCTAGACATGTTCCCGACCATTACACCAAATCAGGTATTGTTAATGATGACACGTCAATGTGATGCAGTGATGGTATCTATGTGAATCTGTGTTATTTTGCAACAGTGATGTAAACAAAGTTTTGTTACAAGTCAGTCCTTTTGACAATAAAAAACTATTTGCAATTTTGTTATTTTCGCTAAATTTGTTATTTTTGCTAAATTTGTGGGTTCATCTGTACATTAGATATCTTGTATTTTATTGTGTACTCTTGCTCAAATGGACAGCTTCTGAAACATACGAAGTTCTTTGCATTGGAAGTTTATTTTTTCCAGACATCTTTATGATTTTTTATTACTGCAGATTAGAGAACCTGCATTTGTGCATACAGTACTGTAGTTTAACAAAGTCTCTTGGAAATTGTATATATTTTTAAGTGTTGATTAGTTTTTTATATTGAACTCTGTTCCAGTGAATAAAGTAAATGGACCTTTTCCACTAGAAGTCTTCCGTTTCATTCTGTTGGAACCGCACAATTGTTGTACCTGTGCTACTCTAGGCTAATTAGCAAAAGTTTTTCTTTAGTAGTAATCAGTTGAATCCAGTCTTACCAAAAATGGTAATTTGGAAGCAATTTAGCATTCTGTGCTCAGTCATGTGTTTTGCAGTCACATGAGGCTCAGTGTTATTTTTAGGCAATGTCCCTATTCACTTACATATTAACCTATTGACAGCTGCTGGATCTACGACTTTTATAGCTTCACTGCCTATTACTACCTCAGTCATCCACCCTATCGGTTAAGGTGCTTTATATATATATATATGCTTTAAAAGGGCTCTTATGAAAAATGGTGACTGGTGTTTTGATATGCGAGGTAAATGATGGGGAAGATTAGACTGTGGTTAATGGTACACCTTTGTCAGTTTGAAAAGGTAAACTATTAAGTAATTGTTTACTGGGTAAAGTTTTATTTAGGTTATAAATTTCTATTCAGATTAAGGAGTCTGACTTTGAAGGATTAGGGGGGGTTGAGATGTATCAAATGCTTGTGAAAGCTGATGAAGTGGACTTTAAGAATGTTGAAGGCTTTGGCATGTTCACAGAGGAAATGTTTATTTAGTTTAATTCTGGGAATGTGCTGGTGGTACATTGTTTTAAATGTAATATATTGCTTAATGATTGATAATATTTATTCAAATATATCTGCCTTTTTCCAGTTAAATTTTTGCTTGAAGTTATATATAAAATGACAATTTGCTTAATGTCAAATTAATTTCTTAAATTTAATCTTCTATCTAAGGTTAAAACAGAGTCCATTCGGAGATGCTGCCTAATCCATTACGACTTTGAAGAAGGGCTGTTTGATTTCAGGCACTATTCTATTAAGGTCGTGCCGATCGGCATTTCGAAAGCTGTAAAGAAAATGAATAAAAGAAAATTACCTGACCTGAGCAACTTCAGTGATGTATCAGAATTTATGACCAAGTAAGTTTGTAAATTATCATACGGAAAAGGGTTGGTATTCCAGTATGCACAGCTACTTAACCAGTACCTTAATACTGTACTTCACTGAGAAAAAAATAAGTGCATTTAAGATTGTAAAGATATTTACTTGTTAAAATTTGTATAGATGAAACCACTTAGATTCAGAAAGAAATTGGAATTGGGAAAACATCTCTGTTCAGTTACACATTTAACATTTATTTTTAAATACAGTACTGCACTTTAGTCATTAACTTTGTATGGAATTATTATAAATATACTGTACTATTTTATAAAAAAACGTAACAAAAAATAGATGATCACAGTATTGTAGTGTTTGTTTTCTCAATTCTCTGGCATTTAACTGATCATATTAATATCCAAACAGGTCTGGATTACTTTCTGAGAGTGAAGCTGAAGATGACCCTTCTGCACATGTAACTGTCGATGTCAAGGTTGCCCCCAAAAAATTAGGGCGACAACAATCTTCAGTAAGGTTATCAGAACTTGGCCCAAGATTATCTCTCAAGGTTAGTACCTCACTACTTAAGGTAGAAGAAAGTCACACGTGAACATTTATTTGAATTTCATCTTGGGGAAAAAAATAAACAAGGCTTGAAAGCAAATGTATGTTTATATTATTATCTTTTGCAGCTTTTGAAAATTGAGGAAGGTCTTCTAGAAGGGAAAACTTTGTACAACAGCACTATTGTGAAAACTCCTGAAGAAATACTTGAACTAGAAAAGAAAAAGAAGAGAAATAAGTAAGTTGAATGAAGTTACCAATATTAAGGTAATACAAAAGATTTGCTAAAAGACAATTATCAATTACTACATTTTGCTGTAAATGTTAATTAGTGGTAATGTAAAAAATACTATAAGAAGTTAACTATTAAATTTGAGTCTAATGTAGTGTTAAATACAATAAATTAAATAAATAAATCTGATTCCCAGTTTCTTGGGAAGGGAAGGGAAGGTATCAGCCCACAAAAATATAAAGATATAATGTAGTGATAAAAGGTAAGTAGATACAGTATTAAGTCTTTCCCTGCCTTTAGTATTTGATATATTAGTAAACATTAGAGTTGAATCACCCCTGGTAGCACAACAGTTGGAGGTTAGGCCTAAGTGACTCAAGAGCCTCTTGTATATTTTTATTTGTTTCTTCCACATCACCTGATTGTTTATCACTATTGTGTCGAGAGAGGAGGGGGGAGATCATCTATCTATTTTGCTGCTTCAAATTTTTAACTACTGGGTACTTCCTATTTGCACACATTATTTTATAGGCAAGCAGGTGATTATTCCTTCACTTGTACAATACTGTAGTCTAGAGCACAAATATCTCGTGACAAATTCAAACAATTGTGTGGCACCAGATGCTGTCAGTGAATAACCTAGGCTCCCCCTTTTCCCCCATGCACACCCACATGCCAGCGAGTCCTGGAGGGCACTTGCCTCACAACTTTATCACACCTTTTAATTTGGACTGCTTGTCTTGCCAGTTTATTGCACCTTTTTTATTCGGACAAATGACAAATATCAAGAATATCCAGGTAAGCACTGGTAGTGTCCAGAAAGCACATGGTCTTCTATTTGGATTTTATTCATCAAAACATGCTTTGTTTTGTTTTGAATTCACAGTCCCCATGGTGTAGTGGTAAGACACTCGCCTGGTATTTCGCAAGTGCTTTGTCCTGGGCTCGTATTCTGGCCGGTAAGGATTTACTGGGCGTCAGTCCTTAGCTGTAGCCTCTGTTTACCCAACAGTAAAATGGGTACCTGGTTGTTAAACGATTTGGCTGATCGTATTGCGTGGAACATAGGATTAAGGATTTGTCTGAAACACTATGCATGCTAGGAGCTGTACAAGAATGTAAGAACTACTGTATTGTATATATAAATAATTAAAATCAATAAATAAATCTTGCATGCAGACAAATCATCCATCTGCATACTGAACTTGTGTACAGCAAGTCCAATGTATTTTCGAATGGATGGTTAAGATTTTCAATAAGATTGATTTGTAAGTTTTGTAAGATCCATAATTTACTGTACTGTAGATAGAATGCCTTTGCCTATCAGCTTTGAAAGTTTCATCTCTGGTATGGTGGTATAAGGAAGGTCCATATTATTATTATTTGGATCCGAAGGGCCATGGTAACATATTTTAGACTAATTTTGACACATTGTGTCAACACCTTGAATGATAATTTTAAAATGCACAACTACAACAAATATCATATGCAAATATTGAGATGCCAATGGTTATTTCCAGATCTCTCATTTGCAAACAATATCATATGAGGTTTTGCTCTAAAGTTAATTATGCATTTGTTGTTATCTCAGAAATGGTTAAAAATGTCCTTTACTATATCCAGTGCATTGTTCATATTTGATTCCCATTTTCTCTCGCACCATGTCCATCCATCTTCCTAACCTTCCCGTACCCTCGAATTTCCTAGAATATACTCTTAATAAGAGTCTTGTTTTTATTAATTTACAATTGTTTTCAGGCAACTGAAATTGAAACGAAAACAGGATCAGGAAATGCATGTTGAAGCAAAGAAGAAGAAAAAGGAAGAACATAAGAAAATATGTCTAGATGGCATGGGTATCAACAAGAAAGAAAAAGATAATGTAGAAAAAGTTGGAGATGATGCTGGTTGGGAAGATGTTCCAGATGATGATGCTCAATATTACAGAGATGAAGTTGGTGAAGAGCCTGATGCAGGTGAGAATAACATGCACTTTAAATGTTTTCACTTCATTAGTGACACACATAAATCCCTCAATCAGTTTTTGTACATCTTATTTAGAATTTCTACCCTCTAGATCCTTACAGCTACTTTTGTGGGTCTTTGGTGAATTCATAGTGTAAATATTTTAAGGCTCATTCTTATTTGGGATATTTATTAATAATTATTGTTGTTACATATAATTTTAGCGCTGTCATTGTATCATGGTACTGTATGTACCATGATACAATGTCGAAAAAAAGAAGTAACAAGTGTTAAAAAATCTTCAGACAAATGGCTAACCATGTTCATTGTATCATGCCATAATAACTCTTCCCCCCCATCCTTTTTTTGTTGTTGTCTAATGTGCTAATGTTGAGCACTGGTGAGTATTCTTGTGTGAAGAAAAACTAAGACCATTGAGATAAGCCTTGTTTACTGTACAGTATTAGATATTAGAAAGCCACTACAGTACTTGGATATATTTAGGACAAATTATAACTTATTAAATGTATTAAATCATCTTCAGTTTGTAAATAATTGGACAGGAAATATAACACAAGATTGAATGTAATTCTAAAATATCCATCCTCTGTCTTGCAGACCTCTTCAGTAAACAAAGAGCAACAAAGAGGAAAATGGGAGGTGGTGGACCTTTTAAAAAGAAGTTCAAGAGTAGCACCAAGACTGAGAAGTTGAAAGCCTCAGTGGACTCTGATGGACTAAGAAAGAACAAGAGCAAAGATGTCAAGAAAATCGGCATGAAAACCAAATTAGATAAAGAAAAGTTGAAGGGAAGGAAAAAACCACACGGGAAGAAGCTTGGCAAAAACAAGCACAAGAAGAATCGTTAAAATTTGGTTTCAGAAAGTAGGGATTTTATTGTACATTTCAAATTATGGAAAATAAACATCTTTTGCATTTATGAGTTTTATAAAAAAAAAATTATCTTAGACATATATAAACCAATTTTATTCAGAAAAGTGGAAATTTAGAATTTTAAATTATATTTTCTAGTCAGTACAGTAATTTTTTTTTTTTAATTTGTTTAAGAACATTACTCTTTACAAAAAATTAATATCAGGATCCTTTTTTCATTTTCTCATTCTTTTATTCATCATTACAGTTCCCCACTATTTCCTTTCCATTTCCCACTATAATTCCATTACTTTGTATCATTCTCATCATGAATAAACTAGTGCCACTATACTTGGTAGTCATCCACAGCCACACCTTATCACTTCATAAGGCAAGGTGTACAGTGATCCTAATGAATTATCATTTGTATTTCATATATGCAGTACAAATATATACCTGGCCTGACAGCCGAGTGGACAGCGCTTCAGATTCATAGTCCAGAGGTTTCTGGGTTCGATTCCCGGAAACAGTTTCTTTCACCCTGATGCCCCTGTTACCTAGCAGTAAATAGGTACCTGGGATTTAGACAGCTGCTTCCTGGGGGTGTGTAACATAAAGGAGGCCTGGTCGAGGACTGGGCCGCAGGGACACTAAGCCCCAAAATCATCTCAAAATAACCTTATAATAACCCTCATTACAAATCGCTTCCATCCACTGGGACTGGTCAGTGCAATGGTGCAGATGTCCAAGGTCCAAGTGGTTGGGCACCACTACATTTGCATATTCCTTCCAAGTGCTATATAATTGTACTGGGGTATTGCTTTATCTTGATACAATTATCTGCCTCGTCCTTTACCATGTTTTGTGTTCACTACCTCTAATTTACACAGCTCACAACCTCGCCTCTTGTCCCAGCTTTCCTTCTCTTGCACTTGGATTCATTTGAATATAATACCCAAATTCATTAAAAAGAAGCAATGATTGAATTAATTGAATAAATAATATGTAAGATGTTTTTAATTTGTATACCTAGATTTTTACACATTGTATACTATCTAAATGTTTGATTTATCTCAGATAATAAGATTTATCTGTGATTTTCTGATTTTTGTAGCAAAAGCGTGCACAATATCTTCAATTTTTCCACCAGCAATTTAAATTAGTGTATGAAGAGTTCATCCCAAGTATGTTTTCTCTCAAGATTTTTCCATCATGCATTAACATTGGAGTTTTTACTTTCATTATACAGTAATCCCTTCTTATTGTTCATGCAGTCCATCCTCAGACCAAATCTATTACCATGATAAACCACATTTCCCCCCCACCTTTTCAAGCCACATGGATAGTTATCTATATATTTGTGATTGAAAGCATATTACAGTTTCAGCAACGTTCTACATGTAAACTGGCAAATGAACCTTTGACGTAAACATGTTATTCTCAAGTAATAACTTTAATGTAATATAACTTGCTGGGTTTAAAAAAAAGTATTGTATACTTAAATTTCTTTCAAGAATTTGGTTTTGTGTAAATGGAATTTGTAGGCACACTAAAACATTTTCAAATTCCACATGTCTCATTGTCAATAATATATATTAACGTAACCGAACACAATGAAACTTAACCTAAAGTAACCTTAACTTGACCTAACCTAATCGTGGATGGAGATACACTATAGCACAAATTATGTAATTGTTCCCAATACATTCCCTTGAGGGGATCTCTCTAAAGGACTGGTTGCTTCCTCTCTTGTCACCACTCATCCTACAGTCATGAAACGCTTGTTCCTTGAAACAACAAAAAGTTCTGCCCTCGCTCGCAGTCACCCAGTTCATAGATAAGTCTAATTCTGCAGACGATGTAGGCTACACCATCGTCTTTCCTGACCAAACTTATATGTACCACCTCCCGGCTGAATTTTATGCATTTCATCAACTGCTTTCCCGACGTCAACTTTTCTTTGCCATTGAGGTTGACTTCGACAGTGCCTTCGAGTCATTTAACCCTATGTATCCTTTGGTAGTCGAAATTCAACATTGGCTATGATTATTTATTTATTTATTTATTTATATACAAGAAGGTACATTGGGGGTTAAGAGAGAACATAGAAATGAAGTTGATTTTACATTCTTGTAAAGCCACTAGCACGCATAGCGTTTCCGGCAAGATTGTACAGTAGGAGTACAGTACAGTAGTACTCCTACATGTACAGTAGGAGTGCACTACTGCCCCAGGATGGGTACAGGGGTACACGACCGCCCACAGGATGAGTACAGGGGTACACGACCGCCCACGCGATGAGTATGGGGTGCATAATAAATTAACTAAACTGTCTCTGAAGCACTGTTGGTTGCCAGTTTATGTTTATAGTATTGATTCTTGAGCATTATTATCCGTCGGTTATTAATTGTTTTCCGGCATTGTTTACTGATCCTGGTAAATACTTTGCTCACTAAATTGGTCTTATGAGACTTAAAGGCCGTCCTGTATCGCTCGGATATTTCTTGAATTATCGCTCAGCTATTTGCTTAATTATCGTTCGGCTATTTGCTTAATTATCGCTCGGCTATTTCCTTAATTATCGTTCGGCTATTTGCTGAATTATCGATCGATTGTTTTCTTAATTATCGCTCGGCTATTTCCTTATTTACTAATTACCACTACCAGCTACATGTAGCATCGGTTCTTGAACACCAATATTTGAATTCCTTGAAAACAATCGGCTTCCTACTGCCCCTCACACAGCACTACTGTCGTTAGATTGTTGCTCCGGCACAGCTTGAACACTTTATTGCACTTTGAAATGTGTAATAAAGATACAAATTGAACACTTTACATGACATATCGGCCACTTTGCACAAGTGTCACGGGTTCTATCCCATAATAAACGGACAGTATAAATCCATCACCGCCTATGCCTAGCAGTGATGTTAATAAAAACTATTAAAATCATATAGTGTACGCTATTACTTTTAAAACAGTATCAATCGGTGAAAAAAATAGTGGGCAAGTTTTGTGGCAAATTTGGTACTTTTTTAGTACCAAATTGCCGATCTGAATCGGCAATTCAAAATTGGCAACCCTAGACTGCTGGGGTAGAAGAAATGGCTGACCTTGTACGTCCGACCTCGGCAACCACAGTGTTGAAGGGCACCATGGGACCTGAGGTGACCTTAGGTGACCTCATGGGACCTTAGGCGACCTGTGCAAGGATATATTGCAACCTGCAGTGAAGTGTGAAGTCTCTGAATATCCCAGATGTCAAACTTCTTCTCGATTATACGTGGTTTGCTTGGAGGGTTTTCTCCTCCCGATGACTGCAGTTTTTGCAGTGAGAACTCTTGGATAAATGGCAGTGCTTGTGAATGTGGAGACAGCGTGTCTGCCCAAAGAGGCTCACAGGTGTTTTAAGATAAACTGAGGTAGTGTAGTAGTTACAGATATTAGTGTTTCGGTGAGAAGTTAACTCACAAAGTGCAAATTGCTTTAATTGTTATTAATAAGAAAAAGTAACAGTGGTGGTTAACTGTATTATAACTCATTGGTTCGTGAGAAACTAATGTGAAACAGTTATGAAAAGATAATTTATAAGTATTCAGGGCAACGGAAATATCAGGCCTTTCTGCAATAACTTCTGCTGTAACTGTGAGAGAACAAGCTTAGAGGACCCCAGGTAGAAGTTGCAAGGAGATCCATGCCCAGCCAGAGGTCGGGATACATTAAATTGGTAAGTTACCTTGCCTTTTATCCTATAAGAGTTAGATAGCCTATGCACAGTTCCAGAATATTTTCTGGGAATCTACTATAGTCGGATATTTAGGGAACGAAAACTTGCCTGTGGATTCTTTACGTTACTCTTGATAATTATACACGGGTAGTCGCTATTGTTTGCTGGTTTTATTGTGGCCCGTCCTCACAGCAAATCCATTTATTACCATGAGAAGCCACACCCAGTCTCAAACCTCCTGGATAGTTATCTAGGTATTTGTGAGGGTCTGAATGTATATTACAATTCCAGTAATAGTCTACATGTCAACGGGCAAATGAACCTTTGTTATAACTTTAATGTAATCACTCGGTACCCCTACTCAAATCTCTGAATATGTTAGATATTAAGTCTCTGCACATTCTCTCATGTGTATTATACATATATAAAACGCTAAACTATAATGCCAATCCTGATCTTAAAAGCTTCATAGAAGGTTGTAACAGAACCCATGAGCACCACACCAGAAATAAATACAGTTTTGATATTCCTAGAGTACGTCTTAATCAAACTAGAAATGCTCTGCAAATCAAGGGGCCCAGAATGTGGAATGACCTTCCCAACCATGTTAAAGACTGTACCTCTCTCACCCAGTTTAAGATAAAAACTAAACACTACCTAATAAATTCCCTGTAATCTACCTCACTCCTCTATTGTCAACCCATGTCTGTTATTTTCTTTTTTTTTTTAATCAACACTGTTTGTCAACCTATTGTATTTGTGCTGCTTTTTCAGTCATGTTCCCCCTTTTTTTATCTTTATTTGTATTTGTTCTCAACACTTTTTATTCTTTATGCTCAATTAGTATTAAGTTCTAGATATTAATGTTTTTCTTGCCCGAAACGCATTGCGTAATAGTGGCTTTAGGCATTGTATGTACTAGCTCTATCTATATATCAATCCATTAATGTAACATCACTTGTATGTATATACCTTACCTGAATAAACATCTGAATCTGAATCTAATATAAATCGTTGGTTTAAAATATAAAAAGTGTATGCTGAAAATGTTCTCTTTGGAGAATTTGGTTTTCTGTAAACAAAATTCGCGGGTACACTGAGACAGTTTTCGAATTTCATATTTTTTTATTTTTTAAATATACAAGAGTTCTTACATTCTTGTAAAGCCATTAGCAATTTCTGGCAATTATATGGATAATTAAGTAGAACAATATTAAAAGTCTAAAATATAACGTGTATAAATCACATAAATGTGAATTAACATAAACAATCTGTAGAAAGAATACAAAGTAATAATACATACAATACAATTTTATTTAGGTAAGGTACATACATACAATAAATTTTTATAAGGATTGGTTGACTTATAGGTAGAGCTAGTACATACAATGCCTAAAGCCACTATTACGCAAAGCGTTTCGGGCATGACGCTTTGCGTAATACATTTGGACACCTATAGCTTGATGTATTACGCTTTGCGTAATACATAAAAGGACATTTGATAAATGTGCCATGTGCCATGGGAGTAATAGCTCACAAAATGAGGTCATTAGGAACAGCAGGTAAAATAGGGCGATGGATATTCAATTTTCTGTCAAACTATCATAGTGGTCGAGTAGCTGCGAAAGACATGATCTTCCCGCTCTAAATCCATGTTGATCAGGGTTGTGGTGGTCATTGGTCTCCATAAAACTAGAGATCTGACTTCTGATCACTCTCTAAAACTGCAATTATGTAGAACGTTAGTGCGACTGGTCTCTAATTCTTAGCCAAGGCTTTATAAATAATAAATAAATGTTAATTCAGGTAAACTCTTTGCTCCCTCCCTTGTGTAGGGAGCTATATCTGCTGATTTAATAATCCTATTAAACACGAAACACGCATAGCGTTTCGGGCAGGTCATTAATCTAACATATCAGGTAAGATGAAAAGGTACATTGTAGCAAAGTTTTATATCAACAATATAAATTGACAGAGATGATTACACTGGTAAAGATTAAGTACTTAATTAGTCTTGAGTACTAATATTGGGAAAGTGGATGGTACAAGATACAGTGTGAGTTTGAAGCACAAGGTAGGAAATTATGAGGATAAAATTAGGTAGAATTTGATTTTACTTTTAAACAGGGCATGGGTTGGATTTTTTTTTTAATTTATCAGGGAGTGAGATCAAAAGACAAGATCCAAATGAAGGCATTATGGTATATTTTTTTGCCAAAGCTTTGTTCCCTCCCTTGTGTAGGGGAGCTGTATCTGCTAATTTAAGCACTTCTGGTATATCATTTTTTCCCTCCAGTGTCCAAGCTTTTTCCCCACACTACACTGAGTGCCTGTGCTACTGGCAATTTGCATTTCTTCATAAATATTAAATTCCATAAGTCTGGACCTGGGGCCGAGTGCATGGACATGTTGTCAATGTCTCCTTCAAATTCTGCAGAGTTCGTGTTATGCGTGCTAGTGGCTTTACAAGAATGTAAGAACTCTTGTATATATATATATATATATATATATATATATATATATATATATATATATATATATATATATATATATAAAAGAAAAAAAATCATGTGCATGTAGAAAGGGCATACAGCTTTACCCAAGGACTTATACTAGTGCCTTCAGACCCTCAAAGTGTATGATTTCTCTCGTCTCAGACCTAAGTGTTTGGAACAGCATATATGGTTTTCTTAAAATAGATGACAGTGCCTCTATAGGTCTAATTCCATTTCATCTAAGTTACATGTTCATTTAGCTGTTTCTATAGCCTCATCATGATGAATAATGTCTGTATAACATGGCAAAAGAACTCATTAGATATTCTGGACCCCCTCTGTGAATCAAATTTATAAACAAATATAAGTTTTAAAAATTCGGTGAACCAAAAATGAAATGGAGAAACTCAAGTCGGTTATATTCTAAGAATGGATAAAAGTTACTCAAAATTCAAAATCAGTTCCCTGCAAACACACAACGTAACCGTCCCTATTGTTACCTTGTTACAAAGTTGTTTCATCAATCTCTGACTTAACCAAATATATGTGACCAAAAGTTTAGGTCGCTAAAAGGCCAGTATTTTCTGCCTTAAACCTGGCGTGCGGTGTGGGAAGTATTGGTGTGCGGGAGGCGGGTTTATTGGAGGAAGAGAGCTAGGGACCTGGGCCCGGATGGCTGGCTCGGGGGCCCGGATGGCTGGCTCAGTGACCTGGGCCCAGATGGCTGGCTCAAGCCGGCATTTTTCACTTCTTGTATTGACAGTGAGATGAACCGAGGATGGGTGGGGCTGGGGATGGAGGAGGATAGCATGCTGGTTAGTGACGAGAGAACACGCAAGTTTGAGAAGATGAACGTTTGTGGGGCGAGCATTGGGGGAAGGGACGCGTGTCTTTGATTGTATGTTAGACTTAACTTTACAGATTCCCATAGTCAGGGATTAGGAGCCTGTTAGGCTCCTCCAGATTCCTTATTCCCTCCAGATTCCCATGGACCAGTTCTGTACAAAGTCGTGTACAAGCTTGACTGTTTACTCGCTAGAGAAGATTGTATGAGGACCCGTTGGGCATGGACGCCAGTGGTCATCACAGGCGCCTTCAGAGGACAGTCTTCAGAAGACTGTCACACCTCTGATGCAGAGGTCCTAGTCTAAGTTACTAGCGAATTGGGTAACACTCTGGGGTAGATATGGTGGTAGTGTTGGTAATGGTGGCTCTGTGGTGGTGGTAGTGGCTGCCTCTTGCTGGTGTTGATGATGATGCTGGTATTGGTGTCGGTCACTAGAAGGTCCATAACGGTGGTACTGAGTACTGGTAGTGCTGGTACTGGCTTCGGTGGTGGTAGCATGATTCGTGTTGGTGCCGCTGGTCTTGGTGACCATGTTGTTGTTGTTGGTGCTGGTGCTGGTGGTGATGACGGCGATGGTGGTGGTGGTGACGGTAGTGATGCTGGTGGTGGTGACGGTGGTGGTGGTGACGGTGGTGCTGGTGGTGCTGGTGTTGGTGGTGGTGACATCACGATGCCGGTGATGTGGCTTAGTCTCTAGGGTTAAGTCCTCACCCTCATGTTTATACTGCAGTTGAATGTGTATTTTACACACAAACTTCCAGCCTGACACATTTTAATATTGTCTTCTTGTATCTCCTTTGTTTACAACTTGACTTTGCAGAGTTTGAGGCGATAGTGGCCGTAAACACACTCCAGGGGCCGATGCGCGTTGCAAGCGTCCGTGACTCTGCAACACTGTTCTCTATAACCGGGAAACATAGGGTAACACTGACTCTGAATTAACATACTAGTTGTATAGGAGAGTGTGTGCAACAAGCGTGTTCAACGGTCACCTTGCAGTGTGCAATGTTTACATAAGACAGCCAGAGAGGGACACGCGGGGCTCACAAGAAATTTTGAGCTACTGGAATATAATTATGTTGCTGGAATAACTTAATACATTAGTAAGAATTAACAGATCTGGAACATTTCTCGATGATTGGTCTACGCTGCCCGCTACCCGACGGGCCCTCAACACATCCTCTCGTCCGTATCTGCTATGGACGGCGGTACAAAATATGGTCTTGTTCCCGGAAAAATCCTCGTTTTGTACTATTAATTTTGTAAGAAGAGAAGGGAGGCAACAGCCCAATTTTAATTTTCCTAGGCCTAGCAAGGAATATTTACGTACTGAATTAGGTCTTATGTTGCGCATGGTAGGCATGGAATTGCTTATTTAGGCCTAGGAGCCAGAGCTCAACCCCCGCAAGCACAACTAGGTGAGTACACACATTATCATTATACCGGGGTCTCGCGGCTGAGTGGACAACGCTCTGGGGTCGTAGTCCTAAGGGCCCTGGTTCGATCCCCGGTGGAGGCAGAAACAAATGGGCAGAGTTTCTTTGGCTGCTTCCTGGGGATGTGTGTGTGTGTGTGTGTACTCACCTATTTGTGCTTGCGGGGGTTGAGCTTTGTCTCTTTGGTCCCGCCTCTCAACTGTCAATCAACTGGTGTACAGATTCCTGAGCCTACTGGGCTCTATCATATCTACATTTGAAACTGTGAATGGAGTTGTCCTGGTGTACTGCTGCTAATTAATTATCGTGCCATCACATTACTTGAAAGATTTCACGAGGATTCATAATTCCTGATTCATTGAATGGGCCATCCGGGAGGACATTCATCAAGGCTCTTCATCTCAAACCAACTTCCCCAAACGATTAAAATAGACCCTTGGGAGATAACCACATAGAAGAGAAAATTGTCTCATTAATGCTAGAGACAGCTCCCGGGGAAGATAAAGCGCGCCTCGTCACTGCAAGCCCCTCATGCTGGGGATTTCCTATTATTATTATTATTATTATTATTATTATTATTATTATTATTATTATTATTAATGTGTCCCCAGGAACCCGCCTTGACCTTAGTATTGGTGTTGCCCTTGGACCTTGAGACATCTATATCCACCAAACACGTGTGTGTGTGTGTGTGTGTGTGTGTGTGTGTGTGTGTGTGTGTGTGTGTGTGTGGAGTAATGTATCAACAGCAGACCAATGCGGCCACCGTGGTCTTATCTGTCGTAAGTCAGCTGGAAAGTAATTTATGAGAAAATATTGAGGCATTCAGTTCGATCCCAATCCAATGTCTCAGTATTTTCGGGGGGCGACCGATGGAAGAACATCACTACCGACACCTGATTGTGGACGGGTACCTGACTGTGGGCGGGTACCTGATTGTGGGCGGGTACCTGATTGTGGGCGGGTACCTGATTGTGGGCGGGTACCTGATTGTGGGCGGGTACCTGACTGTGGGCGGGTACCTGATTGTGGGCGGGTACCTGATTGTGGGCGGGTACCTGATTGTGGGCGGGTAGCTGACTGTGGGCGGGTACCTAAGCGAGGGCGTTTATCTCGTAAAACTTGGATTGTGGTACCGGATGCTGCCTCCAAACTCCTAGAAAGTCATATAGAACATCTGGTTGAGTAACTTTTAAGCTCATCGTGGTTGAGTGGGTTGTGCGCACGGTCTGCTGGGAAAGGAGAGTTCAGCAGGCACGGCTGACTCTCACCTTACCTCACTATACCTAAAAATGCTGTTCCCAAATTAAATTTTAAATTTGCTGTTCCCAAATTAAAAAAAAATATTATAATTTTAGTGAGCTAACGTAACTAGTCAACTGTCTTTGTGATAAAGTGCACAGATTCACGAAGCAGTTACGCAAGCACTTACGAACCTGTACATCTTTCTCTCAATCTTTGGCGGCTTTGTTTACAATTATTAAACAGTTAATCCCAACACACTAGAGGCGATGGACCAGCTTTACCATCTCTCGACACAGCTGTAGGTGGGTGTCGTGCAACAGTTGCTGATGCTGCAACTGGTGCAATATCTTTAAGTCTCCGTGAGGGATGCCGCGCCCAGCTTAGGGGCGACAGACCGGAGCTCCTCACTGAACTCTGAAATGTATTCGATTCGCTCTCAATAGTACGCGAGTCCAAGACGAATTTATGCCTCTCCTTTCCTTCTTGGCTATTGAAATCGATTTTCTCCTTGCCATAAGAAACTCTTGAGCGAGACCGTTCACAGCAGGTTGACGCTAGGCTCTTAGTGACATGCAACTGTTGCGTTCACAGCAGGTTGACGCTAGGCTCTTAGTGACATGCAACTGTTGCGTTCACAGCAGGTTGACGCTAGGCTCTTAGTGACATGCAACTGTTGCGTTCACAGCAGGTTGACGCTAGGCTCTTAGTGACATGCAACTGACTCACATTCCACATCCATGATTTCATGGCCAATAGGAATCGCTCACGTCGTTACTCCTATGTGATTGGTCGAGACACCACCGTGTCCGCAAATTTGTTACAAGATAAGCAAAGAAAACATAATACGAACGTTATAATGTAATACACAAGTAATACGATCATTATAAGGCGAACATCAGTAATACGAATATGATGATACTAACCTACACTGACATATATGATTCACACATTACCCTAATATATGTTGGGCGTAGCCTAATGACACTCACAGTAGGGGAATTGGAGTCGCAAACACAGGATACATAACCAAGATACAGGATACATAACAAGAGGCACAGGATATATAACAATTTATACATACAAATACAGTACTAGGAAACTATGCAGAGATTTAAGGGTCCTGCAACACAGTGGTCCACATTCACGACTCACAATCGACGTACCCGGGTTCAATCCCAGGCAGGACAGAGACGGTTGGGCACGTCTCCCTTCACCGGGTATCTCTGCTAATCTAAGAGGAAAATAGGTTCCCGGGAATTACGCAACTGTTGTGGTTTGCAGCTTCGGGAAATTCAGTAGATGGCCTAGGAATAAACCCAAGTACATACTTTTTGCCCCACAACAACGGGAATTATCGTTATATAAACCTTCAAGTGGTTTAAGTCTTGGCCAAATGGCTGGGAGTCCTTCGAGGATATTTTCCAAAAATGTTTTTGGAGCTCGACACACAATCATTAGTCACTGTAACGTGAGCCACTGTCCAGCAATTTATAATTATTACAAAGTATAATTATATGACACATTTAATTTGATTTTGGAAGTACAGTATATTGCTGGGGATTATCTTTGTCATGTTCTTTGTGTCGAAGGATTGATGTCATGTTCTTCGTGTCGAGGGATTGATGTCATGTTCGTTGTGTCGAGGGATTGATGTCATGTTCGTTGTGTCGAGGGATTGATGTCATGTTCGTTGAACGCCGTGGAAGATGAGGGAGTTTAGGCGCGATTTATTGTAACAAACAATGTGCACACAATTTCCTTCCACGTCATTGGCCAGCATAACAACAATCACAGATCACTACAACAATGTGAGGCACAGATTGTCTCGAAATATATTAATTGTATCTCTGGTATATTTACTAAGCTAATGAGGATAATTGTGCTACGGAGAGAACAAATGATATAAACAAAATACAATTACAGGTTTCGGATGACGATGAACCCGGATATCACCATTCAAATAGACAGTTCTGATTTCTGCTGCCATTGTTGTCGTCACATCTTGCTCCATCAGATGTAGCTTGGGGTTCCTCCTCAGCGACTAAAGTGCTGCTCAGTCGTACCCTCTGTCTTTTAGTGGTAGGGATTCCTTAGCAACGTGAACCTCTTAAGTAAGTCCACTACGGGCTCACCATAGCCCCTGCTACTTGGAACTTTTTGTTTCCAGTAGCTGAATCTAAAACAACAACAACAACCCGTTGAGTTCCTCATGCACCTCCTTATTTCTCTCCGTAGACATGTTTATGTTGGCATGGCTGGAGGTTCTACATTTGACATTTCTGATGAGGTTTTACTGTTATTTTCGTCCGCATGTGAGAGGTTACAACTGTGGCTGGTACTTTGTCTAACCCACTATGATGTTTCTCGATGTACTCATATCTAGTACTCTTTGGTGCCTCCCGCTGACTTCCGTGGCACGTTCTCTGTACTTTTCTCCGGACCTTTCTGATTCAGGCCTTGTGTGTTCTGTCTATACAACCAAGGGTTAGTCTTCCTATGCTCGTCGCCTTCCTTTCTGAGTGGGATGAATAGTTCCGTGGCATCTGAACCTCTTTTGAGCTACGAATACCATCATCTTATTGGTCTTCCTCTCCAATTTATAAGCCCATTAGTGCCCTCGTGTGTGGCCTGGTGCACTCCTTAGCATGTGTGCCGCTGGCCTGGCCCCGTCCCTCAGCTCTGCGTGAGGGGGAGACTAACACAGTGGCCGCTGCATGGCTTCCAGGGTGTCTCATATTGTGCCTTGCCGTCCGCATCATCGTGGCTGGTCTCGAGGGACAGCGTTGGCGTCCGTCCGCTGGTAACAGATTTACTTGTGCACTCAACGGTTCAGGCCAATTGCCGTCGTTATGGCGGGCACACTCATCTATCAACCCCCCTCACACTCACTTTCACACACACTCATCTGCACCCCACGCACTTATCTACACCGTCACACTCGCCTACCGTCGCATCCACCCACTGTAACACCCACCCACACCCACACCCACACCCACACCCAGTCCTCCGTAACCCCCCTCCACCGGGCTTCATTACCATGCGCTCACTCGCAGCTCCCAACCTCTGTAGAGGACTACAAAGGAAGCAACAAAGCGACAGACCGTCGGCTCAAAACGAGGCAGTTTGCTAATGGAACTGTGAGAGGGACGGAATGACACGCCCGGCTGAGGGCCGGTCTGCCAGCACTATTATGAGACGTCCGGAGGACCCTCCAAAAGTGGCGCAAATTGTCATAATTATAAACAACAGTTGATCTTCGCGCACAGGTTTATTTTAATGTTTCAGTGTTGGCCTTTGGTGATTGTTGAACTCTGTTGACTTGTTCAGGTTCTTATGGTCATCAAGTCCAAGCTGTGCATCAAGTCCAAGCTGTGCATCAAGTCCAAGCTGTGCATCAAGTCCAAGCTGTGCATCAAGTCCAAGCTGAACATCAAGTCCAAGCTGTGCCACAAGATTAACCGGGAAGCCAAGCCAAGCCGCAGGCTTCAACTAATGAAGAGAATCCGTGCAAGTAATTGTTGACGCCTGGCGAACGGGGGGTGTGGGGGAGGCCGGGAAGCGTTCGCATAGACGCCTCCGGATTGCCCCGGATGCCTCCGCTGATGGGAAAACCCGCCAACCTCCACCAAACATTACAGTGAGGGACGACTCCAGGGATGTTTCCTCCCCTGGGAGAGAGAGAGAGAGAGAGAGAGAGAGAGAGAGAGAGAGAGAGAGAGAGAGAGAGAGAGAGAGAGAGAGAGAGAGAGAGAGAGAGAGAGAGAGAGAGAGAGAAAGAGAGAGAGAGATTAACAATTCTAAACTGCACGTGTCAATAAGCGCAAAACATCGCGGTGAAACAATGAAATAGGCGAAAATAGAAGATAGACCAGAGTAAATATTAAAGGTGTGATAATCCAAGGGGGAAGATTAGGGGCGATAAAATAATGAGAAAGGTTAAAAGGGGAAATAAATCAAGGGAATGATTGAGATGTTGATAAACCAAAGGGAAGGTTAAAGAGGAAGTAAAGGAAGGGGGAAGAGATTATGGAAGCCATGTGTAATCCGCACACCTTATCCGGATGCCAGCCACTTAACCGTAAAATTCACTTAACCGTAAAATGAAGCGAGGCAGAAATTCATTGTGGGAAATTAAAATGGGTAATAAGGCCAGATGTTCCCTGTTCCAGCCGCCCTCTCTCCCTTATTCTCTCCCGTCCTTCTGCCCTCTCTTCCACATGTCTCTCATTGTCTCCGGCCCTCTTTCTCTCTCTCTCTCTCCTTCCTTTTCTACCTTCTTCCCTCCAACCCTCAGTTCCTCTCTCTCTCCCTCTGTCCCTCCCTCCCTCTCTCCCTCTGTCCCTCCCTCTGTCCCTCCCTCCCTCTCTCCCTCCCCCACGGTGGGAGGCCCGGGGCCCCTCACACCATTACCTGGATTACAACACAGCCCAGAGATTATATATCCCGTTAATTACTGGTTCACCGCCCTGGCGGGAACCTGTAGAACCACCGCTCACCGCGGCATCAACACCTTCCTGTACACAACCTGTACAACTGGTGGGGGTTGTGGTGGTGGTTTGGGTGGTGGTGGTGCTGATTGTGGTAGTGGTTGGTGGTTTTACATACCTATCACTACTTGCCCTTTATTGTTTACTTGTGAGGGAGGTGTAGCTCTTCACTACTCCCCGCCTAGTATGCTTGTTGCTCCTGGTGCCTTAAAATGGAACTATTTTGGCGTTGGAAATTCTTTGTCGAATCTTGGCTTAAAGTTATAGATGGAGGTGGCTTCCTCAACTTCTTCCTTCAGTGCATTCATCTTGAATTTCTTCGACTCAATTGCGTTTCCAGCTTCCACTTGTGTCCTCTTGTCCTGGTTTCTCTCAGTTTGAAGAGGCTGTCCTTGTCCATCTAGTCTATTGCTGCCTGTATCTTCCATATTGCGATTATATCCCCCTCTACTTCTTCTATCCTCTTGGGTTGTGAGATTTGGTTCCATTAGACTGTCCTCATGGCTCAACCCTCTTAGCTCTGGCACCAGTCTTCTTGTACACCTTCATATTCTTTTCAGTTTCTATTTTATGCTTCACAAGAAGCAGATTCTTTGCCGGTTCTTCATGCTCCAGTATTGTTCTAACAAATGTCCTGTTTTAGGTTTCAAAACGATGTTCTTATGTTCGCTAGCGTCTCATATGCCGCCGATGTTATCCTGTTTATGTGTGGCTCTGGTGGCAGTGTTGGAATTATATTCACTCTCAATGCTTTCCCTCTTTTTGATTCCTGTAGTTGCCTTGCCCTTATAGTGTAGCTATCTCTTGGTCTCCTTTTTCCCCCCCTTTCCTATCTTGATTACCTTACATTTGTTGGAATTGAATTCCAACAACCATTTTTTTCGCTCACGCCTTGAGTTTGTCAAGGTTGAGTTTACGGTTTGGTGGTAATGGTGGTGGGTGATGGCGGTGGCGAGAGAGGGTGGTTGTGGTGGTGGTGGTGGTAGTGGTGGCGGAAGTGGTGGTGGTGGTGGCGGGTGAGTGAGCAGCTAGTAACCTGAGCAAGTATGAAAATCTTCACGGTACAAAATATTCAGAGTATGTTTTTCCCTGGCGGGGGAGAGGCTGGTGTCGCGATATATATACTAGCCGCCTCGGGGAGAGGTACCATGGGTGTCAAGGGTGTCAGGGGTGCCAAGGGTGTCAATTAGTTTCAATCACTGCTAGGTTTAAATCGTTAGATTTGCTTGCAACATCTGGTGGGCGCGTGCGGGCAACAGCTGGTCCGAGCCGATTAGAAACACATTTGCATTAATTCCCTCTCTTAACTTAAAATGTTTAATGAGTGAATTTGTGACCGATTAGTCCTGACTCCTTCAGTTATCGTACCTCAGCGTTAATAACCTTGTGTGACGGTACAACTCTCAGTTATCGTATTCTCCTTGTTACTTAAATCATTTCCTACTTACTAAAATATTTAACCTACCAACATCACCACCTGCACGATTGCACAAATTTGCAACTCCTTTTCGCTCTTGTGAATTTAATTAAAGTACGAGTTTGCAAAGTTTGCCTTCCACCCGCGTCCTCAGGGGACGCCTTGATGTCTCTTGATGTCCCTTGACTCGTGAATCACAATGACGGCGACCGCCCCCGCTCTCTCTCAGACAGTCAACGCCCGCGTCTTCACAGTGGCATCATTTACCGCCACCAAGATGGCTACGACCGTGCCCTTGGTGGCTGGCAGGGGGCAGAGGTGAGAGGGGGAGGTGGTGAGGTGTTGCATGGAGTGCATGAGATGCATAGTGTTGCAGAGTCAGTGATGGTCCTGCAACACTTTACCCGCCCACCAGCTGGCGAGGGTAAACAAGGGCAGGTACAGAGATGTATGAGGAGAGTGCTCCCAACAGTGCCTCTGGAGGACGTGGGTAACAGCCTCCCTTGTGATCACCCGCTTGTACCCATACACCAGATGTCGGAGGGCGAGAAGAAGAAGGAGGAAGAGGAAGAGAGGCGGAAGAAGGGTAAGAGAGATAAGGAAGATGATAATTGACAATATGACGTACAGTTAAGAGCCAGTGGCCTCTGCCCTATCGTGTTTACACTGTAGAACTGAAGGAGAGTGAGGTGGGAAAAAGAGACAAGGAGCAAGAGAGAATACAGTTGGGTTAGAGAGGTTTAGGAACCTCTGGCGGAGGTTCAGTGAGAGACTCCAATGGAAGGAAAGTCAGCAAAAGGAGATGATGGAACTCATAACACAAATGAAAGGAAGCAACGGAGAAATTCATACCTCTCTGGAGGGCTATGAAGGGGAGGAAAGGAGAACAACAAGCCCCCATGGTTCAGCAGACAGTGGAAGAAGGAAAAGGAGAAGACAGAAAAGGCGTGTGGGAGGGGGGGGGGAGAGAATTTTCAGAGACATGAGTACAGAAGGCAAATAGGGAGGCACTAAAGAGGGCCAGAAATGAGTACGCAAGAATGAGGAAGGCAGCAGAGGAGGAGTTTAAGAATAACATTGCGGCAGAAGCAGTGAGTCAACTTAAGCTTTTACACAGTCATATACGGAGGAAAACAACGGCACGAGACCATGTGATCAGACTCCGGCTACAGGGCAGAACACTCTTGGAAAATGTCAAAGAAATGTGCGAAGAACTCAACCAGAGGTTCCAGGAGGTCTTCAAACCAGGACGAGATTGGAGTCCAAGTAGCGGTGAGAATAGATGACCAGAAACAACACTAGACAGAATTGAAGTTAACGTAGAAGAGGTAAAAAGATACCTGTAGGAAATGGCTGTAGCAACGACTAGTAGAATCAGACCAGATATTACCATGGTTACTGTAAGAAGCTGGAAGGAAGGAAGGAAGGAATTTTCAAGGGTGAAAGCGCCAAGCCATTACGACTATATAGCCCTTGGAAGAGGTCAGGACTGTCAGAATTCGGCTCAAAAATACGCTCAGGAGTCAAATTTCCAACATTTCAGATATTTTGAAAACTGCAGGGGGGTTTGGGCAAAATATGACCCATCGCCGTTTTCAGTAATTGGCATATTTTCGGTGTAAAAAGTCGTAATTTGAAAATGAAAATAGGTGCAGAGAGTCAGAATTCGGCTCAAAAATCACGCTCAGGAGTCAAATTTTGGACAATTCAGATATTTTGAAAACTGCAGGGGGATTTGGGCAAAATATGACCCATCGCCGTTTTCAGTAATTGGCATATTTTCGGTATAAAAAGTCGTAATTTAAAAATGGAAATAGGTGCAGAGATTCAGAATTCGGCTCAAAAATTGCGCTCAGGAGTCAAATTTCCGACATTTCAGATATTTTGAAAACTGCAGGGGGGTTTGGGCAAAATATGACCCATCGCCGTTTTCAGTAATTGGCATATTTTCGGTATAAAAAGTCTTAATTTGAAAATGAAAATAGGTGCAGAGAGTCAGATTCAGGATAAGGATTTGGGATGGAAAGGGGGGGGAAGAGGAAGGGTGCCCAACCACTTGGACTATATAAGAAGCTGGAGGGATCCTGTATTATCCATTAAGTACCCAATCTGTCCCTCTTACAAATAACGTCGCTTTTCACTCCTATGCACTACGCAAAAAAAAGGCCGCAATTCGAAAATCAAAAATTATTGAAAATAAATTTAGGATTTTCGTTTTCTTCTCCTAAACAGCAAGTTAAGGGTCTTCTGGGAGGTTAGGAGGGCAGGAAGTGCTTAGGTTTCAAAACGTCATGAAAACCGTCAATTGAAAGTTTTCTCTTCTAACTTAACAGCCTAAAGTCCTAAACCAGAGGATCCAAAGCAGAAACAAGTGACGGAACATTCCATCATCTCCTTTTTCAAAGCAGAAAAGTGACGGAACAGTACGTGACTTTCGTGAATTGCTTTCATTTTCGAATTACATTCTATTTTAGTCTGAGTGCGCGTGCGAGAGAAAAGCGACATAATTTGTAAGAGGTTGGTTCAGCATCACGGTCGAAGCGAGAGAGCTACCGGAAATTTGAAAAGACACATGTAGTTAAACCCACAACCCACGGTGGTTGGGCCACCGATCTTTCATCTCCCCTCTTCACCTCGTCTCCAGTTCCTTGCTCAAGATTTCTGCATCCTCGCCCCTGTCTTCAATCCCCTGCTTGCCTACTCTAGGGCCTTGAAACCGAAACACATGCAGTTCCAATATTCAAGAGAGGGGGACAGATGGGAAGCACTAAAGTATAGACCAATGTTTAACATGCAAGATTCTAAGAATTGTTATTAGGAAAAAGGACTGTAGAACATATAGGGAAAGTAAATGAACAAATCCACAAGGGCCGTGACGAGGGTTCGAACCTACGTCCGAGAGGATCCCAGACGCTGCCTTAGGGAGAGTAAATTTTATAAGAGGCACAACACGGCTTCAGAGAGGAAAAATCATGCTTAATAAACTTTGAATTCTGTGACAAGGTCACTAAAATAACACAAAAGAAGGAAGAATGGGTAGACTGCATTTTCCTAGACTGGCAAAAAGCTTTCGATACAGTTCCTCAAAAGACTAATACACAAGATGGGAGACACGCAGGGATGACAGGAAAACACTGGGCTGGGTACGAGAGTACTTGGCAGACAGGAAACAAAGGGTATTGAACACCAAAGAGGAGGTGTCATGCTAGAGAGGAGAGGAGAAAATAATTGATTGAAGACTGTAAGATGTTGCAGGAAGACCTTAACAAGCTACATAAATAGCTGCTGGAATTCAATCCGAATAAGTGCAAAGTTATGAAAAAAGGAAAGGAAGACAGATCTGCATTTAACTACACCAAACAGGGAAGACAATTTAGAAGAAACAAGAAGACCTGAGAGTAGACACAATCACAACACTCGGAGCAGGCACCAGAGGCTCACATGAGCACGATAACATCAGCAGCATGTGAGGTAGTTGGCAAAGTTATGAACGTCAAGAGTCAGTCAAGAGTCTTACCAAGGAGGCTTCAAGTCCAAACAAGTCCAAACAAGTCCAAAGTCCAAACAAGTCTCAGAACATTACTTGAGTATACAGCACTAGCATGGAACCCACACCTTGCCAAGCATGAACAGAGAGTTGAGAGTGAAAATTGAGAAAATTCGCCCTCACGACAGAAGAGTGAAAAAAGAGGGGATATGATCACTACGTACAAGATTTCAAGGAGGAATTAGATAAAGTGGATAAAGGAAGTCCATTTAAATTAAAAAGAGGTAGAACAAGAACGTTCTATTTAGTTGTACTGGTGGTCGGCAAGTGGAAGGCACTGAAGAGGTTGTTGAAGCCAATTCCATACACAACATTAGAAGGAAATATGATGAACATGTTAACAGAGTAGTAATTAGTCCGCCAGGTATGGTGGGCTGGGAGCCGGTTGTGCATAAAGAACTATAACTCCCTCCCCTGTAGTCACTCATCACTAATAAGTAAGTGCACGCACACTCGCACGCACACACACACATACAAGGGGCCTGATAGGTGGGTGGACAGGGCGCTGGACTCGTAATCCCAGGGTTCAGGTTCGATCCCCGGTGATAGCAGAAACAAAATTGGCAGAAATTTGTTATTATTTTCTCCCACAGACGTGGCCCATACATTTACAATGCTAACCAACATATATACATTTCCTTCTGTCCTCCATGGACAGGGTGAGAGATTTGTTAAACATATAGTTCAGTGATTTATTGGACAATCAACCACAGAAGGTGACTGTAGTGGTGGAAGCCACCCTGCCCAGCTGGGCCACCATCAATCATGGCCAGATCATCGCTGTTACGGGAGACTCACCCTTGCACGAAAGCCTATGCCACTATCATTATTTCCCATTTTCCATTTTCTTCTACTGGGGTCTTTAACCCCTCATATGCAGCCGACGGTGGGTCTTTACCCCCCTCCACGCTCCTGGTGGGGTCTCTATAACATCGCACACGATTGTAATCGTCTACAATCCTGACACCCTCCTTGGAGGTGTATGTCAGTCTCTCACACTTCCCTATTTTGAACACCATCGTCCACCCGACGCGCTCTTGGAGGGGTCTCTAGAGCTCCCAGAAGGGCCTGGCGGGGACACTTGTGACATCCGCACTCATCTGACTGATCCAGTATTGTCAACACAGAGGCGAGGTCCCCGCGATGGAAAATCTCTCGCGCTTGAAACAGGGAGTCCAATTTGACCAAGAGCCGGATAAAGTCAGCGACCTCCATAAACGTGGAAGGGGAAAATGTCTCTGGAAGTCAGGCATCGACACGCAACGAGAGACGAGGCGAAGATGGAGTCAAACATGGCGACGAGGAGTTCGTCTGGCCATCAATGTTTCCGGACGACCGCGCCACGCAGGCATGTGCTGAGTGGATTTGAAATCTCTCGTAAAACTTGCCTGCTGACTCTCGTGTCTTCACCGAGGAGTGGTAGCCTAGAGCATCAGACACCCCGGGTGGAGCTCCGGGTGACTCGTAGAGTGTTTGGTGTTGGCCTTCAGATCTATCCACTGCGGGAGGGGGTCTTAAGGCCAACACACTGGCTTACTGACCAGCCATACTAAGGCAAATGGGCGGGACCTTGGAGAAGCAGACGGCTTCCTGCCCTCGTCGAGGCCACTAGTGTTAGTGGGTCTAAGGTAAATTCAGGTAAAGATACCTCTTTCTCTCTCTTGCTCCTGGCGTTCGTTGAATGTATTCCACGTGTTAGATTCACCGTGTTTATTCCATTGAATTGTAAACATACGGGGTTAATGTGTAACTTTTGGAGGAGGAGGGGGGGGGGAGGAATGGGAGGGTTGAATCATAACAATGTTGTGGGGGGGGGGGAGGAATGGGAGGGTTGAATCATAACAATGTTGTGGGGGGGGGGTGGGTGAGGGGTATTCGTTATCTTAGGGATTGGTTCGTAATCTTTGTGTTGATTTTGTGGTGACGGGGGTTGATTTTCCTTGAGTTGAGGCCGTTTGAGATGACTGGGTTTTGTTTTGGTGGCTGGTTGGGGACGGCTCTAAGTGTCTCTCTTGCAATCTTACAGCAAGCAGGGCTGGCAACCGTACAACGAGCAGGGCTGGCAACCGTACAGCAAGCAGGGCTGGCAACCGTACAGCAAGCAGGGCTGGCAACCGTACAGCAAGCAGGGCTGGCAACCGTACAACGAGCAGGGCTGGCAACCGTACAGCAAGCAGGGCTGGCAACCGTACAGCAAGCAGGGCTGACAACCGTACAGCAAGCAGGGCTGGCAACCGTACAGCAAGCAGGGCTGGCAACCGTACAGCAAGCAGGGCTGACAACCGTACAGCAAGCAGGGCTGGCAATCTTACAGCAAGCAGGGCTGGCAACCTTACAGCAAGCAGGGCTGGCAACCGTACAACAAGCAGGGCTGGCAACCGTACAATAAGCAGGGCTGGCAACCGTACAACAAGCAGGGCTGGCAACCGTAGAACAAGCAGGGCTGGCAACCGTACAGCAAGCAGGGCTGACAATCTTACAGCAATCAGGGCTGGCAACCGTACAACAAGCAGAACTACCAGCCTTACAGGGAGCAGGGCTACCAACTGCACAGTGAGCAGGCTTGCCAAATTTCTGAAGTAAAATTTTGAAGAAATTTACATGAGAACGAAAACGTTATGTCCGGTTTTAATTTGTAATTATTGGCCAAATATAGGGAGAGAAAATAAATGTAATAAATAGAAGGGGAGAAATAAATGTTTGAGAAAGAGAAAATAAGATCAAACAGACAAGGCTGATGAAGGCGCCATTTTGAGAGTCGCCGGGAGTCGTGAAGCATTATCAAACGTCCATAAAACATGGATTTATTCTAAGGTTTTTTATATATTTTAATTTATAGATTTAATCTGTGAAGCGGAGCGTTGATGGGAACTGAAGGATGCTGTGTGGGGGTGCTGAAGGGGATGGGGGGGGGGGGGGGGGGGTGCTGCAGAGGGGAAGGGGGAGGAGATGGGGAGATTGATGTTGGAGTGTAAGACATGATGGGGAAGTAAGCAAGGCGGATACCCCGCGCCTGCTATCATAATTCCTGCTATATTTCCCATTTCCAAACTGTTTTCCTTTACCTGTGCCTCTCCGCTCTCTTAATTCCCCTCCCCCCCTCCCCCTTCAAAAAAGAGGGAAAGGGGATAAGATTTTAAGTTTGAAGATGGGAGGCCGGGGGATGGGGAGGGGGTTGGGGAGATGGGGGGTTGGTGAGAGGGGGGGGGGGGTTGGGGAAGGGGGGGATGGGGAGGGGGGATTGGGGATTAGGCAGAGGTGACTGGTGGATGGGGAATTATTATTATTAACATTTTTATTTGCAAAATTAATTACTATTTTGCCTAATCTGATTAACTCAATTAGGCATTATTAGAGTGAGGATAATGCTGGTATTCATTGTCACATGGAACAGAGGATCATACACAAGACAATAGGTCTGAAAACTATAGGCTGTTTACGAATTTGTAAATTTAACTTTCGATTGTGCACTGCCACACAAGGGCAGGGATGGATTCATAGGAGATGCAGCTTAAAAAACAAAATAAAATTGTTCCCCATTCTTTAAAATGGACAAGCAAATATAGGATACATTGTTAGGATGTAGTCTAGTACACCAGAGTCAATGAAATAGTTACACAGTTGGTGGTACAATAGGCTAGGAGGTCTAAAATCTTTTACGGTTTCACATTCAATAATATAGTGTTGAAGTGAATGCCTCAAAGGTGTATCACAGAGTTTGCAATCTGAATATTGTGGCAGTGGCTCAGCCTCACTAACCTGGGTGCTGGTAGTGTGTGGACGATAACAGCGAGAGAGAGAGAGAGAGGGAGAGAAAGAGAGAGAGAGAGAGAGAGAGAGAGAGAGAGAGAGAGAGAGAGAGAGAGAGAGAGAGAGAGAGAGAGAGAGAGAGAGAGGAGTGGATGATGGAGAGGATTGATGGAGATAACAGAGAAGGGGGGGAGATGAGATAGGGATGGTGAGAGGTGAAAGAGAGGAAACAGATGACAGAGAGTGGGGGGAGGGGCAGTGGATGTGAGGAAGGGAAGGTAAGAATAAGAGGGAAGAGTGCGAAAAGTTATCTCAGAGATTGGGAGTTGAGACGAGAGAGAGAGAGATAAGGGGAGAGAGGAGATATAGAGCAAAATAAAGAGAACAGGGAAGAAGGATAGTTAAGGGAAACTAAGTTAAAATAGGATCCAAGCTACATTGCTCCTCAAGAATATTCAAATTGCATCGAATCAACAGCAGAGCAACAAGACAACTGAATCAACTCTTACAAAAATAATGAAAAACATTAAAAATGTAAATTAATATAAATATATTCACAAATAAAGAATTAAACTAATCGTCACAAATCTCTGGGAACGCCATTCTGTCCGTAATATCGCTTAATGTTAACGATGCCATTCGCAGAATTGTCCAATAAACTAATTAAACATATTTTAAATCGACCAATATAAGCACCACCTCGCGTGACAACTTTTCAACCAATCAAAACACCGAGAAGTGACAAAAGATGCCAGACACCACTTTCTTCAATAACTTAAAATGGTCTAAAAGTCAAGTCTTGTCGCTGCTTATAAGTTTTGATCCTTTATAATAACACTCTTTAATATCCCAGGCCACGGTGGACACGGCTGTGTTTAATATCAACTATTTTGCGCAAAAGAATTATGAAAATTTATAGAAATTACAACCTCAAGAATGTTTTGCTTTTATTCAACAACCAATCAGAGAACAGAGCCAACGTGACGTCACACTCCCCCTAGCGGCAAGAATGAATTTCATTTAATTTTCCGATAAACCAATCCGGGAAACGCATATCTCCCGCAGCGGCTAAATGAGGAACTAAAAATTCGCTCTCCTCAGTATTTCATGCAAATTCTGCGCATTTGCATATATCTGCTAATTCGGGCTGAGAATTGGGCATATATTATTAGAAGAAGCGCTGATACTTGGCTGCGCAACAGCGCTCAAGTTTTGAAACTTCAGCACGAAACTGTGGCTGCAGGTGCAATGATTGTATTGGCGCATACGTATATGAAAATACGGGATAATTTAATTATTACGTAGGGGTCTGACACACCATAACGTGTGTGTGTGTGTGTACTGTTGGTACCTGCAGAATCGAGCTCTTAACTCTTGAACCCCGCCTTTCTAGCCGTCAATTGTGTAATATAGTGACTCCCGACTTACTTGTGTGTGCACTTATCTAGCTATACCCAGCTAATTGTGTTTACAGGGTCGAGCAATAGCTCCCGGGTCTCGCCCTTCCATCTGGCTAGTTTATACAACGATTTTAATTCCTCTTGATTCTCGTCGCATTTTCTTTTGATATTGGTGTTTGAACTTGCCTCGTGGATCTCCTCTTGGTCCCGTTCCTTTTGCTTGTTTGGCTCTTATGTGGATTAAAGTATGTTCACCTTTACGTCACCTCAAGATAACCGCTGCTCTTTAAACACACCTAATCTAACCCAACCCAACTTAACCTAACCTAACTTAATATATTGTAAGCTAGCGAGAATAAGAGCTAGGCTTGTGCCACTGGACCCGTGTAGATCTGCTTGTAGCCTCGCGCAGTCAACTTTGTTTCTATATTTTTCATCAATTTCGCATAACTTTAACAAGGATACATACATACATACGTACATACATATATATATATATATATATATGTCGTACCTAGTAGCCAGAACGCACTTCTCAGCCTACTATTCAAGGCCCGATTTGCCTATTAAGCCAAGTTTTCATGAATTAATTGTTTTTCGACAACCTAACCTACCCAACCTAACCTAACCTACCTTTTTCGGCTACCTAACCTAACCTAACCTATAGAGATAGGTTAGGTTAGGTTAGGTAGGGTTGGTTAGGTTCGGTCATATATCTACGTTAATTTTAACTCCAATAAAAAAAAATTGACCTCATACATAATGAAATGGGTAGCTTTGTCATTTCATAAGAATAAAATTAGAGGAAATATATTAATTCAGGAAAACTTGGCTTATTACGCAAATCGGGCCTTGCATAGTAGGCTGAGAAGTGTGTTCTGGCTACTAGGTACGACATATATATATATATATATATATATATATATATATGTCGTACCTAGTAGCCAGAACTCACTTCTCAGCCTACTATTCAAGGCCCGATTTGCCTAATAAGCCAAGTTTTCCTGAATTAATATATTTACTATAATTTTTTTCTTATGAAATGATAAAGCAACCCTTTTCTCTATGTATGAGGTCAATTTTTTTTTATTGGAGTTAAAATTAACGTAGATATATGACCGAACCTAACCAACCCTACCTAACCTAACCTAACCTATATTTATAGGTAAGGTTAGGTTAGGTAGCCAAAAAAAGCTAGGTTAGGTTAGGTTAGGTAGGTTAGGTAGACGAAAAAACATTAATTCATGAAAACTTGGCTTATTAGGCAAATCGGGTCTTGAATAGTAGGCTGAGAAGTGCGTTCTGGCTATTAGGTACGACATATATATATATATATATATATATATATATATATATATATATATATATATATATATATATATATATATATATATATATATATATATATATATATATATGGAATAGAATGGGACCTCGTTCTTGCTTCTGTTTCTGTTCTTACTCCCACATGCTCCTCTCTCGTTGTTGTTGTTGTTATAGATTCAGCTACTCGGAACACGTTCCAAGTAGCACGGGCTATGGTGAGCCCGTAGTGGACTTATCTGGCACAGGAGCGGTGCTGTGTGTGTGCTCCTCTCTCTCTCTCTCTTATAGGTGTTGTGGTTCTCTTGTGCTCTCCTCTTGTACATCCTTTCCAAGCTCTTGTTTTTATATCTGGTTTTAGGTACAAACCCTTGGTGGGTAACTTTATCTTCTCTTCGTAGTTAGTGGTACGATCTTAGTCTTGGCTTTCTTGCATTTTCCAGGTATGCAGTGCGTCATTTCTTGAGATTTGCCTCTTGAGTTCTTCATTCCACTCTGTTCGCTGTAGAAAATCTCTAACAATTTGGTAGTGTCACCTTGCAGTCTTTTCCCACCACCCTCTGCCCTCCTGGCCTTGTTACTGACATCATATTCTCATTACCGGGATCATTCCGTATTCCACGCTTGCTCCATTGTTTTTGGTGTCTGGTATTCCTTAGGGAATTTAAATGTTACAATTTTTTATTCCTTAGAGAATTTACTGTTGCACTAGAACAATGGAAGTGACGTATTGTTCCGTTTTCTGTTTTGGGTCCTCTGGTAGGTTAGGAGAGACCACTTTAAATTGACCGTTTTCTTGACGTTGGGAACCTTAAGAGGACGGGTTGGACGAACACCCCAGGCTTGTGTGTTTGGTGTCTCACCCCCCCCTCCCCCCCTCTCCCCCTCCCCCCCTCTCCCCCTCCCCCCCCCCCCACACACACACCACAACGTATAACCAGGCACCAAGGCAACCATCAAAATAAATAGCCATGAATCGCCAATTCGAAAACTTGGGACAGTAAAAGACGCCGCGCTCAGTAAACCAGCGGATCCTCGTCTGGGTGATATAGATGGACAGACTGACAGTAAAATGACTTAAGAGCGAGAAATATTACCGGACTCCAATATCCTCTTCCGAGCAGCCCAGATTCTCCGCCCAGGAGTGACAGCGGCCTCCGAAGACACATGAGTGACCTCGGGGGAGTAAAGCATTTCTCAAGAAGGCCCCGTCACTCGCCCCTGCTTAGATGATGAACAGAAGACTGACGTGAGACGCGGGTACTTTGTTGAGTGACGCACCAGGAGGCCAGATTCACGAAAGCACTTACGCAAGCACTTACGAACCTGTACATCTTTCCTCAATCTTTGGCGGCTTTGTTTCCAATAATTAAACAGTTAATGAGCTCCGAAGCACCAGGAGGCTGTTTATAACAATAACAACAGATGATTGGCAAGTTTTCATGCTTGTAAACTGTTTCATAAATGTAACCAAAGCCGTCAAAGATTAAGGAAAGATGTACACGTTCGTAAGTGCTTGCGTAAGTGCTTTCGTGAATCTGGCCCCAGGAGGCGCTGAGGAGGTTCGCTTCCGTGTAAGTCATGGATGCCATTAGGAGTGAGTGGTAAACACACACACCCACCAGGCTGAACCAAAGAGCCAGAGCTCAACCACCGCAAACACAACTAGGTAGGAGAGTACACACACTCACACTGTTCAATAAAGTTGCGTATGACTAATACTAAACTTGTAGTTACATGACTCTAATAAACTGCAAACGGATTACAGCAGAGGATCCAGTGATTGGGTGCGACTGCAGTTGCACCAAAGGCAGCAGACTCCACACTTTTTGTCCTTCAGGCAGTACCAGTAGCAGAAAGAGAAAGTACCTCGCAATACCTGTTTGAATTGAGAAATGTATCCTCCCAAACCCGTATTTCCCATTACATTCATCACTTGGGGAGATGAGAAAGTCCCGCCCCACCCCCTTCTCCCCTCCCCCAAGGCCACCCTCTCCATCTGACTACCAATATTCGGTAAACACATAAAATAAACTCTGGCTATATTCTCTCATTCCTTCTCTTTCACTAACTCTCTCTCTCTCTCTCTCTCTCTCTCTCTCTCTCTCTCTCTCTCTCTCTCTCTCTCTCTCTCTCTCTCTCTCTCTCTCTCTCTCTCTCTCTCTCTCTCTATCTCTCTCTCTCTCTCTCTCTCTTGTCAATATTCGGATATTTGGCTAATATTCCTGGAGCTGGAATAGCCACGAACACCTGACGCAATTTCGCCCCTGACACTAACACCGAAACATTCTTTCCAGGACGGCGTAGCTTTGGAAAAAGAGGGCTGGGATGGGGGTCAGTCTCCCCGGGAGCCCGTATATCTGTCCCTGGGGGAGGGAGAGGGCTGGTTTGGGTCGTCTAGGCCTCTCAACATCTCAAAGATCACCATAAGGGCTCCGCCAGCATTTACTGACCAGCCAGCAAGTACCTTACCTTGAGGTTACCTTGAGGTGATTTCGGGCGTCAGCGACCCCGCGGCCCGGTCGTCGACCAGGCCTCCTCGTTGCTGGACTGGTCAACCAGGCTGTTGACCAGGTCATCAGGTCAACCAAGTATACTGTAGTCCTGAATTTTGTCCAGAACTGAAGTACATTTTCAGTGTACATGCCCCTCTTAGTGTGCATGTGGCAAGAACAGCAGCAGCAGGAACAGCAGCAGTAGCAGCAGCAGGAATAGCAGCAGTAGCAGCAGCAGGAACAGCAGCAGTAGCAGTAGCAGGAACAGCAGCAGGAACAGCAGCAGGAACAGCAGCAGTAGCAGCAGCAGGAACAACAGCAGCAGATGAGTGGGGGTGGGGAGGACAGGGGGCTATAGGGCCCCCACGTTTCTGCAGAAGGTGGGGGAGAGTTGGGGTGTGGTTGTGGGGGGTGGGATCATTGAGGGGTAGAGTCTGCTGGCGTTCTGTAGATATGATGGTGGGGGAACTACAGAAGTGGACAAGGCTAGGAAGTGCTGGGACAGGTTGGCTGGTAAAGGGAGTTGTGGGGGTAGTGAGAGTGGGAAGGTGTGGAGTAGTGGAGGGAAGTAGTGGGGAGGCAAGTGGGGAGGCAGGTGGGGAGGCAGATGGGGAGGCAGATGGGGAGGCAGGTGGGGAGGCAGGTGGGGAGGGTTAGAAACCGCCACTTGCAGGTCTTGTTGCTTCACCAAACTGTATAGCTGAGAGGTGAGCAAAATGCTTGTTTACAAAATGAGACGCTTGCTACTCTTCGCCCTTAAGGAAGATGTTTTGTTTGTTTTAAAGTATAATTGTTATATTTTTCGTTTGCTTGGTTGTATTTTTGCCGTTTTATTACTGATAATAAGCGAGGCTTGCTTGGCAGGGTCGGGCACCAGCTCTCAGACTCCGCCTGCCGGTGCTGGTTATATAATATAGTGACTCTCGGCACTCTGATGTAGCCTGCCCGGGTGGAGACGTTGCCTCAACTATAACTCCATCATATTCAATCCACTCACGATGCTGGATCAGTGCTTCTTTACCTTCCTTCAACTCATCTGCTTCTCCACATCCCACACTCTGTGATCGTCTCATTTTATACCTTTCATCTTTATTCGGTCAATTCTTATACAAATTATATATTTCTTGATCATGTCCCCCCATCTATCCCATCTATTTCTGTTTTGTTCAATAGTGTTGTGTGGTCAGAGGTCTTTCAACTTTTTCTCGTATTCCAACTCTAATAGTTCCGGAACAAGTTTTGTAGTAAACATTAGATCGTTCTCTGCCCTGAATATGCTGACGCTGCACAGTTCAGTACAAGTCTCGTGTAGGTTTGGCATTACACACTTCATCGTCTTGGTTTCTGAATGCTTCTCAGATATCTGGTAGCTTCGGTCCGTCCACCTCCAGCCTGTGCTGTAAACACGACCAGAATCAACTTAACACAACACCTTACCTAACCTCACCTAGGTATAAACATGCATATAAACTCAGTATATAATAATATATATTTATGTTTGAGGTGAACGCTTATTACTATAAAGATTCATTTTGTCATTATTTAAAAGCTCTATGACTCGCTTATTGACTTACGTACATATTAATAATTATTTTATTGTTATTGTGTATAAATTAATTGAGAGGTTCGCTAATTATTAGCGAACACTAATAATTAGCAACGTGACACAAACACCTAAGCTAACCTATCCTAATTGTAATTATGAAGAAAATTATGATATACTAATATTTTTTTTATATACTTGAAAATGCCATAGTTGCAGAGTGCGTTGAAAGTGAGGAACGCGTGTATAGGGTCGGGTGGCGTTTAGACCAGCGCAGCGTGAGGACGCTTGCCCTGGCGGACAGCTGACAGCTTGATTCCAACAAGTTGCAAGTAGAAACGGATTCGCATTACTGTCCAATTAACAGGTAATACAGTGACTGGCTCATTCCCTGCCTACCTGTCCGTCAAAGAAGAGAACGGGGACACATCGCTGTTAGTATTAGAGGGCAGACTATCGTAGACATGCTCTCACAGACCCCCTCCAACGTCCAAAAATGATTGGTCAGCGATAGCCACGTGATGCGTGACGTCATCTCATGCGTGACATTACCGACAGGACTTGCTTGCGCACGGGGGCATATGAGACGTCGGACTTGCATCGTGGGACTTCAAGAACGGGACTTTGAGAGTGAGAAATTACCACGTTGGTATATCACCTTAGCCAGCCGTGAGTCAGCCGGCCTCCCACTCATTCATTAATCTCCCCCGGGTTCCGAACCTGTTCCCCTTTACTGGGCCTGACCCCATAAACAATCCTGTGCATAGTGTAACACATCCCTGACCTCGGCGTCCTCATAACACTTGTGACCCCGTGACCTCTATTGTACCAACGTCAAACACAGTTATCTCTTTAGTTACGAACAGCAGCAGGGACAGCAATAGTAGCAGCAGCAGGAACAGCAATATTAGCAGCAGCAGGAACAGCAATAGTAGCAGCAGCAGGAACAGCAGTAGTAACGGCAGGATCAGCAGTAGCAGCAGCAGGAACAGCAGAAGTAGTAGCAGCAGGAACAGTACCAGGAAAAGCAGCAGCAGGAACAACCGCAGCAAGGGCAGCAGCAGTAGCAGGAACAGCTGTAGCAATAGCAGGAACAGTACCAGGAACAGCAGCAGGAACAGCAGCAGGAACCGCAGCAGGCGGGTAGTGATTGGTGAAAATGGTGTCGCCTTGCTGGTAGTTCGCTCAGAGGGAAGATTTGCATAATAAATCCTGTTAGGTAGCGACGGCTCCTCCTTCAGGAGAGCGGCAGTAGGTGTCCTGCTCCTCCACACCCCCTGCTCCTCCACACCACACCCTGCTCCTCCACACCACACCCTGCTCCTCCACACCCTCTGCTCCTCCACACCCCCCTTGCTCCTCCACACCCCCCTGCTCCTCCACACCCCCTGCTCCTCCACACCCCCTGCTCCTCCACACCCCCTGCTCCTCCACACCCCCTGCTCCTCCACACCCCCCTGCTCCTCCACACCCTCTGCTCCTCCACACCCCCCTTGCTCCTCCACACCCCCCTGCTCCTCCACACCCCCTGCTCCTCCACACCCCCTGCTCCTCCACACCCCCTGCTCCTCCACACCCCCTGCTCCTCCACAACCTCCTACAATTACTGTTTCTCTTGCTTCTTATTCTGTTCGTCCTACCCCTTCTTCGTGCCTCTTCTCTTTCTGCCTATTTTCGTGTCCCTTTTCTTCCCCTTTGCTCTTCGGTTCCCCTTCTCTTCCTCTTCTTCATGTCCTTCCTCGTCCTCGTGCTCTTCCTTGTGCCCCTTCTCCTTCTTGTATTACATTTCCTGATCCTTCCTTGTTATTTTTTGCTCTTGCCAGGTTAATGTTTAAAGACGTGCTGTGGCGCCCTCCGCCACCCTGCTCTCCCTCCCTCCCTCCCTCTCTCTCTGTCTCTGTCTCTCTCTCTCTCTCTCTCTCTCTCTCTCTCTCTCTCTCTCTCTCTCTCTCTCTCTCTCTCTCTCTCTCTCTCTCTCTCTCTCTCTCTCTCTGTCTCTCTTTCTCTCTCTCTCTCTCTCTCTCTGTCTCTGTCTCTGTCTCTGTCTTCCTCCCTCCCTCTCTCAATCTCTACCTCCGTCTCGCTCCATCTCTCTACCGCTCTGTTTCTATCATCACAATCATCACCACACCATCATCATTGCCACCATCACCTCATCATCACATTACCGTGTGGAGGAGTGCAGCCATCACGGCACTAAGTCTGCTCTAGGCCAAGTTCAACTCAAGTGTCAACTTGACCGAGCTTGCGTGACACCCCCCCCCCCTTGGAGACTTGCCACCCCATTTTAATATATATAATTCATTCGTTTTCTCTTGGGGACAGGAAGCCTGTATGTATGTATATATATAGTTTAGGTTTATATCGATATAAGGTCGAATTACTGACCCTCCCAGGATGTAACTCCGTCAGTAGTGCCCTAAAAGCAGGCTACCCATTTAATACCGGGTGAACAGGAACATTAGGTGATAGGAAACGTGCCCAAACATTTCCGTTCCGCCCGGGATTCGAACCCAGGAGCGAGAACGAAGGCCACTGCACCACGAGACCCTGTGTTGGTGCGTCTAGATCTCAGGAAGAGTTCTTGACCCGGTTAGGTGGCTGGGCGCTGTGTTCCCCTATGTCACCATCCATCATTCGTTTTACAACCATGTTGCCAATTAATGGAGGATGCCCAGGCATGAGCTGTGGGAGGGAGGGAGCAGCGGCGCCTGCTCCCTCCCACCCTGCCCAGGAGGCGAAGTCAGGTCTTATCGCTCTGCGAGGAGAGCTGGCTAAACCCCTGCAACACACGGGGTCTGATGAAAGTGTGTGTGTGTGTGTGTGTGTGTGTGTGTGTGTGTGTGTGTGTGTGTGTGTGTACGTGTGTGTACGTGAGTTCGATGTGAGTGATTCAAATACACACGTGGAGAGAGTGTGTTGTTCAAGCTGATACAGCACAATAGTGTTCCATTCCCCGATAACCCCCCCCCCCCCTCCCCCCCCCCCTCCCCCCCCCTCCCCCCCCCCCCCCCCTCAGCTGGCCTTTGTCGCTGGAGAGCGGCCGCTGCTCGCCTCTCTCTCTCACGCCTTACAAATGCAAATACCTGAACTTACTAAATAATAAAATAACAATAATAATTCTAACTTTACTCAAGTAACGTAACAGCAAAATGCGTATATCCCCCAACAAGAGTCTAGGAATGCAAACCAGAAGATCAACCAAGGTTTGGATATCAGTGTAGAACACAAGCCCAGAAGGCGGATGTACTTACGTCAGACCAGTCCTTGAGTATGCAGCTCCAGCCTGGAGTCCATACCTAAACACAAGACAAAGATATAGAAGATTCAGCGGTATGCCACCAGACTAGTCCAAGAACTGAGAGATGTGATTTATGTAGAGAGGCTTCGGGAACTAAACCTCACGTCCCTGGGAAACAGAAGAGTAAGGGTCACCACCTACAAAACACTAGCAAGGTCCTAGAATATCATACTGCACCTGTCCAATATATCCTTAAGAAATATGCATTTACTGCCTACTGTAAGCAGCCTTCCGAACTAATAGGCAGCAAAGCTGGCCACTAACCTGGAGAGGTTAGTCTCTCTCTCTCTCTCTCTCTCTCTCTCTCTCTCTCTCTCTCTCTCTCTCTCTCTCTCTCTCTCTCTCTCTCTCTCTCTCTCTCCCCCCAAGGAAACCCTTCAAACTGAGACACCAAATCTAACGTCCAGTCATAAGATAAACAAGAAAGCAATGATATACAACTCATCAGTTGCTTTTTTTTAAGGGAGATGAAAGATGGCAATCTGTCCTTTACAAGACGTGTGTAAACTGCAGCCAAATGCGTTAGCAAACTACCTTGTCTGGGCAGGAGGGGCAACGCACCTCCTAGATGCTAAGGGGTTTCTAATACTTCAACTCACACATGAGATCAATAACGAAGACCCCCACATACACATATAGACCTAATCTGAACTTTCTAAGACACAGTTCAAGGCAGGGTCGCGCATCTAACGAGAAGCAGACTTCATGTACCAGAAGCAGACTTTATGTACCAGAAGCAGACTTTATGTACTTGGCCCTCGATGTCGTACATTCAGACTTGTCAGCACAAGAGCTGTGGCTGGTCTGTGTGTTTTCAAGAGTTAGCACAATGAATACTCTTTAATATAGCTCCTCTACGTCCAACCACTTGGGCTGGACGGTAGAGCGACGGTCTCACTTCATGCAGGTCGATGTTCAATCCCGGACCGTCCAAGTGGTTGGACACCATTCCTTCCCTCCCCGTCCCATCCCAAATCCTTATCCTGATCCCATCCCAGTGCTATATAGTCGTTATGGCTTGGTGCTTTCCCGACAATTCCCTTCCCTTCCTCTACGACCTCTTCCTCAACAACAGACTGCCACAAAAGAGGAGTGCGACATGTTAACAGCTAAACAGATGCTTCCTATACACGAACCGAGCAATTTCGTCCGCTTTTATGGGCCGAAATACACACAATTATGAATCGCATATTGGCATCCAAAACACATAGACACTTTATGAATTTAAAAAATAAAACTGTGGAAATAAATGGCTACTAACACATTATTGAATTCGGTCAAAATATATATGTAGAGTCCACACGCCTTGTAGATTACGATTCAGAAAAGTGTAACTCCAAGTTGTGAGCTACAAAGTTACTTTAACAAGTGATGTGTAAAAAAAAAATCATGTAATTGTCATGATATATATTTTTAGTGTATTTTTTTTTATTATAGTTAACATAATTACTACTGTAATGTTTGTTAATTACGATAATTAAATTGTTTCTTCAAGTTTTTTCTTCCACGTATTTATTGTATTAATTATTTTCACCTTAATTTTAGTTTATAATTACGTGTGTGTGTGTATATGTATGTATGTATGTATGTATGTATGTATGTATGTATGTATGTATGTATGTATGTATTACTAAATAGACTACCTGGTAGTCCTCGGGTCTCTCTCCTTCGTTGACTAACACATAGAATTACTAAAATTAAAAACACCACAACCCTTACTTATTGGCCAAATAAACACAATGCCATCAAGAATGCAACTTTGGTTGCCCTGAGACACAAACACACAAACACTGCAATTAAACACTATCCTCACCATAAAGGGGAATTGATCACTCCAGATCCAGTCACCATTAAATTATCTGTGAGTAAAACTAAATGGTTACCTCTCTGTTTGGTTTACGCTGGAAACCCTAGTGTTGCTCCCTGGAGTCTTGTGCTGGTCTTTACTATAAACGTAATACATCAAAGTAAGAAAAAAACACATAGGTTCGAATCGTCATCATGGCTTCTACTGATTTGCTCGTTGATACTTGACGTTAATGGGATTTCTTTGTGCGTGTGATCAAAGTAACTCGTCCAGAGGGTGTGTGCGTCGTCAGACGTAAATTTCCGGTAAAGTCTACGAGACTCGCGGAGTCCTGTAGACGGGGCGTCGACGGGACTCCACAAACGGGCTCCTGTTGTGACTCCGGTGACCCCTTAGATGTTGCCGGGTCCTGCCGCGGCTCCTGTGGAATTCTGACGTCTCTCCTGTGAGATCATGACGTCACTACTGTGAGATCTTGACGTCCGTTCTGTGAGATCTTGACGTCACTACTGTGAGATCTTGACGTCACTCCTATGAGGTTTGCTGAAGTCGACTACGTCACTTCTTTCCGATTAAAGAGAACAGCGTGTTCGGCGGTGTTGTGGACGTGGATGGGCGCTAACTCGCGCTTCAGCTTCCTGCGGTGTTTGTGTGTGAGAGGAGAGAGGAGAGGAGCGGACAGGAGAGAGGAAAGTAGAGGAGAGAGGAGAGGAGCAAGACGTTATCGCTATGCATGCAATAGTCAGGGATTACCAGGCATACCTCCGCCGCTCCCTCACCGGTCTTTATTGGGTTGTTAAAAGCTGTGCTACAAGAGTATTCCCTCAGAACAGTTCCAGCCCCGCTGCTCCTGTGCCGGGTAAGTCCACTACGGGCTCACCATAGCCCGTGCTACTTGGAAATTTGTTCCCAGTTGCTGAATCTTAAACAACAGAGTATTCTCTTTTGTGTTTACATAACCCGATGACCGGCGTGTAGTTTACCCGTCTCCGTTGTGGTTCAGTCGTTAGCTGCCTCGTGTAGTCCCCGGTTGTCTTAACAATTGTGTAAACAGATTTGTTGTCCAAGAGAACCCTGATTTCCAATTTCCAGTTGACTTGTGTGTCGGAGCTGGCTGGCGCGCCTCAGCTGCTGTTGTCTTCTGGCCACGATGTCCGGACGACGTAATCTTCAGCGTCCGGACCTTCCTTGAATGTTCAATGACAGAAGTCGGGGACATGGTCTGGGGGAGTATTGTGAGCGGCTGCCACCTGTGGTCTCCAGGGGTCAACCTCAAGAGCCCTCAGTCCCCCGTGAGAGAGCCCTCAGTCCCCCGTGAGAGAGCCCTCAGTCCCCCGTGAGAGAGCCCTCAGTCCCCCGTGAGAGAGCCCTCAGTCCCCCGTGAGAGAGCCCTCAGTCCCCCGTGAGAGAGCCCTCAGTCCCCCGTGAGAGAGCCCTCAGTCCCCCGTGAGAGACCCCCCGTCCTCCCCCGAAGAGCCAATCTATCTCGCTCTGATTAGCTGGCGTTTTTAACCTGGACCAATCACAGAGTGCTGCGGCGTGATGCCTAGAGCTCCGTCATATTTGCTTCAATTGGGCACGGGACGCGAAGACACACTTTCAGCAGACAGTGAATCTACGAGAAGTCATCTTCTTTAGCCACAAAACGATGCACTTTTCATTCAATAATATACTACAGTGAACTACACAGTTTATGACATTAAATTCTAAGGACTCCTGTGAGATCAAAGCAAACTGGTCGTAAAAGTTATGTACGATCCGGTCGCCGGGAGCCGGTCGGCCGAGCGGACAGCACGCTGGACTTGTGATCCTGTGGTCCTGGGTTCGATCCCAGGCGCCGGCGAGAAACAATAGGCAGAGTTTCTTTCACCCTATGCCCCTGTTACCTAGCAGTAAAATAAGTAACACCTGGGTGTTAGTCAGCTGTCACGGGTTGCTTCCTGGGGGTGGAGGCCTGGTCGAGGACCGGGCCGCGGGGACACTAAAAAGCCCCGAAATCATCTCAAGATAACTCAAGATGATCGGAAGGGCCGCTGTATGACGCTCGAAGCGGCTCCTATAAACAAAGAAGGTTAATAGCCTCATTATAATATACGGGAAGTATAATTTTGTTTGCTTAAAATAAGCTGGTTGTGTGAGGGGTGAGGCGGGCGGCGCGCGCGTGGAGGCCGCCGCCGCCGACGTCGTTGCCAGTGATAAAGTATATTGAATTATCATATTATCAAACTCAGTGTGGCTTAGCGCCATCTTCCCGACACATAAATCCCCGTGGCTGTCGATCCTGCATCACTGAACCCAGATGACCAGAATCCCAATGTCCGGAGCAGACGGGTTGCTGCTGCTGCTCAACTGGCCTCTCAGGACTCACTTAATAGTGTCCACGATGGAGGGAAATTGAAATTGAAATTGAAATAAGTTTATTGAAGTAAAATACACACAAAGGGATGAGGTAGCTCAAGCTATTCTCACCCCGTATGGAGGGAACTATCAGGATAACTATCGTTATAGCTCTCAGAAGGGGCGTCAGGATAAGGATTTGGGACAGGTAGACACGGTAGACAAGTGTTTGTCTAAAAAAGAAATTGAATTGCCGTGTCTAACAGTTTTGCTCTCCATGCCTCGCCACGCCGGTACCTGATTGGCGCCTGACAGTTGGGTGGACAGCGCTTCGGATTCGTAGTCCTGAGGTTCCGGGTTCGATCCCCGGTGGCGGCGGAAACAAATGGGCAAAATGCTTCTTTCACCCTGATTCGCCTGTTACCTAGTTGTAAATAGGTATCTGGGAGTTAGACAGTTGCTTCGGGCTGCTTCCTGGGGGTGGAGGCCTGGTCGAGGACCGGGCCGCGGGGACACTAAGCCCCGAAATCATCTCAAGATAACCTCAAGAAGATAACGCCTCGTAGGTGGGGAGGGGGGGGGAGGTTCTGGAGGTTGTCAAGGTGCTGTTGTAACTTTCTGCAGTCCTCGGATTTTGTCTTCCTCATCAGCTTTGTGTTATCGGCAAACCAATCTATCTGGCACTGAGCTAGAGATACATGTACTGAGCTAGAGATACATGTACTGAGCTAGAGATACATGTACTGAGCTAGAGATACATGTACTGAGCTCACTCTCTCGAGTAAGGTCCTTCCCCACACTTCAGAAACATCAGTGGCTCCAAGTGGCGACCCTTGGGCGGTGTTGGCAGCATCTGTGATGGCAGGTCAAAATGGTTTGTAGCTGGTTTACCATATATGTTATTTGCTCGGCATGAGCAACTATGAAGCTCAGTCCCTGTATGCAGTATGTGGCTTATATATATGTTGCTGGAAAAGACATGTAGGGAATGGAAGGTGGGGGGGGGGGGGGGTTGTGCAAATGATAATTTACCTTAAGAAAGTGTTGCTTGGCGTTGGTGATGGTGGTACTAGTAGTAGTGGTGATGGTATTAGTGGTAATGGTGGTGAGGGGTAGTAATGGTGCTGGTGAGGGTGATAGTGGTGTAGGTTGTGGTAGTGTGACTACCCGACAGAGACAGAAGCAGGGAGTGGATGGTGATGGATGGAGTGGATGGTGATGGATGGAGTGGATGGTGATGGATGGTGATGGAGGAAGGACGTGGCGGTGTGACCAGCCAGGTGGCAACACAGCCAGGTGGTGGCGTGGTCGCCTGGGAAGTGGGAGCCCAAATTGGCAGCTGGCTTGGTGCGGTTGGCCCTTAGGGAGGCCACAGACCCTGGAAGTCAGAGCGGGTCTCCAGAGGGCCATTTGTTTCTTGTCAGGGTGGCCGGCCCAAGGGGAGGGGGGGGGGTGTGCCCCCCTCCCCTTTGACCGGGGGAGGTGGTAGAGGGGAAGTTGGAGAATGTCGCAGAATTAGGGCGTGTGGGATGTATCCAGGAAAGATGGGGAGGTTAATGGGGTTTGGGGCCGGGTGGAGGAGGAGGGAAGATGGGGAATGGGTTGTGCTGGAGGCGTGAGGGGCCACTACAACACTAGAAGAGCGGGGGTCTAAGAGTTAGAGCTCGACCCTACAGGCACAGATTGGTGAGAACAAATAGGTGAGTACACACATACACACAGGGGCCTCACGGCTGGGTGGATAGCGCTCTGGGGTCGTGGTCCTTAGGGTCCGGGTTCGATCCCCGGCAGAGGCAGAAACGAATGGGCAGAGTTTATTTCACCCTGATGTTCCTGTTCACCTAGCAGTAAATAGGTACCTGTGAGTTAGCTGCTACGGGCTGCTTTTTGGGGATGTGTGTCTGTGAATATATAATATATAATATTATAATATAGAATATATTATAGAATATATAATAGAGGAAAAATAGATTGGTTAGAAAGGCGGGGTCCAAGCGCTAATAGCTCGATTCTGCAGACACAAATAATAAAAAAACAAAAATAGTAAATACACACACACACACTGATGTGTTTGCTGATGATGTAAAAATTATGAGGAAGAGTAAGACGGAGGAAGGTAGGTTAAGGCTACAAGATGACCTAGACAGACTGAATGAATGGTCCAACAAATGGCTGCTAAAGTTCAACCCGAGTAAATGCAAGGTAATGAAAGTAGGCGGTGGAAACTGGAGGCCAGACACAGGATACAGACTATTAGAGGAAGTCTTTCATGAAACGGACAGAGAGAAAGATCTAGGAGTTGATATCACACCAAACCTGTCTCCTGAAGCCCACATAAAAAGAATTACATCTGCAGTTGTAGTTAGTAACAGTTGATTGATTGACAGTTGAGAGGCGTGCCGAAAAAACAGAGCTCAACCCCCGCAAGCACAACTAGGTGAATACACCACACATAGACACACACACACACACACACACACACACAGGAAGAGGGAAGGTACTCCGGTGGATAGAGGAATACCTAAGCAACAGGAGACAACGAGTCTGTGTGAGGGGTGAGGTCTCAGATTGGCGAGACGTCACAAGTGGAGTCCCGCAGGGGTCAGTCCTTGGACCTATACTGTTTCTGGTATATGTAAATGATCTCCCAGAGGGTATAGATTCGTTCCTCTCAATGTTTGCCGACGATGCAAAAATTATGAGGAGGATTGAAACAGAGGATGATAGTAGGAGGCTACAAGATGACCTGGATAGACTGAGTGAATGGTCCAACAAATGGCTGTTGAAGTTCAACCCGAGTAAATGCAAAGTAATGAAACTAGGCAGTGGAAACAGGAGGCCAGGCACAGGATACAGAATAGGAGATGAAGTACTTAATGAAACAGACAGAGAGAAAGATCTAGGAGTTGATATCACACCAAACCTGTCTCCTGAAGCCCACATAAAGAGAATAACGTCTGCGGCATATGCGAGGCTGGCTAACATCAGAACGGCGTTCAGGAACCTGTGTAAGGAATCATTCAGAATCTTGTACACCACATATGTAAGACCAATCCTGGAGTATGCGGCCCCAGCATGGAGCCCGTACCTTGTCAAGCACAAGACGAAGCTGGAAAAAGTCCAAAGGTATGCTACTAGACTAGTCCCAGAACTAAGAGGCATGAGTTATGAGGAAAGGCTGCGGGAAATGCACCTCACGACACTGGAAGACAGAAGAGTAAGGGGAGACATGATCACAACCTACAAAATCCTCAGGGGAATCGACCGGGTAAACAAGGATGAACTTTTCAACACTGGTGGGACGCGAACAAGGGGACACAGGTGGAAGCTGAGTACCCAAATGAGCCACAGAGACGTTAGAAAGAACTTTTTCAGTGTCAGAGTAGTTAGCAAATGGAATGCATTAGGAAGTGATGTGGTGGAGGCTGACTCCATACACAGTTTCAAATGTAGATATGATAGAGCCCAATAGGCTCAGGAATCTGTACACCAGTTGATTGACGGTTGAGAGGCGGGACCAAAGAGCCAGAGCTCAACCCCCGCAAGCACAATTAGGTGAGTACAATTAGGTGAGTACACACACACACACACACACACACACACACACACACACACACACACACACACACACACACACACACACACACACACACACACACACACACGTATTTTCCTTCAATAGTATAGTTTGACAGTGTTTAATACGTGGTTCTTTTTTTTATTTATTTTTTTACCATAGTGCAAGAGCTGGAATTTATCTTCTCTGAGCCTTGTGTTGTCTTGTGTGTGGCCAATGAGAGCCCTGGCTGACCTCCGTTTAGAAGCTAACTGTGTCTTTTCTACTCTCATCAAAATCCTCGTGTCATCTGCTAAGGTTGATACACGTAATAACTGGGCTCTCACAGCGGACCTATAATTGCACCTTGCACTTGCGATAACCCATGTTAAGATACCCGAAGAGTCCACAAGAAGATATCAACACGCTAGTGACTGAGATAATAACACAAAGTAATCTCTTCCACTGTGGTATCGTTGTCTTGTAGTATTGGATAAACCGGATTTTTTTGTTATTAGCAATATAGGAACTGGCCTAAGTTCTGCTATCAATCCTAGACCTAATACATGCTATCCAAGGCCAAATATAGTGCATATATATGTGTTGTACTAAGCCTAGGAATATTTAAGTTTGGTTTTAGCTATATTTATCCCGGATCGTATAAAAATTAGAACAGAAGTGTACTGGAGCTCGGGTAGTACTTACTGGTACTTTCGGGCCAGTTACAAAAACTACTATAATTTCAGAATGATGGATTGTGAGAAATATAATAAGTTGTGACACGATGCGTGAACTATACTACTAATTTTTTTTATATGTTTATCCAAAACATCCATATAACCTCCTTTTTTTATTTTTTATTTTTTTTTACAGAGACTTTTGGCAAGTCGAAAGAGAAATGATGGCAAAAACTGCCATGGCGGGGCGCCAATCAGTAATATAAACATGGAATTTTTCTCGGTGCGCGCCCCGGGTATTTGAAGTGACACTCGAGGCTACGGGCGCCCCTCAACAGCGTCTCGAGTAATATCTCTCAGGAAGTGTGAAATGTGAGTTTTCAACTTCTTTGCACAGAATAAATAAATAAATGAATAAATAAGTATGAAGCAAGAAGGTGCCATAAAGGCACCACCTGCTCATGAGGATGGAGGAGAAGAGAGAAGAAGACAGACGAATTAAAATATATTGTAGATAAATATACGAAAAATGACAATGGCTCTCAGAACGAAAGGACAAAAAATCCGACATAGACTCAACAAAACCCGGTTTTTATTCAACTCTCAAAAACAGAAGTCAAATGTCAATATCAGGGCAGCCCCCCCACACCCCGTCCCCCATCCCCCCTCATCCCCCCCCCCGCCCGCTTTCTCTGCAGGTGAGTTATTAAGATCCACCCATTATGCAAATTAGCTTCATCTACGGAGCACAGGGTTAAGTTTCTACCTCATTAGAGCCAACGCAGACGGATATCATCATTATCCGGGATCTGGGAGGGCGGGGCAGGGAGGGAGCCGCTTGCCGGTGCTGTGGCGAGGTCCCCGCAGTATATGTGAATTGTCAGACTGGATGACTGCCGCTGAACAAAGATCACATTCACTCCAAAAAAATCTACCACTTACGGGGCTATTCATGCCCGTGCCATCTCCGGAGGGTGGCTTAAACTTCATCAATCACTGGCGCTCTTGGGGAGAGCCAGAGGTGACCAAGGAACAGTACGGACCACAGTAGCATCAATAGAATCTTGTCGTTGGTACGTCGGTCGGCAGCAGGTGACTCCTGGTTCATCACCGACGGGTCGATATCTGGGACGCCTACTCCACCTGGGGACCGCCGGAACACCTATCCTGATCTTGACCACTGAGACTCGCTACCTCCGTCAGGTATTCCTCTTCAACGCTCGGATTGCTACGACACCTGACGCCTTATCGCATGGGGGTCATATGGAAGTTCCATTTTGTCTTTCTCCGTTTTTCGGGTGGATCTTCGAGTGAAGAGACGATGTCCAGCGGCGGCTTACCCGAGAAGTGTCGGGAGGTGGCGGGTGTTGGCGGGCTCCCGGCGTGCCCGCGGAGCTCGGCGGGCGTCTCGCTCTACCGGAGGTCACTGGAACACTTTGTTGTCGTTTTTGCCCGACAAAAATGCCCGATCCTCTTCTGTCCGAAAATGAGTACATATATATAGTTTCTTAAGTTCAAGTAAAGCATTTAAATTGGGAAGTTTCTGTCTATAGTGTCCAAAATTAAATGCATTGCAGGTAAGGATAGTTGACAGGTGCACCGAGTGTCGGACGGACTGACAGGTGCACCGAGTGTCGGACGGACTGACAGGTGCACCGAGACAGCATCACCTGTAGACGGTCTGACGCAGATGTCTGCTACAGATTATTATCAAGAAAAGTAAAGTTCCAGCTCTTAACAATCTACTAAAAAATTACATAACCACAAAGATAATTAATAAAACTAACAATACAAAATACTACTACAAATAATAATATTTATAATATCAAATAATAATATTTACACAAATTAATACTATTATTAATTAATAATAATTATAATCATAACTGAAATAATAAAAACATTCAAATACAAAATGAAAGTGTAAATTTCAGAAAAAAATAAAATAAAACTTTGAAAATAAAATATGTAGATAGAGTCAAAAGCATGAAGAGAGGACACGAGAGGCAGCAAAACAGATCGTCGCGCCTTAGGCATGAGACCCAAGAACCCACAATATGGGGTCGGTAATGAGGTTATAAAGGCAGAGGGGCGTGTGAGAGCGGATAACATAGGAGCCCTACCGGGAGGCAATGTTCTCCAGATTGGATGGCCTCCTGGAACGTCTAGTGGCTGTCGCGCGGTCCCTGGACGATAATGACAAGCTTCGGATCCTCCCAGAAGGTGATGGGGTGCCTGGAAGTGGATGGCTCGGTGCCTGCAAGTTGTTGGAAGCTTGGAATTCATTGGATGTCTGGAAGTCGAAGGCTTCCTAGAGAGTGTAGAGGGCCACTCTATAGTTACTGGACGATAATGAGTAACTGGATCCTCTTGGAAGGTGCCGGGGAGAATGAAATTGGATGGGGGCCAGCCTGGAAGTTGATGGGAGTGTTGAAATCGGTGGTTGTATGAAAGTGGATGAGAGAATGAGCTGTGGAGGATGATGGCCTTCTGGAATATTTAGTAGCTATTATTCGGGCCCTAGAAGGGGTTTTCCATAGAGTGACGGGGGTCTGGAAGCGGCTGGCTTAGGGTAAAATGAGTTGATAAAAACCTGGATATAAATGGGGACCCCTTTTGAGGTAGATTGTTTCATGAAGTGAACAGCTTCATCGAAGCAAATAAGAGTCTATAAACGAATGGGTTTCTTGAGGTAGACAGCTTCCTGGAAGTGGATGGATTTAGAAAAAATGCCCAGGGAAGTGAAGGTCATCCATAAATAACCAGAAAAGAACAGAACAACATAAGAATAAATAAAGCTGCAGAAGGTATATTGGCCCATACGAGGCCATTCTTATTTATGTCTACCCTAACGCATGCATATGTCTACTGTGCGTCTGAAACAATCCAGCAATATCACGTCTATTAAGATTCCCGATAATTTGTTCCATTTATCCGCTACCCTATTTCCAAACCTGCATTTACCCGGGGGTTTTTCCTTGAATCTACTTATCCATTTATTTCCTTATCAAGCACGTCTGTATTGGAAAACGCTGTGAACCAAAATATCCCTTGATAAAGTTTGTTGAAAACGCTTCGCTTGGGATGTAAATGAGCCCCGTGAGTGTCGCGAGGAGAAACATGACAATTGAATGTTTTCTGAAATTCTGTTTCACCGAAAGCGGAAGGACGTGATGGTGGTAAACACCTCATACATTAGAAAGTCAAAGTGACCCAGACACTTATGTTTACCTAAAAGTATCAGGAAGGAGGAGTCGCCAGAAAGAGCCCTCAAGCACGATGGATGTCGAGGGCGCAAAGAATACGACGAGGCATTTTGGTGTTGGGAAAGTTCGTCTGGGTGTTTGGCTATAGCACTTTCCTGAGGCGATAGTCAGTGTCCAGGGGGCGGTATGAGAACTGAACCACAACATCAAAAGATGAGGAGACGACGACGATGTTTCGGTCCGTCCTGGTTAATCCAGAGCTCGTCTGGATTGACATCACCTGCCTGGGAGTAACAGGGAGATATGTATTAGTGGGCCGTAACGCGAAGATCAATATCAACGCGCAGTAACGTTACCATACGAGTGAACAAATCCACAAGGGCAGGTGAACTCCCGGTTGCAATTCTTTTCCGTGTCGTGGCACAGTCGATCAAGACGTGTCTGGGATCCTCTCGAACGTAGGTTCGAACCCTCATCACGACCCTTGTGGATTTGTACATTTGATGCATCCCGCTATTGTGATTTCTGTGTGTTACCATACAAGTGTTTCTCATCCTTAAAGATGTCCAATATGGACCCCCCCCCCGTCATCTCCGCCTTGAAGCTCAAGTTCGCCTGGAAGTTGCGTTGTAATATCCCACACACACTGGTGAGGGGAGTTTGTCACACCAACTTTTGAGACTCGGCACCTTGCAATATTTTGTGGTGTCACGAAGGCGAGACAAGACCCAACAAAGACACTAAAGTCGCGAGCTGCAGATGACGAGGGCTCAGGCAAGGGGCGAGCGTGAGTCAAATATGAAATTGCGAAACAGAAGCAATTGGAGAAGTTCGATACGTGTGATAAAATATTTACCAGAAACAATGTCTTGTGTAGCACTGGCAAATGATTTGCGGTTGAGAAGCTGGGAAAGTGAGGACGTGGTTCAAGTGTTTACATTACATTCAAAACTTTATTTCATGAAATGCGTGTGCGGTTCCAGGCAACCAGGAGATGTGAACATCATGCCAGGCAGGCAGGAGATGTGAACATCATGCCAGGCAGGCAGGAGATGTGAACATCATGCCAGGCAGGCAGGAGATGTGAACATCATGCCAGGCAGGCAGGAGATGTGAACATCATGCCAGGCAGGCAGGAGATGTGAACATCATGCCAGGCAGGAGATGTGAACATCATGCCAGGCAGGAGATGTGAACATCATGCCAGGCAGGCAGGAGATGTGAACATCATGCCAGGCAGGAGATGTGAACATCATGCCAGGCAGGAGATGTGAACATCATGCCAGGCAGGAGATGTGAACATCATGCCAGGCAGGAGATGTGAACATCATGCCAGGCAGCCAGGAGATGTGAACATTGCGTGCGAGGATGAACACCCAAAATACGTCTTGTACATTTCCTATATTCTCAAGTTAGCTTTTCCAACGCCAGCATTTCGTAGGTCACATATATATATCACGTTCACACAAGCTGGGACATAGTTCAATTATTTTTGACAGTATCAAGATGATCAATTCACTCAAAATGATACTTGTTCTGATTGCAGATCTCTGATGGTATCAGAAATATTGCCAAACGGGCCCCTTCGAGAATATGATAATATGCCCCATATCCTTTTCGGAATAGTTTAATGGAATTTCTTAGAGTAATTTTGATTAATGCTCGGGATAAAATGAATCATTTTCGTTATAAAAAACTACCCTCTGATTTTCTTATGTAAATTATATGTTGCCTTATGCCTTTTATAATGCATTTATTTATATCGTTAAAATTGTAAAAATTATTATAATAATTATAATTTATTCCACTTTGTGTCCAAAATGGGCCTTGACATTTTTATTTATATAAATGATTCAAAATTATAATGATCAAATCAATCATTTTATTGTTTATACCAATATGGTAAATAATTTTGTAAACCAAATCAATTATAAACGCTCATAAATGAATTAAAGTTTTTGAATTTGTATATATGTTAACACGCGTATTTCTGAAAGAAGATATTGAATGGAATGGAATTCAATTAATTGAGCGCTTGTGTTTGTATTGAGCGTGAGTGTAGGCTATTGCCTCGTGTGTGTGTGTGTGTGTGTGTGTGTGTGTGTGTGTGTGTGTGTGTGTGTGTGTGTGTGTGTGTGTGTGTGTGGTGTGTGTGTGTGTGTGTGTGTGTGCGAGAGAGTGCAGGCTATTGACTCGTGTTGACCAGCGCAGCTGCCAGCATTAACCCCGGCCTCTGCTGTCGCAATAATACCAAACACCAATTTTGCGCAAGGATAAAGACTTACAGGTTGGGCTGAACAACACACACACATGTAACATGTATGTCTTGCTCAGTAACCCACGGCCCCCTAGCTCTCTCTTCTCCCTCTCTCTCTCTCTCTCTCTCTCTCTCTCTCTCTCTCTCTCTCTCTCTCTCTCTCTCTCTCTCTCTCTCTCTCTCTCTCTCTCTCTCTCTCTCTCTCTTCTTCAATCAGAGGTAGAGTCGTCAACTCTCCTGAAGAAGGAGGAGGAAGGAGAGTAATGGTGGTGCCTCAGCTGAGGAAGGAGGACCCAGAAAAGAGGTAATGAATCAAACGTTTCGTCTGAGATCACAAAAGCTTCATTTTGATCAGTTGTGAGATGATCTAAAATGATTTAATTTACAATGAACTGCAGCACACATACTAACGGGTGCTCCTACTGGAGGAGGAAAAACATATGTAGGGAGGAGAGAGGTGAAGTGACGTGAGGTACAATGGTAAAAATATGATTGGGTTGGGTGGGTATAAATAGGAGCTGCATCCTGTGGGCGAATAGGCCAATATGGATATTAATAGTATAAGATAGAGAATATTAACAATGAATTAGTGAGACAAATGTGTATCCTACTCAAATCACCTTTTAACTTATCTATCAAAAATGGATCTAAATTATATAAACCCACTAATAATGTTCAAATTACATGATTTTTCAATAGGAACATAATTAAATCTGCTTTAATACAGATTACAAAATCATGTAATTTCTTTATATCTATGATCCCCTCAGAGGATTCGAACCCAGCCCGCCGGGGTCTCCCAATCAACAGCACGGTGAGGGGTCGTAGAGTTTGTAATATATGTGCTTTGGGACCATTCAAGCTTTTCTCATATGAATATATATAAAATGTCACTGGGCTCAAAGGAACGAGTTAAGGTTATAGACTAAAGAAACTGACCCTCGCGTCACTGAATGAAATAAGTATTGAGCGAAGTATCTGCCCGAAACGCTTTGCGTAATAGTGGCTTTAGGCATTGTATGTACTAGCTCTATCTATAAAGCCAACAAACTTTGTAAAATCTCTTTATGTATGTACCTTACCTAAATAAAAATTATTATTATTATTATTATTATTATTATAAGTAACGTCGAAGACATTCAGAACATATAGTCTTCAACTGGCCAAGAGAACCCAGGTGTTCAGCCTAGCAAGAAAGGCAGCGAATAAACTTGCAGCTCCATGATGTATCTCACACCTTCTCCACACGACTTATGTATATTGTTGTTGTTGTTGTTGTTGTAGATTCAGCTACTCGGAACAAAAGTACCAAGAAGCACTGAATATGGTGAGCCCGTAGTGGATTTTCGACTTATATCTTGCCTTGGACCGTTCTTGAAGCTCCGGCCAGCATTTTAGTCTTGACAAACCGAAGAGATGTTTGCCTGTCTTACTGTTATTTATAAGGCAAATGTTCTCAATGTTCTAACCTGGCCCAACTACGTGGACAATTAGAAGAAACCACAACTCGAGGCGCTCAGCCATCAACTGCTTCATACGTGCGGTGTCATTATCATGAACTGAGAATGAGTGATTCCAGTCAATTCCTGGCTGATTCCAGTTTGGAACTTCTGTGCTCGAAACGTTGAAATCAACCAGTGAAATGAACAATCTGAAGGCTCTGACACGCCACCAGCTCCAGCTTCCTCCAGTAACATGAATTTAATCTAGCATTGAACAAAGTTTATTCCCAATGAAAACTAATAATAAACTCTTTTAATGAATTTCTAGGGTCAGGCTTTAGACGAGTTGATATGGGACCACAGCGCTTAGCTTGCAGTGTAACGAGGAAGGTTAGAACCATTTCTAATGAACGTTGGTGTTAGTGTGAGAGAGAGGAGGGGGGGGGGGGAGGAAGAGTGAGTCAGGGAGGGAAAAAGTGGGAGAGAGAGAGCGAGAGAGAGAGAGAGAGAGAGAGAGAGAGAGAGAGAGAGAGAGAGAGAGAGAGAGAGAGAGAGAGAGAGAGAGAGAGAGAGAGAGAGAGAGAGACAGTACAGTTTTACAGTTTATCTCACTTCAGATAAAAACTTGGCGTGTCGGGCAGTAGCGACAAGGACACAGAGCACCCTGAGGATCCTGTCCTTATCAGAGCGAGAGATAATGATCGAGACCAAGTTAGCCCCCGGACCCCGCCGCCTCGCAAGGCAAACTTTACACCTCCCGTCTGGGCAAAGCAAGCGCTCGATCCCACGTGTTTTAAAGCTAGTTAACCATTCTCTTACCCGGGCAAGGAGGCTGGAGGAGGAGGAGGGAAGAAGTTGGAGGAGGCAGAGGAGATGAGAAGAAGGAGTAGATAGAGGAGGAGGGTAGAAGTAGTAGAATGGATATAAGAAGACAAAGAGGCCCCTGACGGCGAGGAAGACCAAGAAGGGGTCCAAGAAGAAGACCCCAGCAGCGATCCATCAGGACGGGCGATAATTGGCCTCCAGACCAGATGGATGCTGCAGCGTTGTCATGGAGACAGATTATCCAGATCTGGGAGACAACATCCCTCCTCCTCCTCCTCCCCCCCCCCCTCCCTAAACCCTTCGCCCCCCCCCCCAGCTGCTGTTTCCTCTCTCTCCTATACATCGCTCCTCAGTCTAATAGGACACGAAAGTGTTCCATATATAGATACACACACGTATCAGGAGTTAGATATTTGTTTATTTTTCTTTTGTTTTTGATAAAGATATTATTTTTGTTTTTTTTTGGTCTTGGGTATGAAAACTTTCCTTCCTTCTAGACATGACTACACACACACACACACACACACACACACACACACACACACACATACACACACACACACATACACACACACACACATACACACACACACACACATACACACACACACACATACACACACACACACACACACATATATATATATATATATATATATATATATATATATATATATATATATATATATATATATATATATATATATATATATTTATATCCCGCTACTCGATTGCATTCACACCTACCTTACAGGTAAGTGATTGTGTCTCAATACACACTGATCGCTTTAATTTGGAATAGCAATTAGTCTCAAAAGTGCAGAATTCAGCGGTTCGATAATATTGAAGACTGAGGGACTCCAATATTCCTGATTGTACCCAAACGCCGAACTTTAAAAATCATCCCAGAATGGAACTATACGGTTAAAAGCCGTGTATGTGTGTGTGTGTGTGTGTGTGTGTGTGTGTGTGTGTGTGTGTGTGTGTGTGTGTGTTTCAACAAAAGGTTGAAAAAGTTTTGATGATTCCCCCCAAAAAAAGCCTAAATATTTTCCCTGAACGTAAAATGTAAAGTGGAATTGCATGAGAATTGGTTATAACATTATTTTAAATATTTTTATTTTATTGAACATATCATACCCAGAATTTCGAGTGTACCTTGAAGCAAGTTGAGAAAAAAATATAAGACGGTAGCAAATCTGGAGGTTACCTCAGCCTTCTGCCCCAGACCTCCATCGACCAAACCTTAAGGTTGCTGATTTAAAAGCTTCCTCCCACTACCACTCTCAACCTTCCTCTGCACTGCAACCACTTCTTTGATTGACAAATAAATCCACCAAAAATCATATCTGCTCTGACTATAACTATCATCTATAATCCTAATTGACTATAATCTTCATCGAAAATTTCGACATCGTCGCCTAGTTGTGCTTGGGGGGGGGGGGGGGAGGGGGGTTGAGCTTCGGCTCTTTGGTCCCGCCTCTCAACTGGTTTATAGATTCTTGAGAACATGTACTGTAGTCAGCAGTTCCTTGAAGACGGGTGCCAGTTGATCACAGGGAATATATATATATATATATATATATATATATATATATATATATATATATATATATATATATATATATATATATATATATATATATATATAATATATACATCGAGAGGTGTATAACCGGCATCTCAGTGTATGTACACTAGAAGTTTACACTAGTTTTGGACTATGTTCAGGACTGTAGTATTCTTGCTGGTTGGTCAGTAAGCTGTTGCTGCTACTGCTGCTGCTGCTACTGCTACTGTTGCTGCTGCTGCTGCTGCTACTGCTGCTGCTGTTGCTGCTGCTGCTGCTGCTGCCTCGATATCCTTCCACAGATTGATAGGCGTTAAGGCCCAACACCAAAGACCATCACTGATCCGTTCCTTAACGCAAATGCCTTGTATGCTGAGAGTGTATAAAGTCAGCAATAACGATCACTACCACTTAAAAAAAGCGAGTCAGAGCGAAGGCTTATGACTGTGTTGAGAGTCCACGAGGCTGTGTCAACACTTACCATCAAGGTCTACAGGAAAGTTATTGTGTGGAGTTATTCGCAAGATATTTATACAACTTGCAGCAAGCTCATCACAGTCGAGGTCTATACTGTATACTGAAATACTTGTGGCATTGTATACGTAACATGTGTTGTTGTATATCTCTGTTCTGTTGTATATCTCTGCTGGTGTATACCTCAGCTGTGTTGTATACCTCAACTTTTAGTATACTTTAACTCTGAGGTATATCTCAACTCATCCCTCAGCTGTGCTTTTAACATATTAACAGTTCCCTCACACAGTTAAGTAATCTTCAAATCCCTGTGATTCAGCTTCCCTTATACAAGTCTAGCGTGGAATTTAATACCATACACCCCCTGAAATACATTTTAATAAAACGAGCAGAGTTTCGTGTCATGAAATCTCTCGAGCAGAATTATTACGTTAGTCTTTAAATTCAGTCTTCTTTGTGAGTGCATTCGAATACTGTTGATTCACTGAATCCTTTATCCTCCAAAACACAAAGCCATTGACAAGGTATACTTCCAAAACTTTCTCTTCCCACGAAGTCAAACAGGCTGAATTGTATGATTTTGTGTAGCCTGGTCCCCATACAACTCTGCCTGAATGTATACGTGTGCCCAGTGGGGGGAATACGGCTGTGCTTGTAACAGTTCAGCGGCGCTTTAATACACAAATACACACACGTCCATTTCCGAGTTTGTTGGGTTATGTGTGTATATCGTCAAGCTCGTCTATATCTGGTGTTTGTTCCTTCTCCTCCTCACCCGCTGATGATGTGGTGGTGTGAGTTGGAGAGAGAGAGAGAGAGAGAGAGAGAGAGAGAGAGAGAGAGAGAGAGAGAGAGAGAGAGAGAGAGAGAGAGAGAGGGCATTACAGTGTATATGTCTAAGATGAAAGGACTTGACTTCCACCAAATATCATCATAGTGCGTTAAGTAAGGTTTAAAACTCTCAGAAGCAGTTACCTACTTCCTGGGATCATCCTGGCCTGGATGGTAGAGCGCCGGCCTCGTGTTTGTTTTACAGGTCCGAGTTCAATTCTCCGATGACCCACGTAAAGGAAATATATATATATATATATGACGTTTATATTGTACACATAACTATCCTTTCCTCATATATGTCTTGGTAACGCCTATTTCTTCCTTAATAGACATTAAGATAACCTATATTATTTGTTTTTATTTCTCACTACATTATAATTGTCATTATTTATCTAAAATCACTATAGTTTTTCCCTTTCTCCTCTGGATCTGTTAATAATTCACCATCCGAGAACACAATCAAGTCCCCAAAGTTTTAAGTGCAAATCCTGTTGACCAAACCACACACTAGAAAGTGAAGGGAGGACGACGTTTCGGTCCGTCCTGGACCATTCTCAAGTCGATTGTGTGCATCAATCCACCTGAGAATGGTCCAGGACGAACCAAAACGTCGTCTTCCCTTCACTTTCTAGTGTGTGGTTTGGTCAACAAACTTCAGCCACGTTATTGTGACTCCTCGTCTGTAAATCCTGAGTCGGGCGAGTCCTTACACCTACCCCATAATTTGTGCTGGCAACCCAACCCTCATATATGATAGAACAGTGAGGACGTGTCAATCTTGGACCCGTATGAGGTAGTCATTGTGACACAGGGAAGCGTTCTAATGCTGCCACCCCTAGTCCTTGAAAGACGCTCCCTATCCTTTTTATATGGATAACAACTGTCTAGGGGATCTGGATACAAGTGGATGCTGACCCCATGTGGAAGACTGGATAACCCAGCCACTTAACAGGACAAGTGGTCCTGTGGACCACAGGACCCACAGTGTCCTGTAGTCCTGTGTTAGTCTTCCCATGTGTAAGACTGACACAGAGAACCCGGATGCTTGAGTATTAACCAAAGAAAGTGTGTGCAGGAAATATGAAAGGTATTGGCCTTAGAGATTAAGTTGGGGGATGACAATGGAGGAATTAAATCGGGTTTAAAATCTGGTGTTATCATTATAGAATACTGAATAATTTAATGAGAGAGATGTTGTGGGAAGGGGAAAGCGGATTATGCTTTACATACTGCCTTCACTTGCTTTATTGCTTTCAGGGACCAGGACCAGGGGGACATGGGAGGGACCAGGAGACATGGGAGTGATCAGGAGACATGGGAGGCCTCCCACAGCACAGAGAGACTAGACAAGTTAACTTTCCCTCTGCCCCTGACAAGCACACACACACATAAACACATATATCATGAGGGGGGCCTGATAGCTGAGTGGACAGCGCTCTGGATTTGTAATCCTAGGGTTCGGGTTCGATCCCCGGTGATGGTAGAAGCAAAATGGGCAGAGTTTCTTTCACCCTGATGCCCCTGTTACCTAGCAGTAAATAGGTACCTGGGAGTTAGACAGCTGTTATGGGTGATAGTGGTCCTGATGTGAAAAAAAGATAGTGATCCTGATGTGAAAAAAGATAGTGGTCCTGACGTGAAAAAAGATAGTGATCCTGATGTGAAAAAAGATAGTGATCCTGATGTGAAAAAAAGATAGTGGTCCTGATGTGAAAAAAGATAGTGGTCCTGATGTGAAAAGAGATAGTGGTCCTGATGTGAAAAAAGATAGTGATCCTGATGTGAAAAAAGATAGTGATCCTGATGTGAAAAAAGATAGTGATCCTGATGTGAAAAAATAGTGATCATGATATGAAAAAAGATAGTGATCCTGACGTGAAAAAAAGATATTGACCCTAATGTGAAAAAAGATAGTGATCCTGATGTGAAAAAAAGATAATGGTCCCGGCATTATACACCATTAACCTTAAAAGTTGACGTGACAAGAGACATCAAGATAATCAAAGATAACATGACATCTGTGACTAACATGATAACAATATATAACATAACAACAGTAGATAACATTGCACACACACATATACCTGTCCCACATACCTGCCCTACACACCTGTTTTTACCATGTCTTCCCAATTACAAAACTGCCTAATTATCATAATCCTGGATCATATATTTAGATTACAATATTCAACACTCTCAACACAACAGGATTTGACTTCAATTCATATCAATAAGAGATTAACATAAAATAATTCTAGAGGAAAGAAATCCCAACAGTTGGATAGCTTTTAATTTATTAAATTAATAGTGTCTCTTGGCCTATTTACTATGGCCTATTTATAATTTGACCAATTTATAATATAAATATTATGTATTTACCCTGGTCAAGGGAGGATCGGTTTGTATCACATGGAATTTATATAAAATATATATATATATATATATATATATATATATATATATATATATATATATATATATATATATATATATATTTAAAGGGATTTTTAGCACGTATTAAAGTCATCAGTTTTTGCTTTGTTGTGATTTAAAGATTTATGAGTTAGTTTTTTTTTTTGGGGGGGGGGGGAGGGGGGGGGGGAGGGGGGGGGGAGTAAAGAAGGAGAGGTGAGTTCTCCTTTTCTCCCCTTCTCTCTCTCTCTCTCTCTCTCTCTCTCTCTCTCTCTCTCTCTCTCTCTCTCTCTCTCTCTCTCTCTCTCTCTCTCTCTCTCTCTCTATATATATATATATATATATATATATATATATATATATATATATATTATGTATATAATATAAACTTTATAGGTATATTGCGGTTTTTACCTGCTAAAAGTTTAATGTACTGGAAAACCGTTTTAGGGGAAAACTGATAAAAAATAAAAGTAATATTTCACAACCCTCGAGCTCACCGCTCCCAACAACATATATATACTTACATGTCTATGTTTTTATAGATATTATATAGCTCGGTTTATATGAAAAACAATTGTGCTGAAACCCACCAAAATTGTTAATTAATTGCTATAAAACTCATATGTAATTCCTTGCTTGATTTCCCTGTGGGGATGTGACCAGGAGCGGGGATTGTGGGTGGAGTGTGGGTGTGTGGGTGGAGTGTGGGTGGAGTGTGGGTGTGTGGGTGGAGTGTGGGTGTGTGGGTGAAGTGTGGGTGGAGTGTGGGAGAGTAGGAAGCACAACTATCACTGTCACTACAAATTAGAGCTCAACATCTATCTCTACCTTTGCCATAGTGCCTCCCAGCACCAGGGAGAGTGCCACGGGGATGCCGTAATATTTTATATATATATATATATATATATATATATATATATATATATATATATATATATATATATATATATATATATATATATATATATATATATATATATAACTTTATTTATCAAGATAGATTTCATTATAAAAAGCAATCCACAATGGCGTTTCATTCAGAAGGGTCATTGAAGGTTCGAACTCGGGTCTGATACTTGGTTTTCGCAATGTCCGAACATTCAAGTGAGTCAAGTAAAATGTTAACATTTTACTAATGTTAACTAATATTAAACCTTAACATTTTACTAATATTAAATGCTAACGTCAAAAAGGCAAAATCAAAAGCAGTAAGAAAACAAATGATCAAAAGCACAAAAAAGTGTAAAAACAATACTGATATTTCACATTTCTTTTCTCAGGAAGTTGGACCAAGCTGTGAAAATAACGTGTTGTTATTATTACTTAAATTTACTGGGAAAAAAAAATTATATGGTTGATTGTCCGAGCGACGGGCTCTTACGTCCGAGCGACGGGCTCTTACGTCCGAGCGACGGGCTCTTACGTCCGAGCGACGGGCTCTTACGTCCGAGCGTCGATATCGTATATCCGAGCGTTGGGCTCGTATGTGCAAGAGAACAAACAAGAGAAAGGGAAAGGGTAAAAAGGGGGGGTGTAGAAGAGACCCGGTTGCAGTAGGTTACCCTTTCTCTCTCAGGTGACATGGGAGGGACCACGACCAGGGGAACATGGGAGGGACCACGACCAGGGGACATGGGAGGGACCATGACCAGGGGAACATGGGAGGGACCACGACCAGGGGACATGGGAGGCCTCCCACAGCACAGAGAGACTGGACCTTCCCTCTGTCCGTGACAAGTACTGATCACGTTACGCTCGTGTAACGTGTCATGTCTGATCTAAAACAGTTAATATTCAGGTCCGTTCATAGATAATGTTACACTGTGGGCTTAGAGCAGAGACCGTCAACAATAACCACCACCATTGCATATTATCTGGCTATAAACATTATTATAGACCAAAACGCGTACGCACACACACACACACACACACACACTGGGGGCCGGTCGGCAGAGCGGACAGCACGCTGGACTTGTGATCCTGTGGTTCCGGGTTCGATCCCGGGCGCCGGCGAGAAATATTGGGCAGAGTTTCTTTCACCCTATGCCCCTGTTACCTAGCAGTAAATAGGTACCTGGGAGTTAGTCAGCTGTCGCGGGCTGCTTCCTGTGTGTGTGTGTGTGTGTGTGTGTGTGATGTGAAAAAAATAGTAGTAGTAGTTGGAAACAGTTGAGAGGCGGGCCGAAAGAGCAGAGCTCAACCCCCGCAAGCACAACTAAGTGAATACAACTAGGTGAATACACACACACACACTTACACACCCCAGGAAGCAGCCCGTAACAGCTGTCTAGCTCTCAGGTACCTATTTACTGCTAGGTAACAGGGGCATAAGGGTGAAAGAAACTCTGCCCATTTCTCTCTGCCGTCGCCGGGGATTGAACCCGGGCCACAGGATTACGAGTCCCGCGCGCTGTCCACTCAGCTACCAGACCCCTAACCTAACACCCCCTGTACTCACCTAATTGTGCTTGCGGGGGTTGAGCGCTGGCTCTTTGGTCCCGCCTCTCAACTGTCAATCAACAGGTGTACAGATTCCTGAGCCTATTGGGCTCTATCATATCTACACTTGAAACTGTGTATGGAGTCAGCCTCCACCACATCACTTCCTAATGCATTCCATTTGTCAACCACTCTGACACTAAAAAATTCTTTCTAATATCTCTGTGGCTCATTTGGGCACTCAGTTTCCACCTGTGTGTATATGTGTGTGTGTGTTTGTCAATTCTTCACGGCTAAGATACAATTCTTGCGTAGAAACCATTCCAATATATTTGTTTTGGTCTCGCTAGAATTATTTCAATAATGAAGGAACCCGTAATCCAGGAGTAATCCTGTAGAGGACATTAAGGCACTTGGGAAGTCTCGTCCAGTGGTGGTGGAGAGAACAGACGACCTGGAGCTCGGGTTAAAGAGAGGTAAAGCTCACTTACTAAACTGTATTATGCTTCACCTTGTGGAAGAAATTCTCCCCGAGTCAGTTGTCGACCAACTGGTGCTAAAGGCCGCCATTGACCTAATGGCCCTTAACACGCCCGCTGCTAGAATGTCTTAGGCAAGGTGATTCACAGCCCACGGGAGAGGACATCTGCAGCCCGGTGAGGAGCCCAGGGCTGGACCGTGGGGGCGAGGCAGCGGGAGCCCAGGGCTGGGCCGTGGGGGCGAGGCAGGGGGAGCCCAGGGCTGGGCCGTGGGGGCGAGGCAGGGGGAGCCCAGGGCTGGACCGTGGGGGCGAGGCAGGGGGAGCCCAGGGCTGGGCCGTGGGGGCGAGGCAGGGGGAGCCCAGGGCTGGGCCGTCGGGGCGAGGCAGGGGGAGCCCAGGGCTGGGCCGTGGGGGCGAGGCAGGGGGAGCCCAGGGCTGGGCCGTGGGGCGAGGCAGGGGGAGCCCAGGGCTGGGCCGTGGGGGCGAGGCAGGGGGAGCCCAGGGCTGGGCCGTGGGGCGAGGCAGGGGGAGCCCCAACACCTGGGAGGGAAGAAGTCGTTCTGGACTCTCTCTTAAATTATGTCAGTGGCGAGGATTTGGGAAATATTCGTTATTAACGGGTTGGACAAGCTTCGTGGGAGTGGTTGGGCATGGGAGGGAAGGGTAGGGAGGTGGGGGGGGGGGGGGTGGGGTGGAGGAAGGAAGGGAACTATCAGGAGAAAGTTGTTGTTGTTTTAGATTCAGCTACTCAGAACGAAATGTGCATGTAGCACGGTCTATGGTGAGCCCGTGGGATCAGGAGAAAGCAGGAGACATACTTTTAAGAGAAAGACAGGTGAAACAAACAGAAGAGCGGTGTGTGTGTGTGTGTGTGTGTGTGCTGGATGGGGGAAGTGAACTTTTGCATTGAATGGAAGAACGATATATCTTCTGATGTATCCACGTTATCACTGATCTTGGATTCAGTTAATATATGTTTTAATCCATCCTATTATGTGCTATGCCTCCCAACTCTTCCTCCAAAGAAGCGAGAGATTAGGGAAATAGTTATGGAATAGAAGTTCTCATTCAACAAACATGAACATTTAAATATGGGGTATCTTCGTAAATAGGCAAGAGGTACAACAAAGGTACTAGGTGGGGCATAAAGGGATAGTCCTCACTTCTACTCACTGCTATGTAGGCACAGTTAGGTAAATATACCACCATCACTATGCAGTACCAACATCACAGTCACAAAAACCACTACTACCACAACCACCACCATCATCACCATCACCAATACCACCTCAACCACAACCACCACCATCATCACCCCCACCACCACCACCACCACCATCATCACCCCCACCACCACCACCACCACCACCACCACCATCATCACCCCCACCACCACCACCACCACTACCACCACCACCATCATCATCCCCACCACCACCACCACCATCACCACCACCACCACCACCATCATCACCCCCACCACCACCACCACCACTACCACCACCACCATCATCATCCCCACCACCACCACCACCACCACCACCATCACCACCACCACCACCACCACCACCACCATCACCACCACTACCACCACCACCACCACCACCACCACCATCATCACCCCCACCACCACCACTACCACCACCACCATCATCACCCCCACCACCACCACCACCACCACCATCACCACCACTACCACCACCACCACTACCACCACCACCACCACTACCCATCATGCCCTCTTGACTGGCTTCTTAAATATTTTCTCACCGTTTGTCAGGACTCTCCCGGGACCCAAAATATTCTTTCAAGATTTTGGGACGGTCGATAACTGTTTTTCACAGATTTTTGTACTGGGTGTCTAGACCTTAGAAGACATCACAATCTCAAACCACATATCCTATAATAATTATATCGGTAACAACCATCAATAATAACAATAATAATATACAATTTTTTGGGCATAAATAAAAGACGAATATTTGTCATAAAAACAAACAATCACAACTATATATATTTTTTCCAAGTAACTGCAAATGATATTTTGTTTGTGACGTCAGAGAAACCATTAGGACTGACTTTAATAGCGGTAATCCCAGAGGTCCTTGTTGCTCTGAGGTGCAGGACTTAAAGGTTCTCAGTCCCACCGCTTTTTTTTTTTTTTTTTTTTTTTTTTTTTTTTTTTTCGTGTGTGTGTGTGTGTGTGTGTGTGTGTGTGTGTGTGTGTGTGTGTGTGTGTGTGTGTGTGTGACGCCAGGCTTCGAACCCCCACCTGAGATTAGACATGCCGGTGTAGGCATGTATGTTTACATGTATATAAGACACAATTTTGTGTGTGATAATGTATATGTGTGTGTGTGTATGATTCTTACATAGTAGCACTCAAGTAGTTCAGTATGACTATTTAATTTCCGGCTGTCGGGGACAGGAAGACTGTTAGGCTAATCGATGTATTGACCTTCCCCAGGATGCATCCCACAACAGTTGCCTAAATTCCGGGCCCCTATTTTACTGCGAGGTCAACAGAGGCATCAGACAAAAGGAAACGTTCCTAACGGTTTCTATTTTGCCCGGGGATTGAATCTGGGTCCTTCGGTTGTGAGTCGAGAACATAGCCTATTGTTATAGCCTATAGCCTAGTGATCAGAACATCCTGGTCGACGACCGGGCCGCGGGGACGCTAAGCCCCGGAAGCATCTCAAGGTAACTTCAAGGTAGGTACAGTACAGGCGCTGTGTTGGGAAGGGGGGACGGGGATTTATCCAGGTGCCCAACCACCTGGATAAACGGGGATCGAACGCCGACAAGCAAGAAGCGACGTCGACGCTTTACAAACATATAGAGCCATGACGGCACTTATGGTCACTCGGGGACCTGAGTAATGCCGCTGCTCACCGCCAGGGGGACTAACAGAAAACGGGTCTGTCTAGGGGGTAACCCAGTCATTCCCCGCGGCCAAACTCTCAAGACCATAAAGATTCCCTGTGATGGATCCTCCAGTACCTTCCCCCTTCTCATTCCAATTGGCAAATCAGAAATGAAATCTCCACCAGCCTCCTCCTCCTCCTCCCGCCATCCTGGCCACCGCACTTACTCTTCATTACACCCGTCAAACAGGAAACAAAAAAGATCCTTAATGTACCGACGTAAAGAGTGGGTGCATAAATGACACGGGATTCTCGTATTTCGTGACTTAAGTGTCGTGTAATGGCGTGTGGAGGTGTGTGTTGGGGTGGGTTGTGGAGGTGTGTGTTGGGGTGGGTTGTGGAGGTGTGTGTTGGGGTGGGTTGTGGAGGTGTGTGTTGGGGTGGGTTGTGGAGGTGTGTGTTGGGGTGGGTTGTGGAGGTGTGTGTTGGGGTGGGTTGTGGAGGTGTGTGTTGGGGTGGGTTGTGGAGGTGTGTGATGGGGTGGGTTGTGGTGGGAGGGTGATGGGGTGGGTTGTGGTGGGAGGGTGATGGGGTGGGTTGTGGTGGGAGGGTGATGGGGTGGGTTGTGGGTATAGGCTGTTGGGACCGTAAAAGGCCGAGCTTGACTTCACAGAGAGGGGAACAATGGCTCGATTGTGATCCGTGCTGATGGGGTCGTAGAGCGTGAGGGTGACAAGGGCTCCACCCACGGCCATTGCGCGCACTTCTTGTGTTCGTTCTTTTAGGCAATATCTGCTGAAACTACTTTGCAAACACAATTGTGCATTGGCACGCAGCTAATTGTTCTCAAATGATCCTTTGACCAGTTTGATTAACTCATTCCGCACCCCTCCTTGCCCTTCCCTTCCTGCAATCTGTGGGGAAAATGACAAATAGGCCCGTAATGGGCTCAGGAGTTGAACCCAAATGTTGTTTTAGATAAGTCACAACCATAATATAAAAGCGTCATGAGCGCCATCTGTTGACCAAAGATGACAACGCCACCATCCTCCGACTAAGACGAGACACTCGTCCCAAGGGCCACAGCTCCCAGCAAATACTTTTAACGTTTCCTTATTGCCAGTAATGCCTAGAAAACCATCTACGATATTACCAAAAAGGTGCAAATTACCCTTAGAGTCAATGAAAGTCACAATGAAGGCGATACAATTATCTTCTTATAGCTACGTAGCAAATTAAAGAATTAAGATGAGCAGGAATAAAGATAAACAGGAATTAATACGAGGAGGAGGGGGGGGGGGGAATTAAGCTGAGCGTGATATTAAGCTGTTGGGGAAGTAAGCTGAGTGAGAATTATGGTCAGCGGGAATTAACTCAAGTTGGAATTTCGGGTTAAAGGAAGTAAGGGCTTAACCGGCATCCGAGACCTGAGAAAAGGACACCAGCAGCTCCTAGGTGTCCCAGGACGGACACCACCAGCTCCTAGGTGTCCCAGGACGGACACCAGCAGCTCCTAGGTGTCCCAGGACGGACACCAGCAGCTCCTAGGGTCCCAGAACGGACACCAGCAGCTCCTAGGGCTCCAAGACGGACACCAGCAGCTCCTAGGGCTCCAGAACGGACACCAGCAGCTCCTAGGGTCCCAGAACGGACACCAGCAGCTCCTAGGTGTCCCAGGACGGACACCACCAGCTCCTAGGGTCCCAGAACGGACACCAGCAGCTCCTAGGTGTCCCAGGACGGACACCACCAGCTCCTAGGTGTCCCAGGACGGACACCACCAGCTCCTAGGTGTCCCAGGACGGACACCAGCAGCTCCTAGGTGTCCCAGGACGGACACCACCAGCTCCTAGGGTCCCAGGACGGACACCAGCAGCTCCTAGGTGTCCCAGGACGGACACCACCAGCTCCTAGGGTCCCAGGACGGACACCACCAGCTCCTAGGTGTCCCAGGACGGACACCACCAGCTCCTAGGGTCCCAGGACGGACACCACCAGCTCCTAGGTGTCCCAGGACGGACACCACCAGCTCCTAGGGTCCCAGAACGGACACCACCAGCTCCTAGGGCTCCAGGATGGACACCAGCAGCTCCTAGGGCTCCAAGACGGACACCAGCAGCTCCTAGGGCTCCAGGATGGACACCAGCAGCTCCTAGGGCTCCAGGACGGACACCACCAGCTCCTAGGGCTCCAGGATGGACACCAGCAGCTCCTAGGGCTCCAGGATGGACACCAGCAGCTCCTAGGGCTCCAGGACGGACGCCACCAGCTCCTAGGGTCCCAGGACGGACACCAGCAGCTCCTAGGGTCCCAGGACGGACACCACCAGCTCCTAGGGCTCCAGGACGGACGCCACCAGCTCCTAGGGTCCCAGGGCGGACACCAGCAGCTCCTAGGGTCCCAGAACGGACACCAGCAGCTCCTAGGGCTCCAGGACGGACACCAGCAGCTCCTAGGGCTCCAGGACGGACACCAGCAGCTCCTAGGGTCCCAGGGCGGACACCAGCAGCTCCTAGGGTCCCAGAACGGACACCACCAGCTCCTAGTGTCCCAGGACGGACACCAGCAGCTCCTAGGGTCCCAGGGCGGACACCAGCAGCTCCTAGGGTTAGTAAAGGTACCTCGGTGTTCCTTCCTGCCTGCATCACTGTAACCATCTACACTACACGCTGCCTTCCTCACTGTAGGGACTCGGTCAGCCACCTCTCACCGGGTCTGTGGGGGTGTTCACTGTTGGTTCGATCCCCCCTTCTTAATAGGACAAATTGGGCTGACCCCCGATGAGCCTATGTCCATCCCGTACCCAAGACCAATCCCTTTGCAAAGTTGGGTGAGGTTACACAATCTCGTGTGTGTGTGTGTGTGTGTGTGTGTGTGTGTGTGTGTGTGTGTGTGTGTGTGTGTGTGTGTGTGTACCTCGTACAGACACACACACACACACACAAGGCGAAACAAGGGGTGTAATCAAACTTAAAGCTGTGTAGACCTTTCCTTCATTCCCCTCCCCCCCCCCTACTCCATAGTCCTTCCCTCACCCCCCCCTCTCACCATGCCCTCCCCCCATCACCACTACCATCTCCACATTCCCCCCCTCCCTCACCACCACCAACACCACTACCACAATCATCACCACCACCACCTCCTCCACACCCTCCCATACCATGAACAATGTTTTCTCTCATACCTCATGGTAATGACACATTACTCTTGACTCACAACTATGTCTCCTCATTTCATGATGAAATTAACCACCTCACAACACATGTGTTCAGTAACTTAACATAATCAATCAATCCAAGCATTATTAACTTTAACAAAATAGATATCAGTTCCTTGTCCTCATATCTCAGCTCTTTGTTCTCATATCCCAGCTCATTGTTCTCATATCCCAGCTCCTTGTCCTCATATCCCAGCTCCTTGTCCTCATATCCCAGCTCCTTGTTCTCATATCTCAGCGCCTTGTCCTCATATTCCAGCTCCTTGTCCTCATATCCCAGCTCCTTGTCCTCATATCCCAGCTCCTTGTCCTCATATCCCAGCTCCTTGTTCTCATATCTCAGCGCCTTGTCCTCATATTCCAGCTCCTTGTCCTCATATCCCAGCTCCTTGTCCTCATATCCCAGCTCCTTGTCCTCATATCCCAGCTCCTTGTCCTCATATCCCAGCTCCTTGTTCTCATATCCCAGCTCCTTGTCCTCATATCCCAGCTCCTTGTCCTCATATCCCAGCTCCTTGTTCTCATATCCCAGCTCCTTGTCCTCATATCCCAGCTCCTTGTCCTCATATCCCAGCTCCTTGTTCTCATATCCCAGCTCATTGTTTTCTTATCCCTTGCAATTGCTATATAGTCATACAGGATTAGAGCTTTTTCCATATAATTAACTTATTTTCAACAAAACAATTATCAGCTGCTCTTTAGAACTATACCTAACATTGTTATCTTCTCTCTTTAATTATCATGCCCAGGATATATCTATCTATAATTAGGAGCAGAATCAATTATTAATAATTGTGCAAATCTATATATGTATGAAAGATAGGTTTTGTTTGCGATAGGAGGTCAGACGCCCGATGTCAACCTCGCCAAACTTTGCAGGGTGACTGCTGGGTGGTTGGGAAGGGTAATAGGTGCCCGAAACGCTTTGCGTAATAGTGGCTTTAGGCATTGTATGTACTAGCTCTATCTATAAAGCCAACAAACTTTGTAAAATCTCTTTATGTATGTACCTTACCTAAATAAAAATTATTATTATTATTAAAAATTATTATTATAGGTGGGTCGAGGTTGGATCCTATGCACCCACTGAGACTAACTTCCTATAAGTTAGACGAAGGAAGTGGAGTAACTTCCACTGAGACTGGACCTATTCCAGTCCCAAACCTGGAAGCCTGAACAAGAAGAGTACACATATACACATCTGTTCTCAAAATCCATATGAATAAAAAAATAAATACAGAGAGCATTGCTCTGTGTTCCAGGACTCCGGGGGATTAATACGACCGATTACCGGATTACAATGATACTTGGACTAAGAATGAAGAAGGATTTATTTTTCACTGTCCCAGTCGCTTGTTGAAGGATTTATGAAGGATTTTGTTATTTTCTCTACTGACATTCTTTCAGATAGATGTAATTCATATTTTTTTAATAGACATTTAACTTGGATATTCTCTTTTTCAAGTCACTCTAATTGGGATTTAACAGACTGGATTTAATTGATTCGTTTTTCTTTGGGAACCTCTCGATGGGCTTTCTCGAACCTAATTATTGTGCGCAAGGATTATTGGGCGGATTTAATCAGCGGAAGAGAAATTGCTGGCTGGGATGGCCAACTTGGCTGGGATTACTGGACCCGCTAACGCAATACACCGAGCAGTGGCAGAGGCGTTTGGCAGGGTGCGTTAGTGGAGGAAGCCTTCTGGTATGGTAGTGTGGTGGAGGAAGCCTTCTGTTATAGTAGTGTAGTGGAGGAAGCCTTCTGGTATAGTAGTGTGGTGGAGGAAGCCTTCTGTTATAGTAGTGTGGTGGAGGAAGCCTTCTGGTATAGTAGTGTGGTGGAGGAAGCCTTCTGGTATAGTAGTGTGGTGGAGGAAGCCTTCTGGTATGGTAGTGTGGTGGAGAAAGCCTTCTGGTATGGTAGTGTGGTGGAGGAAGGCTTCTGGTATGGTAGTGTGGTGGAGGAAGCCTTCTGGTATAGTAATGTGGTGGAGGAAGCCTTCTGGTATAGTAATGTGGTGGAGGAAGGCTTCTGGTATGGTAGTGTGGTGGAGGAAACCTTCTGTTATAGTAGTATGGAAGATGAAGCCGCCTATTGTAGTAGTGTGGTAGATAAAGCCCCCCTCTAGTGTGCTGGGGTAGATGAAGTTCCCTAGTGTGCTGTAGTAAATGAAGTCCCCTAGTGTGCTGTGATAAAAGAAGTCCCCTAGTGTGCTGTGATAAATGAAGTCCCCTAGTGTGCTGTGGTAAATGAAGTCCCCTATTCTGTGATAAATGAAGTCCCCTAGTGTGCTGTGATAAATGAAGTCCCCTAGTGTGCTGTGGTAAATGAAGTCCCCTATTGTTCTGTGATAAATGAAGTCCCCTAGTGTGCTGTGATAAATGAAGTCCCCTAGTGTGCTGTGGTAGATGAAGTCCCCTATTGTGCTGTGGTAAATGAAATCCCCCTTGTACTTACTGTGGTAACAAATTTGTCAATGATATTAACATCTATATTGTTAAGATTAGTCTCGGTCTAAATTGATAGGAGACGAGTCCCAAGAACTGGGCCTCGAGTCTTGTAAGACGCTCAAAAGACTCTTGAGAAAGCCCAGAAGTTTGCCTCTCAATTAATTCCGGAGCTGAGAGGCGTGAATCGCCAGGGAAAACTCAGTGAACTAAGTCTCTCCTCACTTGTGAAGTGAATAATTAGAGAGGATATGAGCACAACGTGTAAGATACTCTATACCACTTATGTCAGAACAATCCTGGAGTATGCAGCTTTAGCCTGAAGTCCATGCCTAGTTAAACACAAGGTGACGTTAGAGAAGATTCATAGGTATGCCACCAGACTAGTCCCAGAACTGAGAGGTATGAACTACGAGGAAAGGTACGGGAGCTAAACCTCACGTCCCTGGAAGACAGAAGTGTAAGGGGGAGACATGATAAACGCCTTAACAATTTTCAGGGGAATTGACAGGGTTGACAAAGGCAAACTATTTAGCATTGGTGGAACACGAACAAGGGGACACAGGTGGAACATTAGTACCAAAATGAGCCACAGAGACATTAGAAAGAATTATTTCAGTGTCATTGTAGTTAACAAATGGAATGCATTAGGCAGTGATGTGGCGGAGGCTGACTCCATACACAGTTTCATATATAGATATGATAGAGCCCAATAGGCTCCAGAAACTGTACACCAGTTGATTAACAGTTGAGAGTCGGGACCAATGAACCAAAGCTCAACCCTCGCAAACACAACTAGGTGAGTACACGATAACTGTGAGTTATACAATCACAAATTTATCAACAAAAACAATAAAAAACGAAAAAAAATTCTGACCCTAACCTTGGTCATAAACACCTTGCGACGACAACGGCCTGTGGTCTCAATTGTCTTCAAAGTCATCAGAAACCAGTGATCATCTTATCTTTACAAGTAAGTCAGGTGACCCGCATTCTTCACAAACACCATTTAGTTTGGCCAGAAACTACATTGTCCCCACTGACAGTCATACTCTTGGCTACGGGGGACCTCAACAACCCTAGAACTGTCTTCCTGTCCTCAACCAGATAAACCCACCCCCTCCTTCACTTCATCAACACATTGACGTATCCGAGGAAATGATGCTAGTTCATCATCATCATCAACATCCGAGGGGCTAGTAACATCAGCCAGCACTCCCTCTTTATCTCAGTCTCTCTCACACATCATGAATATTCAGGTGGCTAGCGCCGGCCCGGGCTGCCTGGGAGATAAGCCAACCCTAGTGTGTGTTGGACCAGCACAACTCCCTCGCCCCTACTGCCTCGTGTCCCCTCGCCTTCTGAGCGACAATCTCTGGTCGAACTCCATCTCTCTCTCTCTCGTCTCAGTGCTGATGGGTTGGTTTGTGTGTGAGCGTGTGTACACTCGCCTCTGATGGAGCCCCCAGTATGCGCTTGCAAGGTCGTGTATTAGCGCCATAGCTCCGACTCTCCGACCTCATCAGTAAATTTTATTCCTTGTGCAGATGAGGAGTCGCAGTAACGTGGCTGAAATATATTGATCAAACCACACAGTAGAAAGTGAAGGGACGACGACGTTTCGGTCCGTCTTGGACCATTCTCAAGTCGATTTTTCTTGGGGAACTTTATTCCTTATGTTTATCATCATACTTCATTATAAATGCTGCTTATTGAGGTTATTAACTGGACAATCTTTTCATGTAGGGAGTTCCACTTCAGTGCAACTCTAACACTAAAGAGGTTCTTTTCTCTGACATGGTCCTACCGTTTCTCATTTTGAACATTGCCTCTTTGTACATTTTTACTTCCCCTTAATATCTTGTACGTTGTTATCATATCTTTCATTTTCGTCTTTCCATCAAAGCTGCGAGGTTGAGTTTTTTGCCTCTCGGTGTAACTGATTCAGTCATGTCGTATACTCCCTCTCAAGCCTTAGTTTTAACTGGTGCAATTTTCTAGTTTGGGAGTCCTGAACCTGGGCTGGATACTCAAGTGATGGCCTTACATATCTTGTATATAATGTTGTGAAGACCGCATTAACTAGGTACCTGAAAGCTTCTCGGACATTTGCTAACTTCACAGATGCTGCAGACTTTATTTTGCCAGACCAGAAGGACGGAACGCAAGGGAGGGAAACAATCTTTCTGTAACGACTTTAGAAAAAGACTTGAAAGTGAATATAACACCAGGCCTAACCCTGGAGGCACAAATAGGATAGCATCAGCAGCATACTCTACAAAGACAAAAGAGTCAGCACATCATTCAGGAACCTAAATAAGGAGAAATTTAGATCACTTTACACCGCCCATGTGAGATCAGTCTTAGAGTATGCCGCCCCATCGTGGAGTCCTCATATTAAAAATCACATAAGAAAACTAGAAAAGGTTCAGGGGTTAAAACGAGGCTCATTCCGTAATAGTAAGAGATGGAGTATGAAGAAAGACTGAAGGAGTTAGACCTGACACTACTTGAAAAAAGGAGAGAAAGAGAGAGAGAGAAATTCCAAGAGCCATAGGGCATGGATAGAAGCTTGAGAATTAGATGAGTCATACAGATGTTAGAAAAACATTTATTAACGAATGATTAGTGGAAAAAATAGAATGCGTTAAATGAGAAAGTTATAGAAGAGAATTTCATTCATAATTTCAAAAAATTGTTTGACAGAATTAGAGAGAGGGATAAGGCAGAGGCTATTACGTTAGTCAACCACCGACTTGAAATTTAGGGAACCAAAAAACTAAAGCTGAATCCTATAGGCACAATTAGATGAGAACACACATACACACACACACACACACACACACACACACACACACACACACACACACACACACACACACACACACACACACACACGTGCGTGTTAAGGGGCACACGCACTAGGGGACACAGGTGGAAACTGAGTGCCCAAATGAGCCACAGAGATATTAGAAAGAACTTTTTTAGTGTCAGAGTGGTTGACAAATGGAATGCATTAGGAAGCAATGTGGTGGAGGCTGACTCCATACACAGTTTCAAGTGTAGATATGATAAGAGCCCAATAGGCTCAGGAACCTGTATACCTGTTGATTGACGGTTGAGAGGCGGGACCAAAGAGCCAGAGCTCAACCCCCGGAAGCACAACTAGGTGAGTACAACTAGGTGAGTACACACACACACACACACACACACACACACACACACACACACACACACACACACACACACACACACACACACCTTCGCCAGAATATAAAATAAAAGAATATGATAGCACAAAACGACAAAGCCCGTCTGGTTTTAATCTCTTGGAAGCCGAAATATCCCGGCTTCCAGCCAATCACTGGATGGAAAAATATTTGTCTGGGATTTGTAATCCTCGAAGGTTCTCTTTGACGAATATGAATAATTTCGTAAGTTTTCCTCAGCGAATAGCTTTTAACTTTCCCCCTGTGACTAACTTTCTCTCTGTGAACAGCTCATAATTTTTTCAGTTAATAAATATATATTTTTAGTTAATAATTAAAAATTTTCAGATGATAGTTTTAAACTTTCTCTGTGAATATTTTCAACTTTCATTCTCTATGAATAATTATAGTAAATCTCTTTGAATAATTTTAAACTTTATCTGTGAATAATTATAAAGTTTCTTCGCAATTAACTTTGAATTCTTCGCGAATAATGTCTCATCCCCTAATAAATAATCTGTAAAACTTTCAGAAACTTATGATCTACCACTTGGAATATATCAATACATGAATATGTTTGCCGATGATGCAAAGTTGATAAAGACAGTCAGGGACTTAGATGACTTTAATGTCCTCCAAACTGACCTAGACAAAATTAGTGGAACAACACATGTTAGACAGAATTTAACGAAAATTAACGTCACCGGAATGGGAGAGAACAGACCCCCACTTCACTTACAAATTATGTGAAAAGAGTTTAATATCTTCTAACACGGAAAGAGATTAAAGTATGCTTCTGGATAGTAATCTGTCACTTGAGGACCACATAAAATGCATCTTAAGAGGAGGCTAAACTGCCCATTTTAGAACCGCGTTTAATAGTATGGACGGAGCGTTAAACTGTTCGCTCAGTGGTGTGGAGCCCATATGGAACACACAAAGAAACTAGAAAAGGGTGTAAAGACAGGCTCTTGAAACTTAAGAACATAAACTATGAGGAGAGGTGATATAATCACTACACACACACACACACGCATTCACACTCACACACCCACCCACTCACCCACACACACACACACACACACACACACACACACACACCCACACCCACACACACACCCACCCACTCACCCACACACACACACACACACACCCACACACACACACACCCACCCACACACACACACACACACACACACACACACACACACACACACACACACACACACACACACACATAGCCTTAAGATGACCACATCACGCAGTATCATGTCAAGACAAGCCTCTACCACAGGGGGGAACTTTTATATATATCAAGAAATAAAAAGCCTCACAAACAGCATGCGAAAATATCCACCTTACCCCAGGCATCATTAGCAAAGCAAATTTGTTGCCTAAGTTTTATTCAAAGAAAGAAAAGAAAAGAAAGAAAATCTCACCCAACAAAAGGCAGGTTTGAAAAATCTCTTCGCGCAATTTGCTATTTTTTTGTTCTCCTCAACTATGAACTGGACATTTGCATATTTCAGAGTTTTCGTAGGTGGTGTGT